>NC_056526.1:11358824-11469651 GCF_019175285.1 Sceloporus undulatus | reverse complement strand
CCTCCTTCCCCATTGTGTACAAGGTTCTGCCCATCAGTTTCAGCTGCAATGTTTGATCAATGGATTCCTAGTTCAACTAACTGATTTTCTTTAAAAAAAAGTTTTCATTTTCAAAACAAATCAATAAAAAGAGAATGAGCACTGCCTTCCAATGGGGGAACCCTCTGCTTTAGAAGGTTTGACTGCAGAAGAAGGGGATTCCACCCAGTTTCCAGGGACTGCCTTTGTATCACTACTCATAACATTCAGTGGGGCCTCCTGATCTTTTGTGTTTCCTTTTCAGGAATCTGCAGAGGAAGTTATGAGGAAGATGAGCTGGAAAAGCCCAGGTACAACTGCCTAAATTTGGATCCAACTGTATATATTTGGATCCAGCGCACACACACACGCACACACACACACACACACACACACACAGAGAGAGAGAGAGAGAGAGAGAGAGAGAGACACTGTGGAAAAATCTTGTCAATTAAAAGTTATTATTTTTGTAACTGAGGTGGATCCAAATCATTTGGCAAGAATTCCGTTAAAGGATGCATTCTCCCAACGTGCAGAAGGAGGAACTCTTCCTACTACGACTGGGATTCAAGTGTGTTATTAAAAACCAAAGCTCAGCTTCTTGATTCAAAATTACAGTTGTTACTCACAATCGACTGATCAGTGAAAGACCACACCTAATTACTTTTAAAAGATTTCTTAAATGGTGCAACAATTACATTGTATACCCTTAAGCTTGGTGCTTCATTATTGTTTTTGTTTCTTTTTTATTTCAGGTTGAGTTTGCAGTGTTGAGGACTTAAAATGTTATTATCCTGGTTTGGTGCTTTTAATTAATGTATATCATAATGGGTGCATTTGATTCTGGTGGAAACAGTGACTCATTAATAAACAAGCAAGCTCCTTTAAATGCTCAGCTTTTACTTTAGTTAATTATTTTTGTAGCTCCTGTGGCTCAAATCAGCTCAGAGCCAGAGCAGAGTTGGCAAACCTGGTTATCTTGGGTAAGCTCAGATATGTCATTGCAGCATGCAGCAACCTTCTTGGCAAGAAACCAGGATCCTTGAGCTCTGTGTCACCTAATTCCAGCATTCATTCTTGCCACTTGTGACACAAGACACGCAAGGTGACACAAAGCAAACTGCAAGCCATTTTCAGAGTTTGAAAACAGCCACATACTTCTTTCAAGTGCATCTTCCAGAATCCTAAGACAGCATGGTCACTATCAGTGCTATCTGGGTGTTTCTCGGAGTCATGCTCCAGAAAGATAATGTTTCGCAGCTCTCTGACTTATCCATGGTGGGAACTCATCTGCCACAAATGAGGGTTTAAAATTTCAGTGAGTTTGTGTTGCAATAAATTTGCACAGGATGGAATACTGAGTCTGGAAAGACTTATCTGATGCAGATATTACAGTATGTTTCACACCCAATTAATATGTTTGCCTAGATGCTTTAAAGGAAATTGCACTCTGTTAGTTTTTAGTTTTCAATCTGATACCTACTAACTTGGAAGCAGGCCACATTTAATTCAATTGGACTTATTCTGAGTCTGAGTACAGATGGATAGGATTGCACTGTTAAGCTGTGCACAACTGGTTGTTATATTATGTTAGTTATTTTGTGTTTTTAAAATTATATATTTATTATATGGTATGGTGCTTATAAGCTTTCAGGGTTCCTCAGTTTTGTCCAAACCTACACAGGCTTTAAATTGTTTTTGTTCATTTTAATCATTTAATGGTCTGATATGTTTTAAGTCTGTTTAAGTGATTTAGTGCTTTAAGTGGTTTTAAGATTGTTTAAATGGCTACAACTTCTTCTATACAGTTAGCCTCAAAGGTGCTACAAGATCCATAAGTGGTTTCTTGCTTTAAATGCATATTCTTCTAAAATGATCATCTGTACACTGCCCTGAGATCTTGTAATAAAGGGAAGAATGGAACTATTTTAATAAATAAATGTATGTTTATAGAATCTAGAGCTGTAATGGATCTTGGAAATCACCTGGTCCAACCCCCAGTTAACAGCAGTTCATTCTGCAAAACAAGATCCAGCTACAGCATCCCATGCAGGTGGCTGCCCATTCTTTGCTTAAATACCTCCAGTGAATGTGAACCCACTGCCTTCTGAGTATGCCTCTTCTACTGCCAAACAGAGCTTCTCCAGATTTTGGGGTAACATTAGTTTACCCAGAATCTGCTTCCCTACAATTTCCAGTCCTTGGTTCGAGTCCTGCCCTTCTAGAGCAATCAGGGACGTAGCTAGGATTTTAGGAGGGGGATCCAGACTAAGTGCCACCATTATAATGGGGCTTGGGTGTGGCGGCGCAGCTGCACACACCATTCATTTTTCTAATGGAAGGGGGGTCCAGACCCCAAGACCCCCCCCCCTTGGCTACATCCCTGGAGCAATAGAGAACAAGTCTGCATGACACAACAAAAATGTGCTACTTATGAAACTCATCTGGAAACTGAAGGGGCTTTTGTAACTGTTATTAAAATTCAAAAACTGATTATTTTTCCTGCCTCAGACCATAGAAAATATTTTTTTCTGCATGATTTGAGCTGTTTTCATAATGGAACAAAAATGACCTAATGACAGGGCTCTGGATTTCCCCTGTTGTATTGCTGAGAACCTGGGAGAACATGTACAATGCTTACTAAAGCTCTGATCTAGGTTTGAGTCATTGGTAGTCTTCAGTCTTGATAAGAGCTCTTCAGATGCTGTGCAAAGCTGAAATCCACAAAGTGAATTCCCTTCCTCCAGCCCTTCACTGGGAGCCCTTTCACACTACAGTTATAGCACTATGATTCCACCTTAACTGCCATAATTCCATTCTGTGGACTCCTGAGGGATACAAAATTCTCTGCCAGAGATCTCTAGTGTTTCACCAAACTACAAATGCCAGAATTCCTTATGATGCAGTCAGGCAGTTAAAGTGGAATCATAGCACTGTAACTGTGTAGTGTGCAAAGGCCCCAGATGTCCATGGGGGGGAAGTGCTTAGCCTGCTGACCTTGGGGTGGGGAGACCCTAAATAATGTTACTAGATGGGACATGAATAAATGAAATGAATCAAAGCAGTTGATTCCAGTCATGGATTCTCAAAAGATGTAGGTCTACAGTTCCTATAATCTTTATTTTTTCATCTTTTAAACCATTTTATCTGTGAGCTGCTTTGGGTCTCTTTCTGGGAGAAAGACAGCACAGAAATGAAATGAATAAGCCAGGATAGCCAATGATCAAGAATGATGAGAGCTGTGGTCTGACAATATCTAGGGAAGAAAAAGTGGGACCCCCTGTATTATAGCAAAATGCGAGTTTCTTGAAGAGCAAAGTAGCTGTTCATGGGGGGGGGGAGGTCATCTATGCTATGTTATAGAAAGCAGAGCAGAAGTGAGTAACCCTAATGTCCTGCAGCACAAAGAGCTTTTTTTTTTCTAACCTGGTGCTCTCCAGGCATGCTGAACTACAACTCCCATCACTTTTGGTTCAACACACAAGGAAGGGGCCAGGTTGGAGAGCTTGAATGCACAATTGTGAGTATGCCCTACAACAGTTTCTGAAGGGTATTTTGTGAGCCAAAGCCCAAACAGCCAAGGTCAAATTCCTCCAACAATATTTATAGCACCCTTTCTACATCACTGGTCACAGGAATGTTAAGTAGCTAAAATGTGCATGCATACCGCAGTCCTCTCTGGCAAGGGCAGAAAGGAACCAAAGGGACTCAGGAGCCAGGAGGTGGCTGGTGCTTGCTGTTTACAGCTTGCACCTTGGCAGTCTGGAGGTCAAGAAAAGCCACAGGAACAAAGCAAGGTCACAGAGCACAGCAAATAGTTGTAAAGTACAGGTGGAGAGGCATCATCAAGTGTGCATCCCAGAAATCTGAAAGCAAATGCTTTTACCAGCTCTTCTGTTCATGGACTCATCGTGAACCATCTTAACATAGCTGCAGCTAACACTTGCATTGCCCTAGCACTGGGATAAGCAACCAGTACCCTATGCATGTATAGGAATGTGACTCCCATAATTCCCAGTCAACTCAGCTGATGGTCAGGAGTGATGAAAGTGATAGTCCAAAACACCTGAAGGGCACCACGTTACCTTCCCTAAAATATTAATTTGCATTTCAAATGTTACACGTGAGTTTTTATCTTCTGAGTAGGCATTAAGATAAACATGTATGAGGGTTTTTTTTAATGCACATGTTGCAGATAGATTCCCCTGTGGGTTAATCATTCTTTGTTCCCAGCTATGTCTTTGGAGGCCAGAAAGGGTAGATTTGGGTTATACTCTAGTACTTTACAATCCCATGTCAATGTTTCTCATAAGAGACTCCCATTGTGTTTCAATGTCATATGTGAAAATGTTCAAAAATTCTCTAGTAACTCCATGAAAGCAGGGCATTAGCTCACCATAATATTTTTATATGGCCTTTACAGGCTCCAGGATCTTCAGATTTACTTTTTCTTCTCTCTCCCTGCACCACGAGAGCCTCAAGATCCATCAACCAGGGTCAGGTGTAAAATATAGTTCCAGATAAAACATATCCATATATAACATTTCACAATCACAGATTAAAAAAAAATGTGTGGCCAAGCAACATCAGAGTGTGGTCAAGATGACATGAGTAATTAATGAGGAAGAAGATACAAGCTTGGGGAGGCTGCAGGAGTTTGCTTTTTCCTGAACCCACAGGGAAGAATAAGACTTTGCCTTCTTGTTTCTCTCCACCAAATTAATTGTGTATAAACTACTTTTGCACTTTGAATTCAGTTTGCAGCCATTGAAGTATTCTAAGGACAAAGAGGGAAAGTGGAGGGAGGAAAGAAAAACTGGGGCATTTTAAATGCAGCTAAGAAAGTGGGGTGACAGAAGATTAATGGAGTCTGTACTTGACAAATAAGGAGAATTGGAGGGTATGTAAAATCATGAGCATCTTTTCCTAGTAATATCCAATAGTCCCACCTCTGTGGTTTGCTTCTGGCTTTTCTTCATTGATTGGGACAGCTGTCGTTCTGGACTGGTGACCGTTACATCCTCAGGGGCCTCATCCATCCTTCTCACCCTGTTAACTCTGCCAGGGAACAAAACAGCTGTGTGAGAAGGATGGGGAAAAACAAAAAGCAAATCTATGCTAAAAGTCATATTGACTGTTCTGTGTAAACCTTTATGCAATAACAGCTAGTAAGCAGTGAAGGAGAGTAGCTTGCTTCCCTTACTGATCTGGCCTAGTTTTGCAATGCTAACCTTGACCCTAAAGCCATCACATCAGGTTTTACGAGACCTCTGAACCTTTTTATCTTTCCACTCACCTGCCTCTGTTATTGTTACAATACAAATAATATGTAAAGCAGAAATTTGTCAAGCCAAGGCTTCCCAAAATGTCCTATGGATGCATATGCAAAAGTAACTTCTGCTGAGTTCAAAGGAGCCAATTGGTATGGCCTCCTTAAGACAGCAACACCTGAAAGAAAGTCCCACAGAAGCCAAAGGGGCTTCCTTCTCAATAGGCATGCAGAAGAGTATGTTATCAAAGAGCAAAAAATCACAATTTAAAAAAATTATTGTATTCTCTTCTATTGAGACACATAGAAAAACAGATATAGAAAAGCAAGTATAACAAGAAACAGCTTCTGTGCTAAAATCTGTAAATTAAATGTGTAAAATAGATGTGTAATAAAATCAGATTTTGTATATCCTATCACTATGCATTAGCATGAGAGCTGAAATGATGAAGAAAGGCTGATAAAAGGAAAATCAACTCATTTGCGATGTGGTGCTGAAGAAGAGTGTTGAAGATACTGTGGACAGCTAAGAAAGCAAACAAATGTGTCCTTGGACAGATCAAGCCTCAACTCTCCCTGGAAGCCAAGATGACTAAACTGAGATTGTCATACTTCAGCCACATAAGGAGAAGGTATGACTCACTAGAAAAGTCAATAATGCCTGATAAGATCAAAGTAAGTAGGAAAAGAGGAAGGAGTTTATCACACAGGGGAAATCCCATGCAAAAACAGTATTTAAAAGGTAGAAAAAGCCCACAAAAGTGGGTTGATTGTCACACATGTCGTTGTTAAACTTGTGTTAACCCGAATGGAAAGTAAACGAAAGCCACTCCTTTTTACTTTCAGGATTTTCTGAAAGTAAAAAGGAGCAGCTTTTGTCTACTTTCTCTTCACTTTCCATTCAGGCCCGGGACAGACAGGCCCAAAGCGGCGTGCTGCTGCCGATACTAGGGTTCCAGAGCACACAGCAACCGCATGCTCTGGAACACTAGTTTGTACGGATGGCAGCATCATGGTAGCGTCCTGTGCACATGGACGTCGCCATGATGCATAAGAGATGTCCAGCATACAAAGATCACTATGCATCACTTACATCACTGGTGCACCAAGGGCGCACTTGTGACGTCAGTTGGGTGCCATAAAAAGAACCTGCTTTTCTCAGGTTCTTTTTAATCCAGAGGAATGCTGCATGGTTTGGCTGTTGTGGCGTCCCTCCAGAGTTAAAATGGGCACCTACAGACCACCATTTCAGGACAGTTTGTTTTGCCCCAATGTTAGTTAAACTCCCATTTTTGCACTGGATTTCCCCCATGTGATACAGCATTCCAGATGGATAGACTCAATCAAAGAAGACATGGCCCTGTTGAGGATAGCGCATCTTTGAGGTCTTTCATTTACAGGATCAAGGTTGACATGAAGGCAGTTAACAACAGCAATAAAATTTGTAATATAAAACATAATAGCTTGCAGGCAAATAGAGAGAGAAAGAGACCTGAAGGGAAAGTATTCTCATTCAGAGATGTGTGTGTGTGTCATTTCCCTTTGGCTGTATTTATAGTAACATTTTTATTATCGCTAGTTACAGGAATGCAAAGTAGTGTGCATGCCCTCCCCACACACACATATGAATATGAAGATGAGTTCCCTTTGGTTGTATTTATAGTACCATTTCTGTTATCACTGATGACAGGAATGTCAAGTATCTAAAATATCCAAATCAGAAAACTGAAACGGGGAAAGGATGGTTTATTAGCACAATCCAGGAAGCATTGTATGTCTTTTGTTTACTGCTGTATGCGAGATGGAAGGATGGAGTCCAAGTAAGGTGCTTTACAGATGGCCCAAAAGGGCAGTCTGCCGGCGCCCGTGTTTGCTGTGTGAAGGAGCCGCAGCGGACAAACTGTGTGGCTCCTCCATGCAGCAAAAATAAGCCATAAAAAGCGGCTTCTTCTTGCGGTGCCCTTTGCGGCGTCACAAGGGCGCCGAGACGTGTGGACACTAGGTGTCCATCACATCAAAATGGTGGTGCCCATCTGTATAGGGCGCTGCCATTTTGACGCCCTTGTTACGTGCAAGGGGCAAGGCACGTCAGGAAGTGCCACCCCTCGCGCGTAACAACAACGCCCCACAGGGCCTGTCGAGAACGCGCCCAAGAAATGCAAAATAAATCCCTGCAGTGTTGACTGAGGCTCATAGGACCTGATGGGCAGAAAAACCACATCACCAAAGGTCATGTAAAGGGGTTCCTTTCCAAACCACAGGGGCTGACACCCGTGGTGGCTTCTATAGCAATGGCATGGTGAATCTGGATCAGGTTTCAATCAGGTTTCAATCCCCAGGAGCTATTCAAGATGCAACCAGTGGACAGTGGATCAACCAACTACCAGTGGCTGATACTCTAACCAAGAAATGAGGAACAGTTGTTCAACCCTCCACACTGAATAATATCCAGAGGAAAGAAAGTGGGAAAGCTTACATCTAAAACATCAAGATAGTCAAAGATTCTTTGCTCCTACTCTAATGATTATCCAACAATTAATTTTGTGGTAGGCTGGAGTTTCTTTTGCATTCTTTCTAGAAATTAAAAGTTAACATAGAAAATCACTTTTAAGATATAATCCTGTGGGAAGATGTTTTTCTTTTATTCAGAAGGGGGAGGAAGCCACCATTTAAATACATCCCTGTATCACCTTTAGCATACTGTCCTTTGGAACTCAGATTGCAAAATCATCCTATATACTAACAGTGCAGTCTGTTCTTTGACTAACACTCTTTACGCATACAAGATGGCACCATCCACACACAAGAGGACACACATAAGCAAATTTGGGGAGTTGGGAGAATTCCAGGTTTTGTAGATGTGCCAAAAATGCCCTGCCCTGGAACCTTTTCACACTATGTAATTGTAGCACTATGATTTTAGCTACTGTGGCAACATCCTATGAAATCCTGGGAGTTGTAGTTTAGGGAAGGGCACTGAGAGCTCTTTTGCCTCCCCAAATTACAAATCTTAGTATTCCTCAGGGTGCCATCATGGCAGATAAAGTAGAACCACAGCATTATGGTTATATAGTGTGAAAGGGTCCTATGTGAGAGTGGAACAGAATGGATTTTGCTGATGTAAGACATGGCTGGCTGCTTGGATCAGGAGCATTCCACAGCACAACATTTTGTTGCCAATCTAGCAGGTGCCACTTGTCCAGCTTTGTAAAACTTTGGTGGGAATTCCTACCCATCTCTGTATTTTTGAACCCATTTTCCAGTGCAACCTTCAGTGCAGAGACAGCAAAATTTCATGTACCATCTTGACCAGGGCTAGCTCCAGGATTGGAAGAACTTCAAGCAAAGAGTTTTCATTCCTAGTTTTTGGTGTTTTTTTCAGGCTATGTGGCCATGTTCTAGCAGAGTTTCTTTCTGACGTTTCGCCAGCATCTGTGGCTGGCATCTTCAGAGAATGCTTGCCTGGAAAAGTTGGGTGTACATATACTGTGTGAGCCTGGGAATGCAGGAGTGATTTGCATGTGTATTGTTCTGTGTTGATGGCTGGCCTCAGCCTGGAAGGCTAATGCAAACGAGGATTAATGTCTGCTAATTGGTTATCATTATCTGCTGGGAAAGCCCCTGACTCTGAATGGTTTCCCATTTGCATTTGCTGAGTCCTTATTTTGCTATTCTTCAGGACTGGTAGCCAAATTTTATTCACTTTAAGAGTTTCTTCTTTCCGGTTGAAACTGTCCAGGTGTTTGTGGATTTCAATGGCTTCCCTGTGCATCCTGACATGGTAATGGTTGGCATGGTCCAGAACTTCAGTGTTTTCAAACAGTATTTTATGCCCAGGATGGTTTGTGGCATGTTCTGCTACTGCTGATTTTTCTGGCTGGCCCAGTCTCGTGTTCCTTGATTCTGGTTTGCACACTGCCTTTGGTGGTCCCTATGTAGACTTTTCCGCAGCTGCATGGTATGCGGTAAATTCCTGCGGCTGTGAGAGGGTCTCTCTGGTCCTTGGCTGAGCAAAGCATTTGCTGGATTTTCTTCATCTTTGACTTTACAGTTTTCATTCCATGCTCCTCTCTTAGAGGCCCTTCTCCAAGGCTCACCTGGCTGTGGTAGCAGTGGCTGCTACAGGAACTGCAGAATAGACCCCAAAATTATGCTGTTATTGTTAGCTGCTGTTCAGTCAACTTTGACAAATGGTGACCCCATGAATAAGAGACCTCCAAGTCATCCTATGCTCAACAGCCCTGCTCAAGTCTTGCAGACTCAGGGCCATGGCTTCCTTGATTGAGTCTCTCCATCTGGAATGTGGTTTCTTCTTTTCCTACAGCCTTCTACTTTGTTACACATTATTGTCTTTCCTAGTGAACCATATCTTGTCCTGATATATGGTCAAATACCACAGTTTCAGTTTAGTTATCTTGGCTTCTAAGGAGAGCTCAGGCTTGATTTGCTCTTTTTTGTTGTTGTGTGCCTTCAAGTCATTTCCAATTTATTGTGACCCTAAGGCAACCCTATCATGGGATTTTCTTGGCAAGATTTGTTCAGAGGAGCCTTCCCCTGAGGCTGAGAGAGTGTGACTTGTCCAAGGTTACCCAGTGGGTTTCATGGCTGAGCTGGGAATTGAACCTGGTCTCCAGAGTCATAGTCCAAATGGTCAAGCCACTATGTCATGCTGATTTGCTCTAAGTCCCATTGTTGGACTCTCTTTTTCTGGTTGGACATCTTTAAGGAGTGTTTTAGCTGTGTATTCATGCATAACTGTGGTCGGATTAGATGGCCCTTGTAGTCGCTTCCAGCTCAATGATTCTGAGATTCCATGTAGCAATTCTATTAACTGTGCAACAGAGTATGTATACTACACAGTTATAGGAGGTTTATACTGCTTTAATTGGTACACTTGTATTTTAAGGAATCCTGGAATTTTTAGATTAGTAAGGTCCTTAGAATCCTCTTCTAGATAGTATTCATTTTGTGACGTCAAAGGCTTTCATGACTGGCATCCATAGTTTTTTGTGGGTTTTTCAGGCTATGTGGCCATGTTCTAGAAGAGTTTATTCCTGACGTTTCGCCAGCATCTGTGACTGGCATCTTCAGAGAAATCTCTGAAGATGCCAGCCCCAGATGCTGGTGAAACATCAGAAATAAACTCTTCTAGAACATAGCCACATAGCCTGAAAAACCCACAAAAAACTATAGTATTTGTTTTTTTTGGACTAGAGCTCTTTAGAAGATAATCCTACCAAGCTAAAAAACAAACAAACCAGAATTCCATAGAATACAACCATTAGAGTTAAAGTATACGTCTAAAGTGGAGATACACTTCAGTTAATCCACAACCAATAGCTCCTCTCCTTAACTTTTTCCACGGTGTACCTGTTGTTCCAAATTTCAGTGATCAGCCTGTCCTGTATCTTTTACAATGTTTGTTCATTTGACGTGAAAGGCAGTCTCTTTGGGGCACTTGCATGAGGCACGGTGTGACCTTTAAACAGACTGGGCCAAGTGTCAATAATTCTGTCAGAAAAGAAAACTGAGGCAAAATACCAGGCTGAGACACATCTGCACTGCAGAAATAATGCAGTTTGACACCGCTTTAGCTGCCATGACTCAATGCTATGGAATCCTGTCTCTTAAACTATCTGATGTTTACTATGCCAGTTGGGCTTAATTTTATGAAAGTAAACTAATTTCTGTGGGTTTAAATTTTGATTCTCTCCTTTTACTAATTGAAAAGGAGTGTCTTGGATCTATTAGGTTCTGCCTTGCAGAGAGAGAACATCAACTGACATATCCAACTCCTCCCAGAGTGTGTTCTCCAGCGATGCTCTGTATCCCCCCCCCCCCTTTTAAGGAAGGATTCTGGATTATTTTCAAACACTTTCACTGCTGGTGTTGAGGAAAGCCTTTTTGTTTGCAAGAATGAATGAACACCCCTCAAATGTGACCAGGGGCAGATATTTACAGACCCCATTTTTGAATCGTGTATGTCACTGTGATCAAGCTCCAGATGTTCTCCATCATATTGTATTGCTTTGTCCATTCTATATAATTCCGAGGGAAAATTGATTAGAAGGTTATTGGAAATGAATATCTGTTTGTATGGGTTATCAGTGGAATACTTATTGGAAGGTCAGAACCAGGTTAATGGCCAATGTTCTGGTGGAGGCAACAAGATTATGGCTTAAATTTTAATAATGATCCTGAAGGTTGCTGTGCACCAGAGTTTTCTGACAAAGAAGGCAATATATCTCACAAAACTACAAATCCAAAAATTTCATAGCATGGAGCCATGGCAGTTAGAGCAGTGTCAAACTGCATTATTTCTTCAATGCAGATGTAGCCACAGATGCTTTTAAAACAAAGGTCACAGTGCCTTATTTCTTTTGCAACTGGCAGGCCTGAACTGTTTCCCCCTCTTCTAATGTTTACTCCTTTACTATTGGGATTGTGGGATGAGCCTATGCTGTGTCAGGCCAAGAACAGCACACAGTGGAACACAGTTATTATTTGCCACTCCTGGAAGCTTCCCGGCAATTCAGACTTTTTGGATGCACAAAAACGGCAGTCCAATGACTCTAGGGGTCAAGGCCCACAGATAACCACATTTGGGGGCTGCATGCCCACCCTTGGTCTAGGTGAGTGATTCCCAAACTTTGGTCCTCCAGATGTTGTGGGCTTCATCTTGAAGACAGCCCAACCAGTTAGCCAACAGCTAGGAATTCTGGGAACTGAAGTCCAAAATATCTGGAGGACCAACATTTGGGGAACGTTGGTCTAGGTCCGTCTCTTCTATATGCCTTTCATCTTGTACTTTAAAAGTGCCAGACTCTCATCCCTTTGCTCCAGGAGAGATGTTGGTGACAATGCTGAGTTCAGGACTATTGTGATGTAGCAGTGGAACTCCCATGACTTCACACACATCACAAAGCAGCTGTCAAAGACAAGAAACCAGTTGAGGAGACAAACTGACTTAGTCCAAAGAAAAACCGAGGGGGGGGGGGCAATTGGCCCTCCAATTGTTTGGCCCTCCAATTCTCAGCAGGACCACCCAACAGGACCAATGGTAAGACACTAAGGGATTTGTAGTTCAAAACTTCTGGAGGGGAAAAATTTGCCCAGCCCCTGTTACATATCCCCCAACTGTCCCAATCTGGCAGGGACAGTGCCAATTCATCCTCTGTTGTCTCTTTTTCAGTTTCTTTGAAAATGTTCCAGATTCTCTCTCTTTCTCCCACCTTCCTCTTTGTCCTTGATTTACTTAAATGGCTACAAAATGAATTCACAGTGTAAATGTTTGTACTGAATTAAGTCAGAAAGGAAGGTATACAAGGGGGCAAGCCCTAACCCTTCCCAGTTGTTGTTAGCTACCCTTGAGTCAGTTCTGACTCATGGTAACCCTGAGGATGAGACATCACCAAGAATCCCTATCCTCCACTGCAGCCTTGCCTCAACCCGCCTGATCGAGTCCTATCCATCTGTCTGTGTTCTTCTTTTCTTTCTTCTACCCTCTACCTTTCCTAGCATTATTGTTTTTTTCTAGCAATCTGTGCCTTCTTATCATGTGGCCAAAGTACAATAATCTCAACTTGATCATCTTTGCTTCCAAGGAGAGCCATGGTCTGATCTGTTCAAGAACCCATTTGTTTGTCTTCTTGGCTGTCCATGGTATCCTAAGTATTCTTCTCCAGCACCACATTTCAAATGGGTTGATTTTCTTTCTGTCTGCTTCCTTCACTGTCCAACTCTCACATCCGTACATGGTAACTGGGAATACAATGGCCTGAACAATTCTAACTTTAGTGCTCTGTTGTATGTCTTTGCTTTTGGAGTATCTTTTCCAGTTCTTTCATAGCTGCCCTTCCCATTCCTAGTCTTCTTCTTATTTCTTGACTGCAGTCTCCATTCTGGTCAGTATTTGATCCTTGATATGGGAATTCTTTAAATTTCCTCGTTGTCTAGATTGAATTTGTGTATTTCTTCTGTGGTCCTGCTTTTTGTTTTCTTTATGTTCAGCATCAGACCTGCCTTTGACCTTTCATCTTTGTCTTTCCTTATTAATTGTTCCAATTCCCGAATGTCTTCTGCTAATATTATGGTGTCATCATCTGCATTTCTTAGGCTGTTAATGTTGCTTGCTCCTATCTTCACTCTTTTTTTTTTCTGATTCTAATTCTGCTTTTCTTATGATGTTTTCAGCATATAAGTTAAACAAGTAAGGTGATAGGATGCAGCCTTGCCTGACTTCTTTGCCTATTGGGAACCACTCTGTTTCCCTGAATTCTGTTCTGATGGTGGCCTCGTCTCCTTGGTATAGATTCCTCATCAGGACTACTATCAGATGTAGTGGCAGTGTAGTGGTATTTCCTAAACTATCTCCTTTCTGACTAACGTTAGGAAGAACCTCCTCATGGTAAGAGCTATTTGACCGTGGAATCAGTTACTATAGAAAATGGTGGAATCTCCATTGTAGGATTTTCGTTTCAAACAGATGTTGGATAGCCAATGCTTAGAAATGCTTTAGCCACTGATTTCCTGCATGAACTTTGGTAATCTTTGGGGTCTCTTTGAATTCAACAATTCTGTGAGTCTACAATTGTTTGAGCTTGCTTTGTGTAGACTATGGTCCAAAACCCACTGCAGAAATAATCCAATTTGAGGTTGCTTTAACTGCCCTGGCTTAGTGCTAGAGAATCCTGGGAATTGTAGTTTATTGTGGCACCAGAGGCCTCTGACAGAGAAGGCCAAATCTCACAAAACTACAGCTCACAGAATTCCCTAGCACTGAGCCAGGGCAGTTAAAGCAGTCTCAAACTGAATTATTTCTGCAGTGGGTTTTGGACCCATGAGAGTATTATCAGTGTGCATGGATGCTTTACAGAAAAGCATAAGCACCAAAGAAAGGTCTCAGTCCCAAGGGTGGGGAATGTCAAGAATAACTGTAATCTCTTTAGCATAATGCAAAGCATAATACAAAGACACACTCTATTGTGAAAACCTGACCTCTGAACATGCACTGGCCTACTAATTTGGGCTGCTAGTCAGGTGCATTTTGGTTAACATCATAGACTGGTCTTGTGGGTGGGGAACAGACTTAGCACTACTAGAAACAGCACAAGTGATATCCTGGTTAGGATTTGCATACACCCACCTTTCCCTTGCAGGGCACTGTGTGCAATGCTTTTGCAAAGGATTTGTCTGATTATCATATTTGTCACTGAGAAGGAATTTCTGACCACGTTAAGATACTCGGTGACTTCTCCACCTCCAGTTTCACTTGGGTGCCTCAATAATTCTTGGTATTGTTAGTCTTCTGCCATGGACCTTGGTCCCATAAACAATATTAAATATGTGGCTTTCTGTTTGCAGTACACGCAAGGGCTGGATTAACCAGGATGCTAATAACTCTGCAGAGAACATAGCACTGTAAGTAAAACACACAAGACTTTTGCAGGGATTGCTAGTCTTATCGCAGGCTATACTTAAAAAAAAAAAAAGAGCACATCAGCACATGCAATAAAGGAAGGTTCACTTGAGCATGTACAGAAAGCGGCTTTGGCCTCAACAATGAACCTCTGCTGCTTGTTGCAACATATTTCAAATAAGGAAGGGCAGCAAACAGCAGAATTCATTGGTCCTCAGGTAGGGATCGAAAGAATATTCACTATTATTCACCCCCAAGTCAAAAAAATAGGTTCCTGAAAGTTGACAAACTTTGGAATGAATAAAAAACCAGTGAGAATCTCCCACAATTTTCTCCCCTTCTGAAAATATCCCAAAGTGTTGCATAAGAATTATTCTGCATAGAAAAATGCATGTGTTATTTATTTATTTATTTGTAGAAAACAGATTTCTTGCACAGAAAACAAGTTCTCTGTCCTCTGCACAGGAAGCTTTTTCTGAACATAAAACAGTTTTTGTGCAAAACAAACAACCCATTTGTTTTCCAAACAGAATAATTCCTCCAGAACAGTTCAAGATGTTCAAGTAGAAGGAGAATACTATAAAACAATGTTTATTTTCTTCTTCTGCAACAGAGAGAAAACTACTACAATTATTTGTAGCATACTAGGCTGAAATAATAGTGTATGTGTTATCCTCACATACAACCCAAATCTAGGACCTCTCTTTTCAAAAAGTAAGCATTACTCTAACCTGCCTCAGCATCACTATACTGTCTGCATCCCTCAAATTTTCTGATTTTGGAAGCTAAGCAGGGTCAAGCTTAGTAGCTGAATGGATGGAATACCACCAGGAAATATTAAGCATCTCCAAGCAGGGTAGGAAAGAGTCTTGCTTAAAACCTTACTTGTCAGAATAGACAAACCTGGGCTAAATGAACTAAATGAACCAATGGTCTGACTCAATGCAAGGAGCCTTTCTGTGTCCCTAACCTCTCTCGAAATCAAAAAAAGTGTTTAAAGTAATTCAGTTATTAAGATACAACTGTTTAGAAAGCCTTGGATCAAAATGAAATGTTGGACATATTACTTTTTAAAAGTTTGCCCAGAAATCCCTAGCTAGTGTGGCTAATGGTGGTTGAGGGATCCGAGGATTTTATCATACGAAGGAGATTGGGAGTTTATCCCGTGAATATCCTGGAAAAACTGCGCAACTACGTGTAACAATTTCACACGCCGTTGCACAAAACCTGCCATTAAAGTGGTCACAAAGAAGCATTAATGTGCATCTTTTTACTTTGTGGATTTCAGCGACAATGCATTTCCGACATCACTTTATTTGCACAATTGCCACGTGATAATCATTCGTGCAATTACTCACCACTTCCACTTCATTTGCGGGATGCTTTAAATGCACTTTAATCTCTCTTTAATGTGAAAAGCAGCCCCAATGTGATAAGCTCCTATGTTATGGAAACATGAGATTTCACATTAACAAGAGTTATAGATAAAGTGAGGTGAAGAATTTATTATTTTCAAATGGAAAAAAGTAGTTGAAATGATGCAAGAAACCCAGTCAAGGCCTGCATCACACATATCTGTAAATTAAAGTAAATGATAGAACAAGCATTGACTTTCTGAGTGCTCTCTCTTTTTGCATCCACATTGCAGAAATAATCGGGCTTGACACCACTTGGATGGCCATGGCTCAACGCTGTGGAATTCTGGGAACTGTAGTTGGTTGTGACATCATAGCATTTTGCTATGGCCATTCAAATGGTGTCAAGCCAGATTATTTCTGCAGTGTGGATGCAAAGAAGGAGCACACTCAGGGAGTCAATGTTTATTTTATTATTTCTTTTAATTTACAGTTATGTATGATGTGCTATGTAATGTTAGGTAGCATATTGTTATACAGTTTGAATCCAGTACTGTCTCAGTTTTAATGAACAAATAAAAATAAATTTAAAAATAATACTACAGTGGCCTTTGTTATCTGCTGGGGTTTAGTTCCAGGGCCCCCATGGATACCAAAATCCATGGATGCTCAAGTCCCATTCAATACAATGGCATAGAAAAAATATAAAACGGCAAAATCAAGATTTGCTTTCTAGAATTTATATATTGTTAAAGTATTTTCAAGCCATGGATGCAAAGAAGGAAAGCTTGACTCCGTGGATTAAAAAAAAATCCGTAGTTAAGGAGGGCTGACTGTAATAAAAAAATGAAACTTTTCTAAGCTCTGGGCCGAACTCCCAAATTTCATTAACTGGTACATTGTAACTACTCACTTCTTTCTTGCTCACTTCCACCATGAGCAGGAATACATCCAAACTGCAGTTTATTAACATGTTTCCAATGTGAAACTTGGGTTGGTTGTTGGTCATGCAGTGGATGTTTTTGAGACTTTTCGGCTGCAAAAGGTGAGGCCAAGATAGTATTTAAAAATAAACGTTGAATGTAACAGTAGTGTGGAAAGTATGAGGAACAAAAGGGTAAAATTGGACAGATTGGGCAGCCGGAGGCAGTAGGCAAGGCTCAGTAAGGCAGTGTAAATACATGTGTTTGCTTGCCCATCTTGGCACATGAAAAAGTTGGCACGTGAAAAGGTGCGCAACACAACAGGGCCAAAGTCTGGTTGGGCAAGTGGCAATTTGGTGGAGCTGTGCCCACTTTGTCTTGGAAATGTTCTGGGTTTAGTCTCTTGCATCCCTGTTTTGAAATAGGAAGGTGATTTTGTGGTTGTTCTTGTTGTTGTTACAGGTTCATTCTCCCTTATCTTGGGCTGTGTTTGTCTGCCCTCCCTGGCATGAAAACATTGGCATGTGAAAACATGCACAACACAACAGGATGGAATTAAAAAATCCATAATCTTCTAAAAACCAAAATATTTTTCATGGGTGGCTGAGATAGCGGTCCAAAACACACTGCAGAAACAATCCAGTTTGAGACTGCTTTCACTGCCTGGCTCAATGCTATACAATTCTGGGAATTATAGTTTTGTAAGACATCTAGCCTTCTCTGTCAGAGACCTTTGGGCCACAATAAACTACAGTTCAAAGGATTCCCTAGCACTGATCCAGGGCAGTTAAAGAGGTCTCAGATTTGATTATTTTTCAGTGCCTTTTAGACCAGAGATACCTTTGTTTTCTGATGTACACTAACTTTGTATCATTTGTTACACTGCAGAAATAATCCGTTTTGACACCACTTGAAGTGCCATGGCTCCGTGCTATAGAATTCTGGGAACTGTAGTTTGTTGTTCTTGGCAAGATTTGGTCAGATTTTCTTGCACCACAACAAAACTACAGTTCCCAGAATTCCATTGTATGGAGCCATGGCACTTAAAAGTGGTGTCAAACCAGATTATTTCTGCAGACTGCAATTCTGAAATCTTCCATATGCAGAAATACTTTTTAATGGGAGGCGGAGATAGGGGCATCTTTGCTTTCTGACGGTTCAGTGTACACTAACATTGTTTCATGCACAAAGTTATTTAAAATACTGTATAAAATTACCTTCCGGCTCTGTGTATAAGGCATCTATGAAACAGAAATGGCTCCCATCTCCAAGATATCCCATTATGGATGTACATGTAACTACAGGTATTTGAAAATCCAAAATAATTCTGGTGTATTTCGGATAAGGGAGACCAGGGTTCAATTCTTCACTCAGCCATAAAACCCACTGGGTGACCTTGGCCAAGTCACACTCTCTCAGCAATGGCAAACCTCCTCTGACCAAATCTTGCCAAGAAAGCCGCAAGATTTGATAGCTTTGCCTTAGGATCGCCGTAAGTCGGAAATGCCTTGAATGTACACAACAGCAACGCTTTTAAAAAAAACCTTTGCCTGATGGAGAAGCCAGTGGAGCTTTGGAAGCTTGCATCATGTATTTTTATGCATTTTGGGTGACCCTGTAAAGGTATTGCTGCTTTGTGAGTTTTTGATGTTATTGTACCCTAATAGCTGTGTTACCATGGCATAGTGATTTGAGTGCTGGACCGCAGCTCTGGAGACCAGGCTTCAATTCCCAGTTCTGCCACTAAACCCGCTGGGTGAGCTTGGAAAAGTCACACTCTCTCAGCTTCAGAGGAAAGGCAGTAGCAAACTTTCCCGGAGCAAATCTTGCCAAGAAAACCCTGTGATGGGATTTGCCTTAGGGTCACCGCAAGGTGGAAAATATTTTTAATCGCCTTTGCCTGAGGAAGAAGCCTCCAAAGCTTGCATCGTGTATTTTGTGCATTTTGGTTGGTCCTATAGAGGTGTCGCTGTTTTGTACATTTTGGATGTTGCTGTACCCTACTATTATTTATTATATGGTTGCCAGATGTGTTATATGGTTGCTAGTTAGCCATAGAAACCTAGGACTTTTTCACATGGAGGAATGTATCACTGTCCCAAAAGAAGAAGGGGTATGTAGTAGTTCATCACACTCACAGACGAACACAGCATCTATCCAAAAGAGAAAGCAGTGCGAATGCGAATGAACTTACAACATTAGTATGTACCCATCGGCTTCTTGATTTCGAACTGGCATCTTTGCGCATGCGCTGGGAGGATGGGATCTCATGGCTACAGGAATCCCATGGCCGAACTAGCAATGCATTTCATACTAACGCAAATGTGAATTGACTTCTAATTCGCAGTGGAAAGGAATTGATAAATTCATATTTTTTCCAAATTCATCTATTCCTGGGATGTCTCACGATTGCATTTGGATCGCCTTCTGTTTCCGTGCAACGCTGTTTGAAAATCCTTTTGTGAAATACCTTGGATGACCCCGGATTAAACCTTTGGTTAACTTTTCAATTTTCCCTGTGTGATAAAGTCTCTAGAAGAAGAGACCACAAGGGCCATCCAGCACAGTCCCCTGCAATGCATCGGTCTGTCAAAGCACTAGGAAAAGGTCTTTTGCCAAAAGTAACTTCTCCAGGCTTTCATTATTCTTAGGAGGCTTTTGGAAAGCCTGCAGCTTACTGTATGCAGAGGAGATGTTTGCAAGCCGAGAAGGCGTGGAAAGGAAGGAATTGGCCAGAGGAACAAAGCCGCAATTGTGCAGCCAGGCAAGGGCACTGTGCTGGGTGCAATGCCCAATCGCCCTCCTCTCCCCATGGATGCCACCCATCTCCTGATTGCCTTGGCAAACTACATGGGCAAAGAGGATGCAGTTTGTTGTCGTTGTGTGGCTATGGTGATCCTAAGGCGACCCTATCATAGGGTTTTCTTGGAAAGTTTATCCAGAGGAGGTTTGCCATTGCCTTCCTCTGAGGCTGAGAGAGTGTGACTTCTCCAAGTGAGTTTCCAATGACCCTGAAGAAGGAACTATCATAGGGTTTTCTTGGAAAGTTGCTTTCCTTTGAGGCTGAGAGAGTGTGACTTGCTCAAGGTTTCATGGCCAAGCTAGGATTCGAACCCTGGCCTCCAGAATCCTAATCCAACACACAAACCACCACACGCCTTTCAAACTCTGGTTAGGAACTTCTAACAAAGCCTGGCTGGGGATACTGGGAGTTGCAGTCCAAAGGGAATGTAATTCCCCCCCCCCAAAAAAAACTGTGGCAAGAGAGCTCTGGCATTGGGAGGTGCAATAAAGAAAGCAACCCGCCTCCTCCTCAAACACTGACTAGGGCTGGGGATACTGGGAGTTGCAGTCCAAGAGAAGGGGGGAAACATACTTTTCCCCCTGGATTCTGGGAGTTGTAGTCCCCCCCTCTCCTTCCCCCAAGATGCAATGGTCTGGCGAAGAAAAGGATGCTAGGAGGAGGAGCGGCTGCGTCCTTGGCGGGGATTGCTGGAAGGCAGAGGGCAGGCGGGGCTCTGGGTTCTAATCCGGCTCCTCCTCCTCCTCGCTGCCTTTGCTTTCTCTTCCTCTGCTTTCCTTTCCTGCCTCGCCCCAAAGGAGAAGCAGCAGCAGAAAAACAAGAAGCAGAAGCCAAGGAAGGAGCCTGCTGCAGGTGGGTAGCCTCTTTCTCCTTTGGCCCCAGAGCCCCTGGGCCTTGCAGAGCCTGGGACTTTGGGAAAGGGGTGCATCTGCTGCATTGCAGGCGACGTCATGGGGCTCCCGCCGCTTTCCATTGCTGCACCCATGCATCCTCTGTTGCAGCTTTGCAAGAGCTTTCTTTCCAACAGTGGGGTATTGCACCTTTTGCAAGGTCTTCCCTTTTGAGTGTTGCATTGACCACTTTGGAGACCTGGTGAGAGCATTAAAAACATCAAACAAAGTGGGTGACCTTGGGTGAGTCACACTCTCTCAGCCTCAAGGGAAGGCCCTCTTTTTGGGGGGGAGGAGAAAAGAATACAGTATTGGCCATGAAAACCTTAGGATAGGTTAGGGTCTCCATGAATCTTGCTTGGAGGGACACAGTAACAACAAGGTCTTGGGCCTTCGCTGCCTCAAAGGAAACTACAGATCTCAGGATCCTGCAAGGTGGAGACCTCTGAAGAAATAGAACTTGGAGAGAGTCACTATAAGTCTCAAATGACTTGGAGGCACACGCAACAATAACAAGGTTTCTCTGCCTGAGAGTGAACTACACATCCCAGGACCCTGCAAGGTGGAGCCCCTCTGAAGAAATGGGCCAAGAAAGCAGTAGAAGTCCCAAATGACTTGGAGGCATGCACAACAATAAGGTTTCTCTGCCTCAGAGGAAACTACAGATCCCAGGATCTTGCAGGGTGGAGCCCTCTGAAGAATTAGGCCAAGAAAACCCTACAGGATAGGGTCACTATTCAGTCCCAAATGGCTTGGAGGCACATAGCAGCAACAACAAAGTTTTGGGCCTTCTCTGCTTAAGAGTGAATTACAGATCCCAGGTTTCTGTAGGATGGAGCCTTGCAAGTTCAAGTGGTGCCAACTTGGATTTGTGTCTACAGTGTACATGCACCAATCAGGCCTCTCTCGTGTTTTCCTTCTCTTGCATCCCTCCTCTTTTTGCATCCCTCCATTATTTCTCAAGGTCAGTGGTCCAGGATCTCCTCTAAACCCAAGGTCACTTTTATTTTGTAAAAAGTGATGGAGTTAAGGGAGGAAAAAAGGAGAGATGCTTTCCTCCTTCTTCAGGAAATCAGAGAAAATATTCAACCCTCCCCCATCCCTCTTCCAGATGTCCTACACACAAAGGAGGGCAAGGGACTGCAAAATGGAGGATATGGCAGGAAAATGGGGGGCACTGCCACCCATAAAAGCTAGAAACAATCATAGAAATATAAATCCAGGCTTTTTAGTCATCCTATTCTCAAGGTCAGCAGCCCAGGATGTCCTCCAAACCCGAGGATGTTTTTCCTTTAAAAAATGATGCAATGGAGGAGAAGAGAAGAAGGAAGATGGGGGGGGCTGGAAAATGTAAGACGTGGGAGAAAAATGGAGGACCTTGCCCCTTATAATTTGGGGTGTCATTGTACCATAATAAATGAAGGAATGATGGCTTGCTCTCTGATTTATCCAGGCTTCTTCACAGGCTGCGGGTGCATCTGCACTGTAGAAATAATGCAGTTCAATACCACTTTAACTGCCATGGCTCCATATTAGGATGGGTAGCTTTGCAAGGCACCAGTACTCTTTGACAGAAAAGACTGAAATCCTTGCCAAACTACCAATCCTAGGATTATGGGAGTAAATGGAGGATGTTTTGGAATTCCTTCCTGGGCAGAAGGTTGAGATGGAGGACATGCTCTAGAAAAAGAGGATGCCTGGTCCTCCCTCCGACCTCTTCCCTTCCCTGCTAAGGAGTTTGGGCTAGTGGTTAGAGAGGCCTTTGGCCATTTCCCCCTTTTCCTCTGTTTTTCTGCTGTCTTTCTTCCTTTTTTGCATTCAAGGCAAGTTGTATCTTCACAGTGGAAGATCTTCTTGGGGTGCATCTACACTGTAGAAATAATGCAGATTGAGACCATTTTAAATGCTGTAGCAGCATCCTATAGTAATCCTGGGATTTGTAGGGTTGCCGTGGCATAGCAGCTTGAGTGTTGGACTATGACTCTGGAGACTAGGATTTGATTCCCAGCTTGGCCATATGACCCTGGGAGAGTCACACTCACTCAGCCTCAAGGGAAAGCAGTTCAAATCTCTGAACAAATCTTGGCAAGAGAACCCAATCATAGCTTCACCTTAGGGTTGCCTTTAGTCGGAAATGACTTGAAGGCACACAACAACATCAACAATCAGGCCTTTAGCGTTCTCTGCCAAAGAATGCCAGTGCCTCACCAAACTGCAAATCCCAGGATTCTGTGGCATAGAGCCATGGCAGTTCAGGTGGTGTCAGACTGCATTATTTATGCAATGTAGACGCACCCTTGGATGGGGAAGCAAAGAGAAAAGGATGGATCTATTAGGAGCCCAGTGGAGCTGGCAGGCTGAGGAATTTTGCACCACTGTTTTTAATCATTTTTACTCCTGATTGTTAGGGGTGAGTTTGCAAAAAAGCAAAATAATTAGCATTTTCTTGGTTCCAATTCAGCAGATCCAGGAAGGTTCCCATTCTGCTTTGCAAAGTCACAAGACAGACAGGAGAGTGAGACGGGAGGAGCCAGCAGCGCAAAGTAAAGAAAGAGAGAAACACGTGGCTGTCCTTTTCTTGCACTAAAAATGTGGGGAGAGGAGCACAGGAGGATGCATTTCCGGTTGCTACCCAGAAGAGGCCACATGTGCTGCCCACAGCTTAGGAAAGTCATTTTGTAGGGAGGAAGAATACATTCCCCCCTCCGCAGGGAGAATTCATTTAGGAGACTACAACTCCCACAATCCTGGCTGGGGCATTCTATGAGTTGTAGTCCCCTGAGTGATTTATCGCCCCACCACTCTATATATGTGTGTGTATGTGCATGTACACATACACACACAGTGTGTGTGTATACACACACAGGCATGCATATATACGTATGTGTGTGTGTGTGCATATATATATATATACACACACACACACACATACCCACATATACATAGTGTGTGTGTGTGTGCGTACACACACATATATATATGCACATACACACACACACTGGGGCAAAAAGTATTTAGTCAGCCACCAATTCTGCAAGTTCTCCCACTTAAAAAGATGAGAGAGGCCTGTAATTGACATCATAGGTAGACTTCAGCTATGAGAAACAAAATGAGAAAACAAATCCAGATAATCACATTGATTTGGAAAGAATTTATTTGCAAATTATGGTGGAAAATAAGTCACCAACAAACAAGCAAGATTTCTGACTCTCACAGACCTGTAACTTCTTTAAGAACCTCCTCTGTCCTCCATTCATTACCTGTATTAATGGCACCTGTTTGAACCTGTTATCAGTATAAAAGACACCTGTCCACAACCTCAATCAGTCACACTCCAAACTCTACTATGGTGAAGACCAAAGAGCTGTTGAAGGACACCAGAAACAAAATTGTAGATCTGCACCAGGCTGGGAAGACTGAATCTGCAATAGGTGAGCAGCTTGGTGTGAAGAAATCAACTGTGGGAGCAATAATTAGAAAATGGAAGACATACAAGACCACTGATAATTGCCCTTGATCTGGGGCTCCATGCAAGATCTCAAAATGGGTCAAAATGATCACAAGAACGGTGAGCAAAAATCCCAGAACCATGTAGATAGATACACACACACTGTGTATATGTGTGTGTGTGCATGGATTCCTGCCTGCCTTGCTCATTCTGGCACTCAGGACTATGCATTTACACTGTAGACATAATGCAGTCCAGCACTACTTTTAAGTGCTGTAGCTCCATTCTGTGAAATGTTGGGATTGGTAATTTGACAAGGTCTTCTCTGCCAAAGTGCCTCACAAAACCACAAATCCCAGAATTGTATAGGATGGAGCTGTGGCAATTAGTGTGGTGTCAAACTGTATTATTTCTCCAGTGTACATGCACCCGCAGCCTATCGGAGAGCAAGCCACCAATCCATCCTTTATTGCTGTACAATAACACCCCAAATCCATAAAACAGTGATACCTTTTATTGGCCACCCAAAATGCACAAAATACATGATACAAAACCTATTAAATTTATCACTATTAGTATTATTCCACTCTATATCAACTTCAAACCATTATGCTTGTAAACAATATAATGAATTACATATTGAATCCTAATACAGCATCACCCCCTCTCAAGTTCTTCATATACTCCATTCAGGATTTCTAAGTATCCACACATTTGTGGCAATATTTACTTAGAGGGGGTTTGCTGTTGTTTTTCTCTGAGGCTGAGAGAGTGTAACTTGCCCAAGGTCACCCAGTAGGTGTCCATGATTGGCCAGGGATTGAAACGCTGGTCTCTTGGACCCAAACCACTACACCATGTTGGCTCTCAACCTTTCATGATACTGTCGGTTCATCCCAGTCAAAGCTGGATCTGTTACATGTTTTTTGGGCTCCTTCCATGGAGTAATCTAGAACATCAGAGGGACAAATGCATAGCATGGTTTCCCTCTCTCCCATGTTGCTGCTAGTTTGCTAAATGCATAAAGCTTTTCAGCCCTAGAATGAAAAAGGAGTTCAGAGTTTTGTTTGGAGCCACTTTTGAACTAGAGGTAGGAATCACTTATCTTTCCTGTTGCCATTGGACTGCAACTCCCAGCAGCCCTAGACAACACAGCCAATAGTAAGAAATGATGGGAGTCCTTCATAACTTCTACGCTGGCTTTAAATAACGGACAGATGTGGATGGTGGTGGTGGTGCTTTTGAGAAGAAGAAAAAAGACTCATTAACATTTTGTATATTAATAATAATAATAATTTATTATCCGCCTCTCCCTATGGATCAAGGTAAGGAACAGCAACAAGCAACAAAGAACAACATCAGTTAAAATTTATCATTTAAAACACACATCAATTTAAAAGGATAAAGAAGATGTGCTCATGTTAAAAAAAATCCACAACTAAAATTCATCATTTTAAAATTCACAGTTTAACAATCATCTGGATAAACCTGCCAGAAGAGACTAGTCTTCAATCCTTTTTGAAATTAAAACACATCAATTAAAATACACATCAATTTAAAAGGACATGCATACCATTTCAGAGGACAAGATACACACATATTAAAACAATCCGCATTTAAAATTCATCATTTTAAAAAACCACAATTTAAAAATCATCTGGGCAAGCCTGCCAGAAGAGATTGGTCTTTAATGCTGATTTGAATTATGAGTCCTGGATTTTAGTAATTAAATCAAGATTAATTGAGTAATCACTTACTCTCCAGATGTTCTGGACTAGAAATCCTGTTAGGCCCCACCAGTGTGGCCAGTGGTCTGGGATGATGAGAGTTGTAGTCCAGAATGTTTGGAGGGTACCAGATGGCTTGCCCCGGCTTAAAAATCCTAGCAAAAATGCATCTACACTGCAAACTTAACTGCTATGGCTCTGTGCTGTGCAATTCGGGGATCTGTAGTTTTGTGAGATATTTAAGGTTTTCTGTCAGAGAGCTCTGGTGGCACAGCAAACTACTAATCCGAGGGTTCCATAGGATGGAGCCATGACAGCTAAAGCAGTATCAAACTCCATTAATTCTGCAGTGTGGCAGCAGCCCTACTGACTCATATTTTCTAAGGAAGCCATGAGCTGAATAAAAGCAGTAGAATAAGGGGATAGTGTGGCTTGTGGTGGGTGTCACTTATACTGTGCAGGAGTGCACACAGATATAATAACCTTGCGTCTACCCTGGAATTAATGAGAATTATTTGCAAATGGTGGAGGTCATTTCTGCATATGATTTTGGAAAAGATTTAGATGTGCATTTCAAAAGGAGTCTATATCCATCAACCTGTGGTTATTGGGGGGGGGGGGTTGCCTGTCATGTAGAAAATGACAAGTTTCAGTAAAATGGACTATGACTCTGGAGACCAGAGTTTGATCCCCACTCTGCCGTGGAATCCCACTGGCTGACCTTGGGCAAGTCATGTTCTCTTAGCCTCGGAGGAAGGCAAAGGCAAACCCCCTCTGAACAAATCTTGCCAAGAAAACCCCATGGTAGGGTTGCCATAAGTTGGTAACGACTTGAATACATACAACAACTTGGTACAAATATTGGGGCCATTCATACTTAACTTTTTAACAAAGAGATTTGCATCTCTGCTCCGATTCAGAATCAGTTCAGTGTTCCCACTGCATTTACCGCGGTTGAATCTCTCTGTGCCTTTTTAACCCTGTTGCAGCTCATATTTGTCACCATAACAATTTAAAAATGGAGGCGCCTCCATCTCCAGGAACAATGCAGCGTAATTTGAATTGATTCAGTGGTGCATTCACACTACTGAAACAGCGAATTGTTGTGGCTCTTTTAAAAAAAACTGCTAAGGGTTCTGGTTCCAAATGCACCAGTTTAAGTGGGCTTTTTGCTCCTCCCCTCTTCCTGCAAACTACACCAATTGCAGTCAGGGCAAGTGTGAACTTCACAGAAATAAACCAGTTCCATACCAGTTTATATCTATAGTGCGAACTGCCCCTTTATAGTAGAGGTGTTATATCACCTGACATCCCGGTAGGACACTATTATGAATATATTATTTATATGCACTAATTTAGTCATTGTATGTTTGCAGTGTGGTCTGTAGTGCCTCTTCCTTTTCTGAATCCCACTTGGACCTCTGGGATTTCTTTCTCTACGTATGGCTAGAATCTGTTTTAAAGAACTGTGAGCATAATTTTGGAGAATTGTAAGCAGAATTTTGCTTGCATGAGAGATTCATGCTGTGGCACTATAGGTGTTGCATTCTTTTGTGTCTCCTTTTTTGTGGAATGAGGATATATATTGATCGCTTCCAGTCTGTTGAACACTAGCGGGATACACACCGCCATGTAGTATGTATTGTATACGTACTAGGATTAGGAAGGGGCGGTGCTTCTGCACCCCCCTAACCCTAGTACGTATACAGTACGTACAAGATGGCGGCGTCCCATCCACATGGGCGCCGCCATCTTTACGTACTGGACGCATAGCGTCCAGACATGTCGCGGCGCCTATGACGTCGCGAATGCGCCTGCGGCGCCTTGCGACATCATAGAGGCGCCGCAGAAAGAAGCTCCGAAATGGAGCTTCTTTTTTGCTCCACGCGGGAGTCGCGCGGTTTGGCTGCTGCGGCTCCCGTGCGGAGCAAATGGTGTTGGCGGGGGAGCGCCGCAAAGCGGCGGTTTGTATCCCACCACTGTTTTGTTTTCCATATCTGTTGGTATATTTTAGTTAGCATTAGAGCTGATTCTGGAGAATGTCTCCTTCACAGGGTTGCCATGGGTCAGGGACAACTCAAATGCAGTTAGCATCAAAATTCAAAATATGTGTGGGAAGACATCAGAGATCCATTAACTGCATGTGTAGATCAGACCATAGCTGATTTTGTGTGTGTGTGTTACCAATAAGTATAGAAAATGGCTCTGTACTGAATCAGACCATTGGTCCTTCTACACTACTGTTGTTGATGCTGATAGTGATGCTGTAGAGATATATTCGAGTCTTTTGTGGCATAGTGGTTTTAGTGTTGGACCTTGACTTTGAAGACCAGGGTTCGATCCCCCTCTTGGCCATGAAACCCACTGGATGACCTTGGGTAAGTCACATGCTCTCAACCTCAGAAGAAAGCATAAGCAAATCCCCTGTGAAAGAATCTTGCCCAGAAATCCCCATGATAGGTTCACCTTAGGGTGTCATAAGTCGGAAACGACTTGAAGGTACACAACAACAACAACATTCAAGTCTTTTACTCCAAGTCTCAGGTCCTTGTAAAATACTTTCAAATCAAGTCTCAAGTTGAGTCTCAGATCTGGGAACTAACTTTAACAGAAAAAAAGTGTAGCGGGATGGAATTTCAGTAACTAGATTCAGTAATGGTGAACCTATGGCACGCGTGTCAGAGGTGGCACTCAGAGCACTCTCTGTAGGCACCTGTGCCATCGCCCCAGCACAGAGTTTACCAGAGTTTGTTATTAGAAAGCCAGAGGGACATGGCACTTTGCAATAAATAAGTGGGTTTTGGATTGCAGTTTGGGCACTCAGCCTCTAAAAGGTTCACCATCACTGAACTAGAATGTCAAGAAGATGTGCACAAAGTTAGGTGAAAAGAAATTAAATTATCATAGGCAATTGATCAAGATTGCAGTTTAGAAAAATGAGGTCTACTCAGCAGCTTGTCCCTTTTGCTCGTCGGAGGAGCCTTCTAATGATTTTCCTTGGAGCAGCAGGCAAGATTTGCCCTATAGCACAAGATGTGTTTCTTGAAAGGGAAAAGCAAATGTATTATTAGGCAGTGGACTCAAGGCAGGGATCTACAGCATGCAGGGGCTTCCTGTATGCCAAACATAAAGTACCATTTCCGTCACGTGGCCATTATGCAAAAAAGCAGTGAGATGGAAACATTCAAAAGAGGAAAACTTTTTTCTGTTCCATAACATTTCTGGATGAAGTTAGGCCAGCAAGGTGGTCACTAAAAATAAATACAAGTTGCAAGTCAAGTGAGTGCATCATATATTGTCGAGTCACTGAAGCAACTTGCGCCCGAGTTGAGTCTACATCACTGCTGATTGGGTTTCAGACAGAAGTGGGTCACAACCCTAGCTGAAGTCCCATGTTTTGAATCAGCAAGCTTCCACATATAAAGATTGTTCTCTACCACTGAGCTGTGATTCTATCTCCCCCCCCCTCAAAAAAAGACACGATCTCCCAGAACAAGATGCTCTGAAAAGGGACTTAGGAAACTGCCTTATGCTGAGTCAGATGTGAGCTTGGAAAAGTTAACTTTTTTGGACCACAGTTCTCAAAATTCCCTAGCTTGGATAGGCAGTGATTGTGCTGTTTGTGGATTCTGAGAGTTGTAGTCTCCCAGATACCTTTCCAAGCTGCCGGTCATACCATTGGTCCATTTACTTAGCAGTTGCACTGAATGTTAGCAACTCCTCAAGGTTTCAGATTGGAGACTGCCAGCCCTACCTGGAGACATACAGTGGGCTCTTGTTATTTGCTGGATGCTCAAGTTCCATTAAATATACAGTGGCATAGCAAAATACTGTCCCTTCTATCAAATGCCAAAATCAAGGTTTACTTTTTGGAATTTACACTTCTTTGAAAATATTTTCAAGCTGTGGATGGTTGAATCCACTGATAAAGAATCCGTGGGTATGGCGGGGCAACTGTACTATGCCGATATTAACCATGATTCCATTTTAACTGCCCTGGCTACATCCCATAGTATGCTGGGGTTCATAGTTAGATGAGGCATGAGAGCTCTTGGGCGGAGAATAAAAAATTCCTTTCCCTAAATTGGGTTGGGAATGAGGGTCATTTTCTATTCTCACAGTTCTTCCAGTGGATGACATTGTTAGGCTTCATCTAAGCTAGAAATGTGGTTTAACTTCTCATCTCATTTCAAGCCAGGTTATGGTTTTTAAGGAGGAGGGAAAGGTAGATCACTGTGTTTGAGGGACATGTTTAAGGTATTTAGGGGCTGAAAATTAGCCAGAATATTTCTATAAGTGGGGGTTAGGGAAGAGGATCCCCACTCACACCTCAGGAGTTGCAGCACTGAAGAGTGTTGGACTCCAAATAAGCAGTCCTACACTGTATAAATAATGCCGTTCAATGTCACTTTAAGTGCTTTAGCTCCATCCTGTGAAATCTTAGGATTTGTGGTTTAGCTTTCTCTGCCAAAGAGTGCAGGTGCTTCACCAAGCAACAAATCCCAGGATTCTGTAGGATGGAGCCATGGCAGTTAAAGTGGTTCAAACTGCATTTTTTCTACAGTGCAGATGTACCCTTGGATTCCCTGGCTTCTGAGTAGATAGATGAAGGCCCTTGGAAACGACTTAGTTTTGACCTCTCCCCACAGCCTCCACCCCAAATTTCCCATTTTGTCTGTTATTGTAGACTGTAGACCTGTCTGGGCAGGGGCCATGTCAGTTCTTTGTCACCAACACGCCGTTGCTGCCCAAAAGCAGTAGACGTTCACTATGAGCGACTTCACCTGCATTATTTTTTACAACTGCTCGGGTACATTGAACGACATCGAAGGCGGCGGGAGGTGGCCTCCGAATCGGTGCATTGAAGAGAAGGTAAGCAGGAGAGTGTAGTCATTGCAAGAGGAATATCTCTGGGGGGCTCAAACTCCCCTAGTTATACTTCTGAACACTGAGAACAAACATCCTCATTAGATTGTATAAAGCCAAAGGTAAATCATAAATAAAAGACGGACATGAAAAGGTCAGCAGGTGGGGAGAGCCAAGATACCATAAAGGCACCAGATCATGTATCTTGAAAGTTATGCAGGATCAGCCCTGGTTAAGACAATCTGACTCCAATATCTGTATCGGTAACTGAGGTTTCATTTACCAGTATCCGAGGCAGGGGTTCTCTAGGTATCTGAAGGTCCTCCAGCTCAACTTATGCTGAAAATTCAGTGATCGATGTTATTCACAGTTTCCACTTAGCCACATCAACTATGAGAATGGATCCCCTGGCGATACATGGGTCGGACTGTAATTGGATGGGAGGCTGCCAACAAGTATCAAGTGCTGTAGGTTATATTTCAGAGCATGGTTCCCAGCCTTTGGTCCTCCACATGTTTTGGACATCAGCTCCTATATTTCCTGACTGTTGACCAAGTTGGCTGGGTCATCTGGCATCTGAAGTCTACTGTCTTGAGGTCAAGAGTGGGTTTAGTGCTCCAAAGGCTGTGGAACCACTCTGGATTTTACCACCTCCAATCCTGCAGCTTTTCTGGACTAAACAAGGGGTCTGGCAGTTAGGATCATTTTCTGGTTATTCAGAGGCTGCTGAAGACTGCTCATCTTCCTTGTTTTTCCAGGTGATCTGAAAATGAGGCTACTTCCAGTAGTATCTGCTGGCTTCTGTGGGGTAGCAGATCCACTCCATGGTTTCGTATGAACTTTTTAAAAGGGTGCTTTGGATTCAGCACCTGGGTACCTCCTTTAAAGTTTGGATTTAAACCCAGCAAATTTACTGCCCTACCATTGGCTTCATCCTTCCTTTCTTATTCCAAATCATGTATCCTAGAACAGAGCCATGGAGTAACAGTGGAGAGGGGGTAAACTGCTCTGTTTACCTCCCTCTATTGTAGAGCAAGTGGTTTTACTTTCAATTTTTAAATCAGTTTAATGTTTCAAAGTGCCTTCCCATCTTCATCTCTTTGGTCTTCTATCCTGGAATTCAGATTATTATTCTCACCCCTCCCCTGCATTCTTGTGGTCGATCAATTTGCAAATAGTTCTTCATCTTGCATTTGCTCACATCCTCTGCTCCATTCACTCTGATGTTCTCCTTCCCCTTCTCTCACTTAAATCCAGCATAGTAGAATTGAAAGATTCAGGCTGCATCCACACTGCAGAAATCAGTATGCAAAGGGATCTTGTAGCACCTTTGAGACTAATTGAAAGAAAGAAGCTGGTAGCATGAGATTTCGTAGACTTGAGTCTACTTTCCCAGATGCATGGAGTGATGCAAGACCTTGCCATAAACCCAGATGCTATCTCTGCCACATAATTATTCAGGAAATGTCACCACAGGACCTAATGACATCAGCTGCAATATTAGTGGGACCTTCACTTGCTCATACCCTGTCAGCAATGCCATACAGCACTCTCCATTGAACAAACAAGACAGTCTGTGTGCCAAATGATAAATGGACATAAATCAGAGACTAGGAATGGGAATACACAAAAAGTTCCAGAACAGATTTGCTGGCTATTCCATCTCGGACCACAGAACAGCAGTCCTTGAACAAAAAAATTACAAAGGAAGATTGGAAAGAGAAACAGTAGAACTGGAATACATCCACAAACTCCAGTCCATCAGCAGTAAGTTGAAGAGAGACAATCGTACTACTAGCTAACCCCCCATCCATATGGGGGCTTTTTTGTCCAATTAAGCACATTTCTTTTCTGGTTCCCCCTCTACATTCCAATATTTCCACCACCATTCATATGGTTATCTACTCACCTTGGCTTTAGGCAGCATCCTTCATCCTGCCTTGTCCCCCAGCAACTATTGTTAAAATTGAAATTGTCACCTCATCTCCATACCCACAGGTTTTGCATTTCTGTTGCTGTTCTCACACACAGCCTGCTAATCTAGGTCTTTCCCTGAACCCTCCACTCCATGCATCTGAGGAAATAGACTCAAAGTCTGTGAAAGCTCATGCTACCAGTTTCTTTCTTTCAGTTAGTCTCAAAGGTGCTGCAAGATCCCTTTGCATACTTGTCCAGCAGAGAACCCACATCCCATGTCATTTGCACTGGTTTTCTTAAAACCCAATGCAGTCTTTTCTGATTTAGAGTCCTTTGTTACCTAGAAGTGCTGCATCCTTAACTGTCTACACTTGGTCCTCTACATTTATGGCTTTCAGTTTAGCAGATTTCATTCTTTGCAGATTTAATGGACATGTTTTCTTTGGGAATCTCTAGGTACAACTCTGCTGGAGAATTACCATACAGTCATGCCAGAGGATGTAGTGATTCCTAGAGAAAGCACTTCTCTAGGCATTTCTAGGTCCTCCAGCATGATTCCTTGGTCAACATCTAGGTGATGTTGACCATAGAGTTGTCCTGGAGGACCTACAGATTCTGAGAGAAGTGTTGTCTCAGGTATTAAAAACATAGTGTTGCTCTTTTATTTGCAGTTTTTCCACTTGCACTAGAGTCCTGTGCCCCTAACCCCAGCAGATATGGGGGGCTCACTGTAATTAATTTCTTTAAAAATACTGTTAAATTGTTGGTAGTGTCCATGGCTGACCTGCTGCTCCTTATCCAGAAAACTCTGAGGAAATAGACTGACATCTGCGAAAGCTCATGCTGCCAATTTCTTTCTTTCAGTTAGTCTCAAAGGTGTTACAAGATCTCTCTACGTATTGATTCTACAGACTAACACGGCTATATCTTTGAATTCAACCAGAAAACTGTTTAAAAAGACTGTTGTCTTTTGAGTGGAAAAGCTTGCAAGTTGAGTCCTGTGCCGTATGAGACTCAGTGTGGTGTAATGGATAGAGTGTTAGACCAGGATTTGAAAGACCCAGATTGTAGTTCCTCCAGATGAAACCTATTGTGTGACTTCAGGCCAGTCACTCACTCTTAGTATGAACTGCCACACAGGGTTGTGCAACAAGGACATAAAAATACAGTGGGCCCTTGGTATCCACTGGGATTTGGTTCCCAAAATCTATGGATGTTCAAGTCCAATTGTATATAATGGTGTAATAAAATAGTGTCTCTTATATAAAAGGGCAAAACCAAGGTTTGCTTTTTGAATTTATATTTGGGGGGGGGGTATTTTCAAGCTGTGGATAGTTGAATCCTTCGATAAAAAAATTCATAGATATGGAGGACCAACTGTAACATGCTTTCTTATAATGTAGGTAGGATAGACTAAATCTATGGTCTTGCTTGACTTGATATTACTGGAGTTCTTTCTGTGTGTATTATTTCCCACTCTCTATTGCCAGTGTTAACTACTGGCTCTGGAGAATCTGGCTTTTCTTTTGAAGAACATGGAGACTTCAGCTTTTCGATCTTTCCCTTTCACAGAGAGCCATGGCTTCCCTCAAGGACAAACTTATTACACCTGTCACCCAGCCGGCAACTCAACCAACCAGCAAGGTCACTGTGGTGGGGGTCGGCCAGGTTGGCATGGCCTGTGCCATCAGCGTCTTGGAAAAGGTAAGGTTCCTCTCCGGTTTGAGTTCACAGGCTCACTTGTATGGGACAGTTCCGTTGGAATTTGGGAGGAAATCCCTTGGTATTTGTAATGGAAAGGCAGAAACCTGAATATTTCCTGCCACGCTGTTTCCAAAAATGACCTTAAATCACCTTAAAAGCAGCTCAGGAACCTATACTTCTGACACAATAGGGTTTTTTTAAATTTATTAATTGGATTTATATCCCATCTTTCTCTCAAAATTGGATTCAAGGCAGATAGGGTACCTTTGCTCTGACTCATTATTAGGGATGTAAATATTCAGCTATTTTGTCCTTATATGTGACGGCAAATAGTTTATAGAGTTTTTTCCTCACTTACAGCTGAAAATAAATATTTCTCTGCTGTTTTTGCCTGGTATTTGCACATCCCAAGCTGCCTTAGGAAATTATTCTATTCAAAAACGCACATGGTTTGTGTTGTGTGGGTGCGGATGTGTCTTGCACTAAAATCACAGTGTGTGTGTGTGGTTTCCAGAAATGTGTATTGATTATGCAAAATTGGTGTGTTTTGCACAAAAATCAGTTTTGTACAAAATAAGCATATATGTTTCTGGAAACTGGTTTGTTTGTTTGATTGATTTTTTTGCATAAAAATGGGTTTTCCCCTTTTTTGTTTTCTTTTTCTTTTTTCTTTTCTTTTTTTCTTGCACAAAACACTTTGCTTTCAGAAATACACATGATGTCTTTCTGGGGAAATTGGTGAATTTAGCAAGAAAAAAAAACCCCCAAACCCCCAGAGTTCATTTGCAAAAACTTCATTTGTATATCTGTGTACTTAGGATGTGGGAGTATTGCATGAAAACTGTGTGAAATTTTCACCTTTCTGTCTCTGAGTTTCTTGAGTTTCAGGAAACCCATTTTTCAGTCAGGTAATGACTAAGATCATTCTTTTCATATCTACTCATTACATTGCTTTTAAAATGTAACTTGCTTAGCCTCCTCCCCATGACTCACAATAAGCAACTTATTATAGTTGTCATTTTGCTTCTTGTGGGTAATGAGGGCACAACCAAATTACATTTCAAATAGTATAGTAAGGAGGAGTGAAATTACTTTATTGGTACTAAAAGCAATGGTTTTTCAAAATGCCCAGATACCACAAATTACAAGATTTACAATTGCAGATTTCTGTGTAAAGCTCAGACATACACAAAATAAGCCCAGTGGCCATTTGCAATAGCTGCATTTGGTGGTGATAAATTGGTTTTGCTAGGAAGGTTTAGCAGTGGTAGTGGATGAGGAAACCCTAGATTTGATTGGGCCTGAAAAAATGGAATCATATTTCCTGTTAATCTGGATTGCTGATATTTGTAACCAACAGATAGATTCAAAGCTTGGGGGGGAAATTGCAGTCCCTCCACATTTGAGGGTTCTGTGTTTTTGAATTTGATTATTTGTGGATTACTGTATTTGCCCCCGCCACTAAAAAAGTAAGTTCTCTCTAGGCACCTGCAGGTCCTCCAGTGTGAATCTATGGATCCTAAAGTAGTGCCGGAGGACCTATAAATGCCTAGAGAGAAGACTCTTCTAGCTCCTCCTGCATGATTCTGTGGTCAGTTTGACCATAGACTTGATCACAATTTGACCACACTGGAGGACCTACAGATGCCTAGAAAACCTGCTTTGAATCCTGTTGTGGGACAAAGGCGGGATATAAATCCTTGAAGTAAAATAAAATAGAAAAGTGTTATTTCAGATTTAAAAAATTAGCAAGCTTATGTTCATGGTTTTTCCACTTTCATGGATGGACCAAACCCCTGAGCTTCATGAAAGTTGGAAGCCAACTGTACTTTTGTGTGATACTGCTCCCACAATCCCCCAACCAGTATGGCCCATCACTTTGCTGGCTGGGCGATTTGGGGATGCAATAACCCAAAAGTAATTTTTCCAGCCTCTGACATACAATCAGGTTTCAAAGCTTTCTGGATTTAGAGTGGCTAACCCAGTGAGAAGTAGACATCCAGTTAGAAATATAGAAAGCTTTCAGTTGTGATGTCCCTTATGATCAGCTCTCCATATAGTTAAGTCCTTATGGTTTTCCTTTAATATCAGGGTCTCTGTGATGAACTTGCACTGGTGGATGTCCTAGAAGACAAACTGAAGGGTGAAATGATGGATCTACAGCATGGAAGCTTATTTCTGAAAACAAATAAGATTGTAGCGGGCAAAGGTAAAGTTTGGATTGTGTCTTCCCCATGCCCCTTGGAAAGACAGTGCTTTTATCTTCAGTTTCATTACAGGAGATAAATGGGAAACAGAAGGTGGATTTGCCAAACATTTTAACATGGTGGGGACTAGAATTATCATTAACACTTTGCCTAGTTTTCCTAGGCAGTCAGAAGTGCCATGAAATTGAGTGAATGGAGTGGCAGCAAAGAGAATGGAATGGTATACCTGCTTTGCTACAAGCCCACCTCCTTTTTAGTTTTATTTCTAGGCTGTCAGTGAGGAAAAGGGGCAGAGCAGAGGGGTGAGAGGGAATCATTCTTGATAGTGTTCGTGTATCAAATCTACATCCCAGGAGGCTCGGTGGTTTTGTATGCTTTACATTTGATTTTCACAACAAACCTTTGAGGTGGACCAGACTGAGAAAAAGAGATAGTGGGCTGGCTTAGTCAGGATCTGAGTTTTCTGGCTTAGTCAGGATCTGAACCCAGTTGTCCCTGGTTGTGGTGTGATGTCTGCAGTTTCTCAAATAACCTTTCTCAACATCTCTTTGCTGCAGATTATGCTGTCACTGCTAACTCTAAGGTGGTTGTGGTGACCGCCGGAGTCCGCCAGCAAGAAGGGGAGAGCCGTCTTGATCTTGTGCAAAGAAACGTGAATGTCTTCAAGTTCATCATCCCACAGGTGGTGAAGTACAGTCCAGACTGCATCATCTTGGTTGTTTCAAACCCAGGTAAATTGGGGCTTTGGGATGTTTTGGAATTTGTGGGGCCTATTTCATTTTTCTGACTCTTGCCAGGATAGTGTGTGCTGATTTCAGAAGGATCTGTGCATTAAATTCTTTAACATCTGAAGACCAAAAATGTAGACTTGGCAAAACCAATGCAGTCTGAGCAAACATGTGGTGTACTTTGGAGCAGATGCATTGCAATCTATCTTTACAATTTAAAAGCACAAAGCCTAGAAAATACTGGGGAGAGGCGCAGTTTTGGCCAGTGTGGTTGTTTCACTTGGCTTATTTTTTTTCTCCTTCATTTTCCAACTTCAGATGGTAGGGCTGCCTTGGGAAATGGAAGTCACTACTCATCATACAGTTGTGACTTTTAGGATCAAATCTCATGGTGTGAACTCCTTAAGCGAAGTCCACTACTTAAGTGGGAGTGGATTTACCAGCTACTGACATTAGAGCATCAGTCTTTCTTCTCTGGGAAATGTGTAATGACAAATTAAACGTGTCTGAGTTCCTTGGCACCATCCTATTCAGGTTTATTCAGAAATAAACCTTGTTACCTACAATAGGAATTAATTAATTAATTAATTAATTAATCTAGGCTTAGTTTTACTGGTTTTCTCCTTTCCCCCTCCTTTCTTTTTTATTTACTCATCCCCTCTTCGTTCCTGGACTGCATAGTGCCAGAGAAAAGAAGCAGCAATTTGTAGAGTTGAAGATTAGGGGAGATTTTATTGTGTACAGTACTTACTTTGAGAGGGAGTTTGCATACTAAAAGATGGATTGCATGTACCCATTGCAGTACCCACATTTAAAACCTCTGACCACAAGGAAGGAATCAAAATGTAAGGTCAATATCAGTTGGTGAGTTCCATGTCAGTAGGGCAATGAATCTACTCTGGGCTTCAGTTTGAACTTTAAAAGAGCTATCTGAGGTACTGAAGATACTTTGTATTTAGCTTCTTTAAAATTCAAATTTAATCCATGGCTACAAACCTTTATCCTGTTTTTCATCCTCTGCCAGTGGATATCCTGACCTACGTTACATGGAAACTGAGTGGACTTCCTAAGCATCGTGTCATTGGCAGTGGCTGCAACCTTGACTCTGCGCGATTTCGCTTTCTGATGGGAGAAAGGTTGGGCATCCATCCCAGCAGCTGTCATGGTTGGATCTTGGGAGAACATGGCGATTCCAGTGGTGAGTAATACATTGAGTCCTTGATATCCGCTGGGTTTTAGTTCCTGGAACCCCTATATGGTGGGTGTTCAAGCCCCATTATATATAGTGGGGTAGAAAAATGGTGCCCCTTACATACAATGGCACAATCAAGGTTTGCTTTTGGGATTTTTAAATATATATATTTTCAAACCATGGATGTTTGAATCCATGGATGCAGAGGGCATAAAACTATTATGCTGAACAGGTCTGTGGCAATGTTTTGGGCTGCCATTTGTCCACCTAGATTTGGTTAACATAGTCCAATTAGCAGTGTAATTCCCAGAGCTTGCGGTGTCTCTGTTTTAAATGGAACCACTACTGTGAGTCCCTATATTGTGAGAAAGGTGTTAAATACATAAATAAAATGACTATATGTAATTGGTTCCATCCCAAGCATCTAATCAGATCAAATAATGGGAAAGATCCCTATCAGTGGAGAGATGCCCCAGTAAGGAAAACAATACAGAACTGGTTGGGTAAATAAATCTGACCCAGTGTGAAGCAGCTTCCTAGATTTGTTTATATAAAACATTTATATCCTGGCTTTCTGTGTCAAACGGAGAGGCCAAAAAGCATTAACAACCGCAAATTGTGTTTTTAAAAACCCCATTAGAAAAACAATTAAAAAATAGAACAAGTTGGACTGCTGAGGTTTATGGCTTTTTTCCAGATGGTGATTGCTATCTGGATTCTTTGTGATGTGTTTGTGTGTGTTGTTATACCTATGCGTGCATGCCTGGGCCCAGATAATGCCTGTACATAGCTGTGCTGCACTCTTTCTTTGCCACCCCCACCCTGCTGTCCAGGAGTTTTTCAGCTTTTGCATATTAAGTCTTTCAGTCAGCATTAAAAGCATTGTCAGAACAGTTTTAAAACGTTGGCATTACATGTATTAAAGCCATTGCACATATTTCTGTCAGCTCCCAGGGAAGGGGGCAAACATGTCTTTAGTTAGCTATTTAAATTATCCCATCACCTTATATAAGTCTGCTTGAGCTCTTAAGATCTTCAGGAGATGCCCTCCTCTCTATTCCACTATTTTTCTAGGCATGTTTACTGGGAATGAGGGAGAGGGCCTTCTTGGTGGCTGCCTCCAGACTTTGGAACACCTTTCTTTCCTCTCCATCTGCCAGCAAGTGACATTTTTCCTTTCAGGGTTTTAGAAATTGACTGTTAGGGCCTTTTAGTGGTGTATGGATTTTTGTATTCTGTCTTTTCATTAATTTTGAATTGTTTTAACTGTGTCATATTACTTAAATATTTTCAAAAGTCATCCACACACGCATTTTACTCACGTTTTTATATGTTTGAATCTACTGGTTTTAATAATCTGTAAACTGCCCTGTTATTGGCAAAGGCAGGATATAAGTTGTTATTATTACTGTGACTATTACTATTATCATTTACGCATCAGGGGAGATTTTGTTTCACATTTTAAAAAAACCAGCAGGTGAGCAAATCAGAAATCCACTTTGCTTGTCTCCTGGTGGCTTCCATGGAAGCCATGTTAGTGGGGTAGTGAATCCACTTTGGGTTTTAGCCTGAATTTGAACATTTAAAGTGTTCAAATAAGCCTAGCACCTGGAATAACTCCTTTAAAATTCAGGGTAAAACCCTGGACAGATTCACCACCCCATTGACATGGAAGCCACCTAACATCTCAGTCTGCCCTGCTTGACCTTACTGTGTTCATTGCTTGAAGCAATGGTACTCTTCAGCCCAGAATCAATTACATTTTTGAGCAAGGCATGAAGAAAAGCATTTCAAGCAATGATCAAACATTGTTGAGGTGCACTCAGAACTTGGAAAACTTTCTTCATTGGAAGAATTTGGAAGAATCTCCTAACCTGCATGGCCATCTCTTTGTGTGAGGAAAACCTGCAGCAATTTGACACAGGTGACTCTCAGCTCAAAACCTCTAAAGCAGTGAGTTCCAAGCTCTGGTCCTCCCAGTGTTTTGGGCTTCAGGTACCAGAAGTCTCAGTCTTCTTGGCCAGTGGTCTGAGATTCTGGAAGCCAAAGTCCAAAACACCTGGAAGACCAGAGATTGGGAATCATTGCCCTAAAGTCATGATTCCTATCATGTAGCTGGTTTTCTCCCACCTAAAACCAAATCTAGGTTATATTATGAAAAATAGCCTGTTAGCAATGACCAACTTTCCATAGTAATCTGAAGAACTGATATGAAGCTGTCATTCTGTATACTTAATTAATATTGCCTGGCTTTTTGTTAAATCGTATGTTACAGTGGCTGTTTGGAGTGGCGTTAATGTTGCTGGAGTTTCCCTCCAGGAGCTAAACCCTGCAATGGGGTCTGACCAAGATTCAGAGGGCTGGAAGCAAGTGCATAAGCAGGTGGTTGACAGGTATGGTATGGCATGGCAGGTGTAACTGGAGTCATCCTTCACTTGTGTATATGTGTATGTGTACTGGGGTCTAAAGACCTGCGTGTTATGGTTGAATCTTCTCGATTCTGGAATATCTGGTGCAAGATAGAATGAAATAATTGTGTTTTAAACTCCTGTTTCAACACTGTCCAACTGTCATATCTCTATTCTCCACATTCATTATGTCTTGTAAATACATCTTCTGCTGTGCTGTTTTCCTACTTTGATTAGATCATACATTACTTCAAAGTCCTCAGAACACCCACGTGACTGAAATGCCTCCCTTCCCTGCTAGTCCCTGACCTGTGTGCCTTCCATAGCTATCCTATGTGGAAGTAAACCCTTTCTGCTGGCATCCTTCCGTAGGTCACTTAAATGAATACCCAGCTTGTTGGGGGCTTACACTTTGTAAACTGCTTAGCACAACAGTGAGCGGTATAGAAATGTACTTGATATTGATATTGCTGTCTGCTACTGCTTTCTCCTCTCTCTCTCTCTCAGACACACACACACAACCCCACATACATGTCCATGAGTATAGGAAACTAACAGAAAGCTGGGCCAGGGCACAGTGAGACTAGCCTTTAGGGCTGAAGGGCGAGGTATAAATACCATAAATAAATAAAATAAATAATAAATTTCAGTCCAAGTTAGCCTAATTGGATTATATGATACAGTGATCTAGAGTACATCTCTGGGTAGGCCCATTCCTTCCTAGAGTTTGGGGGAAAGCAACAACAACATTTGGGGAACTATAACTCCCAGAAACCCCCAGGCCTGAGAGTTGTAATCACACAAAGTATTTTCTCCAAGCTCTGCTCCTGTTTTGGTGGGGCGTTGGAAGAAACAGCTCAGGATGCCTGTTAGCCAGCATTTTAACCCCTCACATGACTTCCAATGCTGCATTGTGGCAAAATGCTTTTTTAAAAAACATGGAAGGAAGATGGGCAAGTGTCAGTCCAGGTTCTCTACTGAAGCAGTAGAATCTGGACAGCTGCCCAAGGAACCCAGTAGATGACACGCGACTTACCATATACACTGGACTATAAGTCAACTTGATGCATAAATCGAGAGCAGGTTTTGGAGCCGAGTAGGGGGAGTCAGTGCTTCCAGGACAAATTATGCTCTTGCCTTTCATTAGGAGATGATTCCCCTTTTAAAAAGTACAGAATGTATATTGACCCATGGATAAGTCAACTCGGGTTTTTTTGCGGGGGCGGGGGGATGTTTTGACTAAAAATTCTAGATGTATACATGAATATATACAGTAAGCGAGTCCCATCTTGAAGGTCATGCCCCTGTTCTACAGTGGAGCCTCACTTTTTTTATTTGGAGGATGTAATGTTTATGTTTTGAGCTCACCCCATACAGTCTTATGTCAGCTAACTCTGACTTCCTACTGAAATCTCCCCATCCTTGTGTTAGTGTCAGCTTTCTCCTGCCTTACTGAGGCCTTCGTTGTTGGCATCTCTTCTCAGAGTATAAAGTGGCGGCATCATTTTTCCTCTTTCCTTGATATGGCTCTGTCACCTTTCTGTCCAAGCTGCTGCTGCTACTGTTGCCTTTCCAGTCCATTTATAAAGCATAGCTGGACTTTCTCCCATGATTTTTTTTTAGTGCCTATGAGGTGATCAAACTGAAAGGCTATACCAACTGGGCCATTGGCTTAAGTGTTGCTGACCTGCTAGAAACCATAATGAAGAACCTTTGCCGAGTTCATCCAGTATCCACCATGGTCAAGGTGAGCATTTTGTTAGAACTGTGCCATATCCCATTTAATGCAGAGGTGGTCAGTTAACAAGAGGATGAGGTCCACTTGTAAGGGGAAAACCCTACAAGCTGTACCCTACAAGCTGTATTCTGGCCATATATATGCCAAAATGGTGAACAGAAGTGTTGTGACATTACTTCCAGCTATCATTTTGGCCAATATATAGCTGAGGATAGCCATATAAGGGCACTTTCACCCATTCTCAGGTGTTTTGGTGTGGTTTCAGAGCAAAATCACCTGACAGTTGCACCACAAATTGGTGGTTGAGGAGCTCCCAGGAATTGGCAGTGGGATTCAATAGCTACAAAAGTGGGGTTCAAGGTATATTCAAAACCTCTGGGCCACACTGTCTTCATTCCAGACAGAATGATTTGGCAGAAATGGAGAACCATTCCCATCCATGGGAAATAAGATAATTAGATGAATGGTAGATATAGTTGCCAACCACATTCTACTTCCCAAAATATTGTGTTCCATGAATACCTAATTGGGGAAACACTTAGCAACCCTGTGGTACTGAGATCAAAACCTGCCTTCCAAATTCAGTGTTCTTGTTCTCCCTGAACAGATGCAATGTTCTTTCTCCCCCCCCCCTACTTTCATAATGATAGTGATTTGGCTAGCCTTTCCAAAAAAAACAGTTGAATAAATACAGAGGAAGATTCTCCACTTGTTCCTTAATAAAGATTTATAACAAGGCCAGCCCTACCATTAGGTTAAGTAAAGCAGCCGCCTCAGGCAATTGGATTGATGAGATGACAGCAAAATGGATGGACAATTCTCCATCAAAAATAGCAATATGTGCCCAAAGGCATAATTCGGACCTCTGAAATAAGGAATTATGACTTTGGGAGACCTGCTGGATGCTTTTGATGTTTCAGGAATATCAGCTACTTGGTTTAGTTTTGTGCTAATGGAAACCTCCAATTCAGATAGATTACCTTTAGAAGAATCCCCCCCCCCCCTTTTTCCCAACATATACTGCATCTTCACTGCAGAATTAATGCAGTTTAACCTAATTTTAGCTGCCATGGCTCAGTGCTATGGAATTTTGGGATCTGTGGTTTCATGATATATTTAGCCCTCTATATCAGAGAGCTCTGATGCCACAACAATCTACAAATCTCAGTAGTCCATAGGAGGAAGCCATGACAGTTAAAAGTGTGGTGGCAGCCTTACTGCTCATGAAATTAATGACGACTGTTATGTCATGCATGTGTTGGTGTTGCAGTTGTTATTGTTTGTGATATGCTGTTCTATCTACGTTGCAAATAAAGGTTAAAATATTAAATCTCTCACTTTGCTAATCCCTTATTTCAGGGCATGTATGGCATTGAAAATGAAGTCTTCCTGAGCCTTCCGTGTGTGCTGGGATCCGTTGGCTTGACCAGTGTGATCAATCAAAAGCTGAAGGACAGCGAAGTGGCTCAGCTCCAGACAAGTGCCACCACCTTGTGGAATGTCCAGAAGGATCTCAAAGACCTGTAGGAATAGGAATGTTTCCTTTCTTCCACCAAGGAGAAGACAACCAGTGTTCAAAGTTGAAACCTACGCTTTTGAAGTGAGCCTTCCTTGTTTAACTCTGTAGCTGAGCTTCCAGTAGTCATCCCCAGATGGTCCACCACATCCACCACAGCTAAGATGTGTGCTTGTTGTTCTTGCAGACTTGTTGAACAAATAAAACCAGCCGTTTGCGTGTGTTTGGTGTATGTCTTCAGTCCTGTTTCCCCTCCCCCCTTTTTTTGAGGTTAATTTCTGCATATTTAAGTAGCAAAAATAGATTTCTAATTTCTATGACATAGCAAGTGCACTTTTACTTTTTAAAACTGTTATTTAGGAGATTAGTATTTCAAGAAGATATGTGCATTCCAGTGTAAAGTGAACAGAGCCCCCTTTTCTCCCAATGGAATCAGTAGCCTAGGGGTGGAAAGAATATATAAAAAGATTTGAAAATGATTTTTAAAAAAGACAATACACTCATCCCTCCACATTCACTGGGGTTAGGGGCACAGGACCCTCCTGAATGTGGAAAATCTGCAAATAACAAAAAACAACAACAGCTATGTTTTTACCTGAGAGAACATTTCTCTCTAGGTCCTGCAATGCAACTCCATGGTCAACATCTGACAGACATTGACCATAGAATTGCACTGCAGGAGCTAGATATTCCTAGAAAGAACATATTAATAAAATCCATGAATAAACAAAGCTGCAAAAGTCAAAGCCACAAATATGGAGGGATGAGTGTACATGTATTTCAAGTATTGAGAAACTGATCAGAAGAATTCTGGTCTGGCAAGAAGCATTGCAATTTTAGACTTATGTGAAAAATTCACATTTGGTTGTTTTGCACAGAAAATAGCATTTTCTGTGCAGAAAACAGCAAAAATACTACTGTTTTCTGTAACGGGAATTTATTTGTGTGTGTGCAAAATTTGTGTGTGTTTGATTTGCACAGAGAGCACCATTTTGCACAGGAAACAGCATTTTCCATGCCTGAAATAATACTTCTGTATAGGAAATACTGTTTTCCGCACAGAGTTGTTTCCTGCATAGGAAATGCTATTTTTGTACCAAAAAGGGCAAAATTTATACAGAATAAATCAGATGGTAAGTAGGCTTTGAAAATTGTAGTTTCCAAAGGCTTGCTCACAGCAAGAAGAAAATTGTTAAAATTGCTCATTGCTTCCTTCAAAAACAAAATTACCCATGTTACCCAATAAAATGCTTACAGGAGATTAAATCCAGTTCTTCAATTAATCCTACCTGCTATCTTGTTCAATATTTAGGCAGTATTTAAAATTCTGATTAGCTCCCATTTGTTTATAGGGGTTCATGTTGGTTTCCAGCGATGGGCAAAAAGATTCTTATTGCTAATAAAAAAAATACGCTGAATCATCTATAAGCAAATTGATGATTATCATCCAAATAGTTCAAATTCATCAAAGCTCAAATGAACCCCCTTTTGTTTGATAAATATCCTCCAATATTTGAGAATAGCAAATTAGTGTGCTGTTAAAACCTAGCAACAGATTACAAAACATTTGTCTTGTTCCTAAACTGGCGCCATTAGTATCATGTCCAGTTTGGCTGTCATTTTCCTGTCATTCTAGGACACATGTCTTCTGAAGCCTTGTCCCTCTTCTTGGAGTTCTTCCCAATTTGTTTGCAATTTGCAATTCAAAGCTTCTACCATTTGCTGAGTACAATGGTCCTATGCTTTCTTTGTGCCGATCCCCAACCATAAAATCTGCATTGCTCTAGAAAGCTTTTATTCCACTGTGCTTGAAGACCACCAAACAGTCATTACTTCTTTAGGAGCCAAAATAATTCACAGGAAAATGAAAAGGAACCTCCAACAACTAGAATTTGGAGATGGGAGAGAGAGAAGGAGAGAGACTTGTTTCTGTGCATTCCTATTAAGAGTGAAGCTAATAGGAAGGCATAGAGTCTTCCAAAGGCTTAATTATATTGTTAGTCCTTTGTTCTGCAGAAATGGAAGTTTCTTTAGCAGCATCTCGTCAAATAATGGCAGGTGGAACAATGTGGAACTTTTGTTAAAAATCTGGGATTTTTTGTCTTTTGTGTTTTGCACAGCAGATTCCTTGTCAGATATAGGAACATGAGGAACTTCCTTGTACTGTGCCAGACAGTTGGTCCTAGTATCCTCCACTTTGGCAACAACTCTCCATGGTTTCAGACAGGATTCCTCCCTAGCCTTAGAGGAGGTGTCTGGTTTTACTTGATGGTCTCCCATCCCAGTGATACCCACACATGACCTTGCTTGACTTCTGAAATCAGACAAGATTTGAATGTGTTCATTGTGGTATGATGGCCACCCCAACTCACTGAAGAGAATCAGAAACAGATGCGTGCATGAGTAACCAACAGATTAATAATAATTTTTATCCTGACTCTCCTATGGGATTGAGGCAGCATTCACCTTTCACTGTACAAAATTATAACACTGAGCCGCCATGTTAATATCCTCTGGAAATGTGGGAGTTATAGTTTAGGGAGGTGTACAGTGGTACCCCGGGATACGAAAGCACCGCCTTACGAAATTTCCGGGATACGAAAAAATCCCATAGGAAAAAACTGTTCCGGGTTACGGTTTTTTTTTCGGCTTACGAAAAAAATTTTGGTGCTTTTCGGCGCTTTTTCGCACGAAACGCGGCTTTCCAGCGCTAGCACCTATGGCTTTTTCGGGTTACGAAAAAAATCGGGTTACGAACGCCACGGCGGAACGAATTAATTTCGTAACCCGAGGCACCACTGTATTTAGAATTCTCAGCCAGAGGAATCCCGTGTTTCAGCAAACTACAAACCCCAGGTTTCTGTAGGATGCAGCTGTGGCAGTTAAAGTAGAATCTTAGCATTATAATTGTATGGTGTGAAAGGCTTCCAGGGTGAGCAACTGGCCTTCCAGAAGTTGCTAGACTGCACTCCCCAGCATCCATCACCAGTAGTTACACTAATGGGAGTTGCAGTCCAATATCGTGATAAACACAACTAGAAGTGTTCTCCTATTTGCATTGACAATGCCCATTCCACCCTCATTGAACAAGCTGGATTCATTACTATTGCACATTGAGCTCAGTTTGCAGAAGCTGAATTAAACTGAGGACAATGGAGGAAGGTAGGAGAAGGAGAGGGAACCTGGGACATTTTAAAGTCAGCTGAAAGAGGATGGCAAAGGTTTCATCAGGATTTTCCTTGCCAAATTAGGATAATTGAATGAACAGTTGGAAGAGAGAGGAGGAGGTGGAATCTTGCCCTTTTCAGTAGGCTCGGGCAAAAGTAATCATCTGCAGACCATCCTGGTTAGTGTATTCTTCCTCATTAATAACCTGTGCCATCTTGACCACAGTCTGAGGTTGCTTGGCCACATGTATCCTGGTTTTCCTCTGAAATGTTGGAGGGCATGATATTATGAGGCCCCTTGGGTTCCATATTAGGAAAAAGAGGATTGTGAGAATCTGTGTACGTTACTTGCTCCCCGCCCCCACCCCTATTTTTAAATAACATTATTTTCTTATAGAGCAGAAAGGAAAGATGATGATGAATAATATCAGCCCAGACATCTGGCTGCTGTGGCATAAGAATTTACAAGTAAGGTATGACTCATCCATCGGCTGCAGATTCCACAAATCCTCTGCCTTTGAAGGCTTCCCTGACTTTGATTGTGGTATGTTTTTATTTTGGTTGCTACAGATAGAAGAAATACACAAAGCCTTTATTGGTCAATAACAGTGCTGTGGCTTGATAAAGAACAAGGGACAAAAATAGATTTTCTCCTTATAAATGGAGAAAGGTGACACAAGTTGGAGAAGGAAGGATGAGCCCTCACTGATAACAGGGAAAGCTTTATTGCACATAAAAATTAAATCATAACAGCAGCTGTTGCACACTGATAAATTCGGTGTACACGCACATTTTACTATTGGTGAAATTAAGGGTGCACATGCAACTGTGTGACATACAACACATTAAAAAACAAAATTGCTCACTTGAAGATCACCTATATACTGGGCCCTTGGTATCTGCTGGGGTTTGGTTCAAGGACTCTCCATGAATACCAAAATCTATGGATGCTCAAGTCCCATTCTATACAATGCCATAGTAAAATGGTGTCCCTTATATGAATTGACAAAATCAGGTTTTGCTTTTTGGAATATTTTCAAGCTGTGGGTAGTGGAATCTGTGGATGCAGGATTCACAGATACGGGGGGCTAACGATATTCCTAATTGAATTGTGGTAATATGATGCACATGAGGCTCCCCTTGAAGACAACACAGAAGTCTCATCAAATAGAATGTAGTGGCAGGACCATAACCAATACAGGTAGGTGGAGCCATATTACAACAGTCACTGTGTGACCCTGAAGAGGTCACACTTTCTCAGCCTCAGAGGATGGCAATGGCAAACCCTTCTGAAGAAACTTGCCAGAAAATCAGGGTTGCCTTAGAGTCATCTTAAGTCAGAACTGACTTGACACACAACAACATTTTGGACATTAATTCCCAGTAGTACCAACCAGCATGGCCAATAATTCTGAAAACTTAAGTCCGAAACATCTGGAGAATTTGAGAACCACTGTACAGTACTAGAGAATTCCAAATAACTCACCGAACAGCAAATTTCAGGATTCGGACAAAGCTATGGCAACTGAACTGCTACAGTTGTGCAGTGTGGATACACCACAAGCGAAGATCTATTCATTTGTTCAGTTATTTGCCATTATTTATGGAAATGGATGGTGACAGTGAACTTTTTATATGTTTTCCATTTTATGTATTTTCTGCCAGGAGAAAGGTTGTAGATTGTTGGGGTCTTATAGGTTTCTGTGTGTATGTGTGGTGTTTTTTTAAAGGACCTTTTGTAAACTGTCCACAGTGGTATAAAAATCCATCCCTGCTTCTCACAGAAGTATTACCCATTTACCTCTGAATTAGTATACATGCCATAGATGTAATTTTCATACCCACCAACATTTCACAGATGAAAACCGGCTCCTCTTGGGACTGCCACTGCCAAATCAGGACCACTGGAGGGTATGAATTTTATCATTTCAGCAAAATGTAGGTCTGCATAAACATGACAGATTCTTGATCATATCTTGCAATTTGAGTGAAGAATCCTAGAAATCTTGACATATTTGGAGGTTCCCTAATGGGCATGAATTAAAGCATATTTTGCTACTGCAGTAACAAAATGTTACTGTTCTCAGTTTTGCAATATCCCTAGGAAAAAGCCTTCAGATCATACTAAGTTCCACCCACACCAGCATCTGCAGAGGAAAGAGTTGCCAATGAATCAGAATTTCATTTTTCGACTCAGATGCCATTTCTAAAGGTAGATGTACAGTTTATACACATTGCACTGCTTCTTGTTTTTACAGAAAGATACCTCTCTCCCAAATGATCAGTCAAAAATCTCTTTGAGAACAAGAATTCAGAAATGTGTGTCAAGAGCATGTGCAATTCTCATGACCAAAGTAGTGTAATGAATACAGCATACTGTAAATATTTGGGTCACATTTGCACAAAGGAAAATAGCTAAAGGACCACTATAAGTAAGTGTTATGCCCTGCCTCTAGGAACCTGGTGCAAACTCTGATACAGTGAGTACACAGACAGAGGGTCAGAATGACATGCCAGATGGAGAGACTCCCCAGCAGCCACCGCATTCTGTTGTGGACACAGACACAGATGGAGACATAGACCTGGCAATACCTATTCCAGCACAGCATTGTCGAGAGAAGGAAATGTGGAGACGTTCTGAGCATTTATGCCTAAAATGCTCAGCAATTTAACAGGACCTGCTGGAAGCTGCCAGAACATAAATAGCCCAGTATGGAGATGATGCTGACAACTGACCTTCTTGGTAGAAGCAACATCCATGCCTCATGTTCCTGTTCATGCTGCCTGATAGCCTTAGATCTTGCTTTGTTTATTGAATATGCTCTTGATTCTCTCTTTGGATAGTTGCATGGATTTATTGCTGAACTATGTATGACTTGGACTGAAATGACTTTGCTGCTTCAGCCTTCTTGCTGTTGAACCAAACTTCTCCCTGTGTTTCTCTCAGGCTCTGTATCTCCCTGCATACCCTTCTTGGGAGCCTGGTCTTGGGCTGAGACTAAAGCAGGACAGTAAGGCTTGCAATGTTTCCCTTGTACATGCATACTCGTGTATTTCAATGTCTGTGTCTCTTTCTTCAAGTTGCATGTCAGCTTAGGGCAACCTCATGAATTTCATAGGGGTTTCTTAGGCAAGGAATACTCAGAGGTGGTTTTGCCAGTTCCTTCTTTTGAAATATAGCCTATGACACTTGGTACTTCTTGACAGTCTCCCATCCAAGTACTAACCAGGGTTGACCCTGCTCAGTTTCCAAGATCGAATGGGATCTAGTGCCTTTAGGGTACTAAATCATATACACACACAAGCATGCCTTCAACCATACACACATCCAGCACAATCTCACGTGGAAAGAAGAAATTTTAGGGTTACCCAGATTGTTGTAGCACTGGCTATCCTATCTGAAGTACAACTTGAATTTGCACACTTTGTCAGAAATGAATGCACATACATTTAATTTGCATAATAGTGTGTGAAATTTATTGAATGCTGTCTTCACTGTATGTTTCAAGCTATTTTCACATATAGCTGACACAAGATGACACTCATGTTATTTGAAATAAATAGGTGTAGAATTTATGTATAAAAACATGTGAAAACTATTGACATGAAGAATAACTTCCACCTTGAATCCATTTTTAGCAGAAAGGTGGGACGTAAATCCAATAAATAAATAATTTAAGGTACTTCCATATTAGCAGGGAAGCTGAAGTTTGGTATCCACATAGTCCAAAACACTTTTTAAAAACTCATATACAGAATCTGTACATATTCCCCTCAAAACATAGATATGAAGCATGCTTTCAAAGTCTTTCATACTTTCTTGCTCCGTATAAAGCAACTATCTGGTACACACTTCTGCAAGCCTTCAAGATGATTTTAAGGGTCTCAAAATGAGACATTTTAAGTACCAAATGAACAAATCTTCTCACATTAAATTTACCTCGTATGAAAAACCAGCACTCTAGCACAGAATAAGCCAAGCAACATACAGAAAAGGAGTGTTAGATTGTGAAAATTCTTCTGTCTGTTAGGAGGAGTAGCTAATGCCCCCAGGAGGCAGGATCAAAATTCAAAATGACCTTTATAGATTAGAAAGCTGGGCCAAAACTAACCAAATGAACTTCAACAGGGAGATATGTAAGATACTGCACTTAGATAGAAAAAACTAAATACATAGATATAGGATAGGTGACACCTGGGTTAAGGAGACTACGTGTGAAAGGGATCTAGGGGTCCTAGTAGACCACAAATTGAACATGAGTCAACAGTGTGATGTGGCAATAGAAGTATAGTGTCTAGATCAAGGAAAATAATAGTGCCTTATGAGGAAAGACTTAGGGAGCTGGATATGTTTAGCCTGGAAAAGAAATAGTTAAGAGGTGATATGATAGCCCTGTTTAAATATTTGAAGGGGTGTCACACTGAGGATGGAGCAAGCTTGTTTTCTGCTGCTCCAGAGACTAGAACACGGAACAATGAATGTAAGCTATAGGAAAAGAGTTTCCACTTAAACATTAGGAGGAATTTCCTGACAGTAAGAGCTGTTTGACAGTGGAACACACTTCCTCAGAGAGTGGTGGAATCTCCCTTCTTGGAGATCTTTAAACAGGCTGGATGGCCATCTGTTGGGTATTCTTTGATTGTGAGTTCCTGCATGACAGGGGGTTGGACTGGATCTCTTTCAACACTATGATTCTATGATTCTGTCCTTCACATATTTAATTTAGTCTAACCTTCAGGTAAACATTTCATGCTGCAATCAGGAAGGAATTGCTCCTGTCCGAAATTAGCCATCATATGATCAGAGTGAGAAGTCTGGAAATGGAGTAAATTGGGACCAGGTTGTCTGAAGACATTCTGCAACTTCAGACAAAGCAATATGATGACCACCTTCTATTCCATATAAAGAAGCTGATAGGATAGGTACTGTAGCTGAACCTTACTTCGGTACTGACAACAAGCAGGACATTACCCTGCACCACAGCAGGCTAGTTTATGGGTTACAGGGGCACACACAGACAACATACCTGTTGTCTTAGACCTAAATACCATTGGTAATTCAACTGGAGTGGACTAAGTGAATCAATGAAATATAAATATCTGTATTGATTCGCCATTCACTTGTTAATTTGTTGGGTCTACTCTGGTTGAGATTGCAAATAGGATTCAGGACCATGGTAGCTGCTTCATTCTGCCAGTCTAGAAGCCCAAATGTTGGGGATTACACTTCCCAGAATCTCCTGCCAGTGTAGCCTTGCTGGGTGGAGGATTCTAGGAGCTGTAACGTAAACACGTAACATTCCCAGGCTCTGTACTCTGCTCAGTGGTAGGGCCAGCCTCAGCTGGAGAAGTTGACATTGCAGATAGGGACAGTATATATAAGGGCTGACGCTTGCTCCCCCCCCAAACACACACAAAGATTCCTCTATTTTAACATGTAGGAAAGCAGGTACAACAAAATCTTTTCCATCCTGTAGACCGCACTACCTACTGAATCTCCCCAGTGCAAAACAGTGAAGGATTGTATTTTAATTTGTTTTTACAGAATCTACCATATATTTTCATTTTTAAAAAAAGATATTTGGGATTTGAGATTTTATCAAAACTGAATGAGGAAGAAAATGGAACAGGATCTCCACTCACAATTAAGATACAAATGCAACACATATGCTTTTAAAACGTGTTTCCCCAAATTTAACAATCATCTCCCCAGGTTTCCCCGCACTGACTGATCATCTGGTCCAGTCTGGGTTTCACAAGAGCCTGCAATATTTTGCTGCTGGTCTGGGAACCCAGTTTTCTTTCCTCTGCCAAAATGCTTCCTTGGCGTTTCCCGAAACGCAGTCCAAAAGGGTTGAAATTGAATTTGCTTCTGGTAAATCGGAGTCGGCATGCAATCTGGCTTTCTGTCTCACTCTCTTGAATGAAGTAACAAAGGCTGGAGGGATCTGCTGGGTTCAGAACCTCAGATTCGCGAGTATTGGAATAAGAATTCCTCTTGGCTTGCAAGTCGTTGGCCACCTCTGTAGCATCTACAAGCAAGCTCACAATCACAGAACAATTACAGTCATAGATGTGGAAGTGTGAATGCAAGTAAAGGCACGTGTATGAATATGTGGTGGGAATGGTGGAGGATGCAGATATTTTGGTGGGAAATAATTAACAAAATAAATGAAAAAATAGGGAAAACTTTGTAATTAAATAAAGAAAAATGTATGACTTTAAATGTAAGGAATCTGGAACTAGATAGAGATGAGCAGTATTTGCTGAAACAAATGTTGGGAGCAGCTCATGCAGTTATGGCCTATGGATGGAAAGATGAAGAAAAAATGGTAGATAGATAGATGGCAATATTGTATTTCAGAATATATAACACTTGATTTTATATTAGAAAGAAGAATGGGGTATATGGATCAATTGAAAGGAGATGATTGGCTAAGGAAATAGAATAAACGAACAGAAATAGATAAAGAATAGAAGTACAAAATTATAGAAGATAAATTAATATAAGTTAAATTAATATAATTCTCCACACCAAAGGAAAGGGACACAGGTTTGAATACTGCCTTCCAGCATATGCATGTATTACACAGTATGCATGAACAAATATGAAATACTGTACCACACAGAAAGCTTCAAGACTGCCTTGTTGCTGAAATGCCACTTAGAAATCTTGGCTTTAGAAAAGATATTCTGTTTCTTAATGGGAAAACACTTTTAAAAATCCATTTAGATTAGAGATGGGCATCCATTTTTTTCACCTACATTCCAATTTGGAAACTGGTCTTAGAGACTGTGAGTAGCCAGTATGGTGTAATAGTGTGAGTATGAGACAAGGAGTCTGGAGGACCAGGATTGAAATCCTTGATCACCCATGAAAACCAAGGTGACCTTGGGCAAGTTACACTCTCTCAGCCTAAGAGGATGGCAATGGCAAGCCCCTCTGAACCGATCTTGATGAGAAAAACCCATAGTAGGATTTCCTTATGGGTACCTAAGACAAAAATGAGTTGAAGGCACAGAACACCCTCCCACACACACACTTAGGGGCTGCATTCCAGCTGGGGATGTGGGTTAGGGTACAAGGCAGGGACAAAGAAAAATGGTTGGTGGGTAATCAGGGATCATCCTATACTAGCAAGAGCCAGAGTGGTATCGTGGTTCAAGTGCTGAGTGTTGGACAAGGACACCGGTACACCAGGATTCAGACCCATGTTCAGCCATGGACACCTACTATGTGGTCTTGGACATGTCACTCTCTCTCAAAGGAAGGCAAAGGCAACCCCCCCCTAATAAACCCTGCAAAGATTACTCTGTGATATGATTGCCTTAGATTGCCATAAACTGGAAATGACTTGACAGCACAGAACAAAAAATCTAGGATGGACAATTGTAGTGGGTCCTGGAGGCAATTTTTTTGCCCCTGATGTCATGTGCAAGCCTCAGGCTGTCCCAAATGCCAAAACATTAAAACAAAACAAAACAAGAATGGAAGTGGACAGAACTCTTTTTGGAAAAATAAGTATTTCTGATGTTAAACAATGCAAGGGGGAGCAACCTGTGGAAAAGTTGAACTGCATCCAGAAGAAGCAATTCATCCTTCTATTTTAATTTGGTTTGAAAAAGTGCAGCCCAGGGAGATGAACAGACTGAAAAACTAGTTTTTTTCAGCCCAGGAACAAGATTACATGCATCCCCAGGCACACAATTTGCTCACCCTTAGGCTAGACATAATTCTTAACCAATTTGGACATTTTCCCATCAAGCGTGCAGAGCACAACACAGTTTTTTGCCTGTTTACTCATTTGTGAGACCTAGTAGAACAGACATGCAAAGCTGCCCAAGCTGCAAACCAGACCCCAGTTTCATGCAACTATGGGGTGCAAAGCAAAACTGACATACAATAACTCCACCGGGTTTAAATGGTCTCTTCTATCCCTAATTATTGATTGGAGCAAAAAGAAATCTGAGGCTGGACAGGCAATTTGATTGGATCATATCCAGCTCCATGGTGAGATTTTCCACTCCTGATTTAAATTCTACAGTTCTCAGGACCATATTATATATTACACTAATTGATTAGCATGTGGCTTACCATCTGGGTTAGTTAGTTAGTTAGTTAGTTGAGTTTAGGGGTGGGGAAAGTGCCATCCAGAGGCTACATATGCCCCACCACAAGCCCCTCCAGAGCACTCATACTTAATTTTGGGAGGGAGGGACAATATTTAGGTAGTTTTCTTCACCCAGAATGATCCCAGTGCACCATAAAGGCCCACAAATGTGACATTTTAATATGTCTAGCCTTCTAGAGTACCCACAATCCCTAAAAATATTGAAAAAAACATGGCTGAAACCAACAAAATGGCAACTGGAATCGGCATCATGTCATTTCTGGTGTGCCTGGTGCATGAGTGCAGTCCATGAGGGAGTTACTGTATGGGGGTAAATATTGGCTCCTGTGCCCCCCCCCTTGCAGTTGCCCACCCAAGATTTAGCTTAACTGCAGTTGTGAAATAGTGGCCAATTCTTAATTTACATGCAGGAAAATAAAGATTTAACCCCCACCCACCCCCCAGTTTTGTTCTTGCCATAAATTACAATTACAATTTCCAGGATGCGATTTTTGTGTAGAACAAGGAAGAGATACCAAACACTGGGTGTGATTTCCATTCTGTACTAAACCAGTTACTCTCTGTGTGTATGTGTGTTCACATTGCCTGTTGACTTATGGCAACCCCATTAATTTCATAGGGTTTTCTCAGGCAAGGAATGCTCAGAGGTGGTCTTGCTTGTTCCTTTCTATAAATATTGTACCTACTACTCTCATATTATAGTGGTTGGGGGTGTGAGGAGTGAGTGTGTGGGGGAGGCTATGCCCCAAACACCTCCTAGCAGATGAAGACAGATCATTGGCTTCCCATGAGCTAAAATATTTAGTAGTCTATAGAAGATGTCTGTTGTCCTGTGGCTCCACTTTATTATTTATTTATTTATTTATTTTATATTCTCGCTGTATGGGAATCAAGAAAGCATACAGTCTCTGTGTGTGTTATGTGCCTTCAAGTCATTTCCATCTTACTGCAACCTGACTTTTTTTTTTAAAAAAGTACAACTCAGATCTTAGTACAACTCACTCCATCAGTAACTCAAGAAGGGCAAGAAAGGCAGATAGACAGAAAGACAGATAAACAGAATGCAAGGCATACCTGAAAAATCGACCTGCAGAATGGATCTGAAGTCCCCATGGACAGGTTTTCCAAATGTCCCATTTTGAGAAATGATCACCACAAAGAAAGATAAGAGCAAAAACCTAACCATGTCCTAAATCACACAACAGGGGGGCATGGAGAGACAAGACAGAAGGACAGTTAGTGATTAGCACCTCCATCATAATACATTTGCATTCTGATCTTCTGCCAAAGTGCTCAGAAATGTATACATGCAGAACACCTCTCCTCACACTGTTTTATTCTATCAATGACCAGGAAAGTCCAGCCTTGCAGAAAGTGACTGACTGACTGAAGGTCATTTAATCACCTTCATGGCCAGGCAAAGTTTTTAATCTGGGTTTCTCCAAGTCTTTTACTATTTTTCATACATTGCCAAAACCTTCTCAATACTTGTTCTATACCCTCTAGAAGATTACTTTGAACTATGTTAACTAACATTTTGAAAGGCAGATAACAAATTGTAAAACACACACACACACGATACCTCATTTATCCATTTAGTTTCCTTCTTCTATTTGTCCTTAGTATTCATATTTTATAGGGACAAACTGGCACTGAACCCCAGGGCAAATTACACAACCATATAACCAAAACTTAAGCATATTGCAGTTAACATTTTAAGCCACTTTGAATGCCTGAAAAAATAAACCACACGGAAAAGGCTTCTCTTCCCCCCACCCCCAGATCTGTGTATGTTAATGCCTGAAAATTGTTTATATCATCTTTAGAGAAACAAGCTCAATCTTTGCTTTTGGCTGCAAAAGCAGTTTTTAAAACACTTTGTATGAGAGAGAAACCTTATGATCTATAGTAGCGATCATGAGTTAATCGAGGCTGGAGATTGAGACTGAAGAAAGTGAAACGATTTAACAAAAGTTGGAAATGATCATATGAACTTGCTTAATATAATATTGAATCAAGCCACCAGTGCCACTAGCCCAATATGATCTCCTCTAGAAGACAAGATTTCTATTAGGTGTTAGGCATCCTCACATACATTGCAATTCAATTTTATTTATTTATAAAGCACATTTTCTCAATGAGCTTAAGGTGGTGTGCAAGATTCTAGAAGCATAGAATCCCAGAGCTGGAAGAGAGACCACAAGGGCTATCCAGTCCAAAGCCCTGCCATGCAAGAAGGCATGATCAAAGCACTCTTGACATCGTCTGTCCAAAGAAAGAGACTCAACCACACTCCAAGGCAGCCTATTCCACGGTCAAACAGCTCTTACTGTTAGGAAGTTCTTTGGGTTTAGGTGGAATATCTTTTCCTGTAGTTTGAATCCATTGCTCCATGTCTAGTCTCTCGAGCAGCAGCAGCAAACAAGCTTGTTCCATCTTCAAGACAACACCTTTTCAAATATTTAAACAGGGCTACCATATTGCTTCTTAACCTTCTCTTCTCCAGGTGAAACACACCCAGCTCTCTAATCCACACCTCATAGAGCATGGCTTCCAGACCCTTCACCATTTTGGTCACCCTCTTCTGGATGTGCACCAGCTTGACAACATCCTTCTTCTTCCTTCCTTTAACCTCACAAATAACTCCATGAGATAGATCACACAGCCTGACCCTATAGGTCATGCTGAGAGAAAATGAGCAGTCCACATCACCCACTTAGTTTTCATGGCTCATCTTGGACTAGAATCTTGATTTCTGACCCCCAAGTCAAATATAAAGAAAGGCAGGAGTGATGCTTATCTCATATAACTGTACTTTCTGGGGGTTGAAAAACCAGAGCTTATCTACTTTTTCTCCAGGGATTTCAGGGATACCTTTTGCAAATAAAATATATATTTAAGCACTAAGCTCTGGTTTGTCAACCCCTGAAAGTACAGTCATATGAGAGAAGCATCGCTCCTGACTTTCTTTATATTTGACACTCATCAAATAAACTTTTCCAATCTACAACACACACACACACACACACATCCTAGAAATATCTGTGGCCAAAATATAACATGGGATGCATGTACAGAGTGCAAGCAACAATGCACTTCTTGTTCCTGTTTTCTCAAGAGGAGAGCGCCTTATTGTTTTGTGTCGAGTTCCAGTCTCAGAGGGAAGAAGGCAAGTTGGCCATTCAAAGCAGTTTAAAATGAATAGGCAGCAAAATGCAATCACAACACAGCCAGAAAAAGGACAAACCAAGAAACTTAGAAGCAAATATATTGTGGAAGAAAGAACAGCAGTACTGAACAAGAAAATTCAGCTGGGGAAAGAAAAAAAATGGTGTTAGAAGAGGGGAAATAACACTAAAGTTAGTAAATAAAAGGTGTTTTCACAAACACTCCATGGTCCAATCAAGAGATGAACTTCACCCTCAGCTCCGTCAGTGGGCTGATGCTGTGTGTTTCTAATTTGTAATCTGCACATCACCTACAACTCCAGGATTTCTACTTTGCTTCTAGAGTTATTTCATAAAGTTCCTGGGTAAACTCAAGTGATAAAGTTCAAGTGTTAATTTAGCCTTGAGAACCTTTCAACTGATCCTTGTATATAACAGATTCCCAGCACCTCAGATGTAAAGAACTTACCTTTGTAAATTATCCAGCTATTTTGGTTGAGTTATCCTTCTCTCTGTCTCTCTTTCCCCTTCTGTTTCAGGCAACACAAAGCATCAGCAGCTCCCCTCTGTGAAGAAGACCCTGTTCTGCTCATCCTCTTTTTGTAGGCTTCATAAAATTGCAAGGTTCACACACTAACCATGATTTAATAACAAGTATAAAGCAGCATTCTCTTTCACTCCCGCAAAACAATCCGGCACCAATCAGAATTATACAATTCCCAACAGTGCCGCCTGCAGAACAATGTTCACAATGCAGTAGTAGAGAATATGTTGTATTCACACATTAGGTTGTAAACCAGACTGAAAGTGTGATTTGAGCTTGCCTGGACCTTCTCTCTGGGCTAGTGGAGTTGAAACAAGGAGAATTTCTGCTTAGCAGAAATAACATAACAACTTTGTGTGCCACTCTTCTCAGACTTCTCTCTGAGTTCAGTTACAATTCTCACACTAGCTAGGAAGAGACGTACCAGCGCTAGCCTGGGAGAAAGTGTTTCTCCGTTGTGCTGGAAAATACTCATAGGGAATCTTGAGATGCTACACATCCCCACCAACAGTCCCAATGTGGCAGGAGCAATCCTAATTAATCCTCTGTCATCCCATTTTTCATTTACTTTTAAATGTCTGAGTTTCTTCCTCCTTCTTCCATTTCCCCCCTTTGTCCTCAGCTTACTTTAGTTGCTGCAAACTGAGTTCAAAGTACAAATTTAATTTGTTATTGTTTTGTGCCTTAAAGTCATTTCCAACTTATGGCAACCCTAAGGTAAGGTTTGTTCAGAAGAGATTTGCCATTGCCTTCCCCTGAGACTGAAAGCATGTGACTTGCTCAAGGTCACCCAGTGGTTTTCAGGGCCAAGCGAGGAATCGAACCCTGGTCTCCAGAGTCCGACACTCAAACCACTATGCCACACTGGCTCTCAAATGGGTCACAAATGTAGTTTACAGTCATTTAAATTAGTGGAGGGGGGGAAGGAGAGAAATCTTTCCTTTCCCTGTAGATTCAGGGAAAATCAAACTGCTGCATCCTCTCCCATCTTGCATGATCTTCCTCATGAATATCCTTTGCCATCTTGACCACATTCTGATGTTGGTTGGCCTCTTGTACTGTAGATATCATCTGTGAAACACTGGAGGGCACGGATGCTCTATGTGTCTAGTAAATGCCTCCACACAAAGGCCTAAATTGTTAGTTCCAGCTAGAGTAAGCCTATTGAATCAATGGTGTTTGTATTGTGTTGTGTGCCATCAAGTCAGTGCTGATTTATGGCAACCGTAAGGAGACCCTATAATACTATTTTCCTGGCAAGTTTTGTTTAGAGGAAGTGTTGATTCATTCAGTCAATGGGAAGTTGGCTAATTTTGCTGATTTATGTGTGTGTGTCTCTGTGTATATAAATACAAATTAAAATTAAAAATTAAAAACTGAAAGGCACACTGATTAGGACATAAGGCAAGGAGATGGAGTTAAAGCAGCCTTTCTCAAATAGTGGGGTGGGCCCCCTGGGGGGGCGCGAGGCTCCGTAAAGGGGGGTGCGAGGCTCTGTTATGCAGAGGTGTACTTATAGCAATTTTATAGACAAATGATACTATTTACAGTCGCGCGGGGGGCGCGAAATGTTTTCTTCTTCCTAGGGGGGGGGCATGACAGAAAATAATTGAGAAGCACTGGGTTAAAGGGACTGTGAAAGAGAGTATGATGGCAGAAACAGTGCAAGTCAAGCTGTTGCAAGAGGTGCAATATTGTCTGCTCCAAAACCAGTATGTTTTCATTTTTATATAACTAATGTAATTGCGGTGAGAATGGGTCTTGTGTGGCAATGTCCTAAGTGTTAACAACATCTACAGGCATCTTTTGCAGGGAACAAAGTTGTTAAGGACCAGTTACATTGACTTTCTCAGCCTTTGATGCTGGACAAAGAGCTTGTGAATACACATAGATACACTTAGCTTCCAGTGTGAACAGCAACAACTGTTGACAGAGAACCATTCATTCCTAGGGACAGAATGGAAAATGATCAAGCTCACATTTCTGTACAGAACAATCATTTCACACTTCCCAAGACTGGCAATGCAGCAGAGTACATTTTGCCTCAGAAATCCATATAAGGCTTGCAGTGTATTTTGGAGATGAAAAAATAATGCATACATAGCATGTGTACATTTCAGATATGTGTATGATTAAAATGCATACCCTGGAAAAATGTGCACAGACCCTTTACTCAGTAGGAAAAATGGCTGGAGAAACACATATACAGTATTAGAAAAATGCATTAACAATGTGCTCATTTAGGGGGGAAATGCTAATCAAAAATATACATGAAGTTTCATGCAGGAAGGAAGAGGTAGTCAGCTTTTTCTGTCAGAGAGCTCTAGTGCCTCACCAGACTACAAATCTCTAGATTCTGTAAAGCAGATGGAATATTTAGGAACTGACTCACAAGATTAGTAAATAGCAAACTAAGTAATGAAATAAGTAAATCAAATATGTATATAATCAATATAAAATAAATAAATATAACATGTAAGTATAAAAAAAATTGAAAAATTTGTGGTAGATCTGGCAACTATCAATAGTTCTTGTATAATAAATACATAGTCCATGCAATCTTATAGTACGAATCTTTAACTAGAGCAATGGTTCTTAACCTTCCTAATGCCGCGACCCTTTAATACAGTTCCTCATGTTGTGGTGACCCCCAACCATAAAATTATTTGTGTTTTCTGATGGAAATATGTGTTATCCGATGGTCTTAGGCGACCCCTGTGAAAGGGTTGTTCGGCCCCCAAAGGGATCACGGCCCACAGGTTGAGAACCGCTGAACTAGAGGAAGACTAATGACCATACATCTAAATAAGTCTTCAATGAAACTAAAGCCAGATACCTTTCAGCGTTACTGTCTTCTTCAGTGGTCAATATTAAAGTTCTTCTAAACTTCTAGTTCTTACCACCAGACAAACATAGCAGTGTAGTGTTCCTCACAGAACAAGAATAAAAATGCCTCTTAGCCTCAACCACCCATAGTCATTGATCTAATGGTCATCACTCTTGCTCCAGTTAAAGATTTGTATAACCTAAAATTATCACACGTAAAGCTGATCCTTCCAGATGATCTGGGAATGATCGCAGAAGGGGTCATACAAATACTGATTTTTGTTTTTGCGTTTGCACGATGATGTGAATAATCTCAGTCATACATTCCGGGTTTGTTGTTTACACTATGGAACCGCATTGATGCACATTTCTGCAAGTTGCTCACATGTGCCAGCATTTAAATACAGATAGAATCAGAAATGCAGATGCATTTGAAACATGTTCAAGGCATGCAGAGGTTTATCCCGGTTTATTCTGAGTCTGCATTCACACTGACAACAATGTGAATCTTTTAAGAAACTTGGGGGGGGGGGGGGAGGAGAGAATAAGATCTATTACTCCAGATTATTTTCACCATCTGAATAACCCCTCTATTTTAGGTCTGAAGGTAAACTGGTGTATAGTGGCCTCTACTGGTAAATGTAAGTAATGAAAACTGTTGAAGTATCCTCCTATGCCTTTTCTCACCATTGGATTGTTAAAAAGTCTGTTACTTCATAGAAATGGAAGAGACCCCAAGGGCCATCCAGTCCAACCCCTTTCTGCCATGCAGGAAGACACAATCAAAGCTCTCTTGACAGATGGACATCCAGCTTCGGTTTAAAAAATTCCAAAGCAGGAGATTTCATCACATTCTGAGCCAGTGTATTCCACTGTTGAACAGCTCTTACTATCAGAAAGTTCTTCCTAATGTTTAGGTGGAATCTCTTTTCCTGTAGCATACATCCATTGCTCCACCATGTCCTAGTCTCTGGAGCAGCATCAAACAAGCTTGCTCCTTCTTCCATATGACTCTGTGTTGTGCTACTTCAAGTAGTTTCTGATTTATGATGACCCTAAAGCAAACATATCATGGGGTTTTCGTCCCAAGATTTGATCAGAGGAGGTTTGCCATTGCCTTCCCCTGAGGCTGAGAACATGTAACTTGCCCAAGGTTATCCAGTGGGTTTCATGTTTGAGCAGGAATTGAGCTCAGGACTCCAGAATTCAAAGATATAGCCATGTTGGTCTGTAGAAACATTATGTAAGAGAGATCTTGTAGCATCTTTGAGACTAACTGAAAGAAAGAAGTTGGCACATGAGCTTTCATAGAATAAAATCTATTTCCTCAGATGCATTTAGTCTCCAGAATCATAGGACTTTATCACATGGGAGGCAAGCGTCCTCCTCCCGTCATTAAACCACCATTAAATCCCAACAATATCGCACAATAATGGGAAGATTTTCACACAGATCGCCATTATCGTGCGATTATCCCCTGAATAAAGTGGCAAAATTATGGGGGGGGAAACAGGGTGATTTTGCCATTTTATTCATGGGACAATAATGCAATAATTGTGACACTGTGTGAAAAACATCCTGTTATTGCGAGATTTTGACGGGAACATAGTATTATCCTGTCTCTTTTGCCCTTGTGATAAAGTCCATACAACTACACTAAAACCATTATGCCACACTGGCTCTTCCATATGACATCCTTTCAAATATTTGAACATGCCTATCATGTCACCTCTTACCCTTCTCTTCTCCAGGCTAAACAAACCCAGCTTCCTAAGTTGCTCTTCATAGGACATGGTTTCTAATCCTTTCACTATTTTGGTCACCCTCCTCTGGACATGTTCACTTTTAGTTCTCACAAACAGAGTTGCCTGAAGACATTTTGCTGTCTGAAGTAAGGCACCCCATCCCCCAGTCCACATACAGAAGGCAAGTGAAGTGGACTGGCCTGGTTAAGCCCTGAACCTGGAGAAGAAAGGCTGCTTAGGCCATGTGGAAAGGTTTTGCCCTCTAACAAAGAGGAATAGTTAGGAGGCTTAGGAGGAACTGTTTGGAGAACATGCTACCACATTCCCATATATACTAATGGTAGAGTTGGCTCTACTCACAAGCAACTCATGAGATCCATCAGTACTAGAGTTTTTAGAATTTTTAGCTCTGAAAACGCAGAAATTGGAGGATGGGGATTTGAGTCTGAAAAAGTTGACATGTCATGGAATAGGAGGATGTACCCAATTTGAGCTGTGTCATGGAATAGGAGGATGTACCCAGTTTGGGTACTTTTGTCCAATGAAGTTGGGATTCACCCAACAGAATTCTCTCTTGTATGGAAAGTCTCGTTTAGAACAAGGGTTCTTCAGAACAAAGGTCATAAAGGAGAAATCCAGCATGGTATAGTGGTCTGACTGTTCAATGAAGACTCTGGGAGACTAGTGTTTGAATCCTTGCTCCTTCGTGGAAACCTATGGGGTGACCAGAGCAAGTAAAACTCTCTCAGGCTAAGGGCAAGGCAATGGCAAGCCACCTCTGAAGAAGTTTTGGCGAGAAAGCCCTCTGAGAAGTTCAGCATAGAATCTTAGAGTTGGAAGAAACCTCAAAGACCATCCAGCCCAACCCCTGACATTAAGGAAGACACAACCAAAGTACCCTTGATAGATGGCCATCCAGCCTCTGTTTCAAAACCTCCGAAGAAGGAGACTCCACCAGCCAGAATACTCTTGAAGCCACTGTGAAACAACAAGAACATGTGTGTGACACTTCTTTCAGCCTGAGGGCCAAATACCATTACAGAGTTATCAGGGACGTGCATTCCAGTGATGGAAAACAGGACAGGGCTACTGTATCACTGATAGCTCTGCAAAAAAGGGAACTTCAGCAGGTGTTGCTTGTCATGCAAATGCCACCTGCTGAAATTCCCTCTTCATGGCAAACCCAGAGGACAATGCTGGGTACAAAAATATCAGAATAGTTTATCTTAAAAAGGTTTGCCAAACTGGATCTGGGATGAGGATGCTCTAACTTTAATGCAAAGATATAGCCATGTTAGTCTGGAAAACCAATATGCAAAGGGACCCTCTAGCACCTTGGAGACTAACTGAAAGAAAGACATTGATAGCATGAGTTTTTGTAGACTTGAGCCAGACCTATATAGATTTAACTTTAAAGTGTAGCAGGTCTTTGAGCAGGATGAAAGTACCTATCCCTTACCCATCTCTCTGTTTTGGAGAAGATGGCTGCAGGAAAAAGTTCAGGGTTGGAAGCTGAGAAAGGATAGGTACCTTTGTTGGCCTTTGTTCACAAGACCTGAGCTGAGCAGTAAATAACAGGGTCTCTTGGGGGTTTCTTATGGCTTGAGTTCCCAGCCTGAACTTTATTTATTTATTGAATGTATATTCCACCTTTCTCCTGGGATGGGATCCAAGGCAGTTTATAGAAATTTAAAACAAGATTAAATTAAAAACTTGTTTTACAAAAAAAATTTAAAATTAAATTATATCATTAAAAACCATTGTTAAAGCATATTTAAAACATGTTATAATAAAATATTTTTAAAATGAAATAAAATACAGCACATCACTTCACACACACTACAACTATATATTTTAAAATGCAAAGGCCTACCTGAGTAAAAAGGCCATCACTTGCTGATGATCCAGAATGACCCTAGAAGGGTGTTCCACAGCTTGGCAGCAGACATAGAGGAGGCTCTATCCTGTGCTTTCACCAAATCTGCCTTGTGTTGCTTGTCACACAACCAGTTAACAACCTGCTGAAATTCTTGCTTCTACATAACCATTAAAGCTACAGGAGCAGTCTCCAGTTGCCACTCTGGCAAATCTATAATAACATCACATAACAAAAGCAACCTACATGATGCAAGAAATCCATGAGTCCACTCTGACTCATGGTGACCCAGTGGATGAAACATCTCCAGGACCCCCTATCTTCCACTGCTCTGCTTAGGTCTTGCAGACTTGGGCTCATGACTTCCCTGATTGAGTTTAGCTCTCTGGCATGTGGTCTTCCTCTCTTTCTACTGCCTTCTACCTTTCCTAGAATTATTGTCTTTTCTAATGAATCATGCCTTCTCATGATGTGGCCAAAGTATGACAGCCACAGTTTGGTAATCTTGGGGGCTGTGCAGACCAGCCATTAAGGCCAGCTTGGGGCTGGAGTCGGGGTGTGGTGTCTATACGACACATGCCCAGACTCTGCCCCCATGGAAACATGATGGCGCGCACCACTCCACACAGCACGCAGTGTCACAGCGCTTCTCTGGCACTGTGTTTACATGATGCAGCCCCAAAGGAGCACCTTAAAGCTGCACTGCTGCAGCTATTGTGCCTTTTCCAGGGCACAAAAAGGAGCCACTTTTTGCTGCTCCTTTTTGTACCCTGAAAAGGCCAGATTGGGGCTGCAGCATGCGGTTGCTGTGGCCCCAATGTGGCACAGCTGGAGGCGGCTGGAGGCCGCCCCTTAGGGGTGGTCTGCACAGCCTCTTGACCTCTAGGGAGAGTTCAGGCTTGATCTGTTCTAGGACCTATTCATTTGTCATTTTGGCTATCCAACATATCCTCAACACTCTTTTACAGTACCACATCTCAGATGAGTTGATTTTCTTTGAGCCTTATCACACATGGGGGGTTTGCAGTTCAGATCCGCAGTCACTCCTGTTCTAGCAACATGAAATATGATGTTTTTTCACACCGGATCTGGAGTCATTCCTGTAAATTCACGTTAAAACGTGATTTTTACCACACCTGGTTGCCTTTCCGTTGCCCTTCCAAATCGAGGGGGAAGCAGAGTCAGTTCGATTCGAAGCTAGTCACATGATGTGGATTCAAGCAAAGTGTGATGAGTGCACATTGTATTACCACACCAGAACATACTTTGAGGGTTCAACAATTTGAATCGGCACCCTTGCACATGCTCATTGGGGCTCTGGATGCTGTCCTCCTTCCCTGCCCCCTCCTTAGCTGTCATCCTTCATCGGGATGAAGGAGCAGTCAGGGGATGATGGGACAGGTCCCATGGGGTCACTTGGGGTTAGATCGGAGTGATGGAAGAGGCAGAGGATGATGAGACAGGTCGCATGGGGTCACTGGGGGCTAGATCGGAGTGATGGAAGAGGCAGGGGATGAGGGGACATGTTACATGGGGTCACCTGGGGTTAGATCAGAGTGATGGAAGAGGCAGGGGATGATGGGACAGGTCACATGGGGTCACTGGGGGCTAGATCGGAGTGATGGAAGAATCAGACCTAATCGGAGTGAAATCGAAGTGAGCTTGGAACTGGTTTTTGGTGAATTCGCTTGTTACTGAATTCACCAAAAATAGCAGTCACTGCGGATTGGATTAGATTGACTACGGAAGTGCCTCGGAACGACCCCCCCATAGAAAGCAACCAGGTGTGATAAAACATCACGTTTTAATGTGAATACGCATCCTGCACCAGGAGTGACAGCGGATTCAAGCTGCAAAAATCCTTGTGTGATAAACGCCTTCCTCTCCTCTGTCTTCACAGTTCAGCTCACACATGCATACATGGTGATGAATACAAGGGATTCATTGTTACCTGATCCTTTATTTAAAATGTGGATTTTGGTATGGGAAATGACATATGTGGCAAGATTTATCTCCAACTCTGTGTAAATATCCTCCATTAACCATTTCTTTGATCAAAATTACACATACTATTCCTATTAGTACTGTTGATGGGAAGTTAAGGACAGCTGATACCTATATTGCAAAGGTATCTTGCAGCACCTTTGAGACTAACTAAAGAAAGAAGCCGGCAGCCTGTGCTTTGCAGACTAAAGTCTACTTCCTCAAATGCATCTTGGCTAACACACTGTCAACTGCTTAGAGAGTGCTTAGTTCACTATGAAGCGGTGTAGAAATGTAAAGTGCTAATGCTATTGCTATCTCTTTACATATTGATTTTACAGAGTAACATGTCTATATCTTTGAATTTTGTTACATATATTGTACCTCTGTCCACAGCCTCCAGCAATGTTGACAGTAGGGACATTCACTTTGGAAAATGGCCTGAGCAGAAAGCCATAGCGTTGTTTCCCCAGTCCTTAATATGTGCTAAAATCCTTCCATTAAATATCCTTTTTAGAGTCAAAGAGAATCAATTTTGATCCACAGCCCACTAGAGGGACCCCTCTACATTTCAAGTGCTAGATAGACACAATCTAAGAGATACAAACAAAAATCCATCAGTGATACCTTTATTGGCCAATCAAAATGCACAATATACTTGTTGCAAGCTTTCAAAAGTCCATGGGCTTCTTCATCAGACAAGATGTTACAAACCAAACAGAAGGGGGGGGGGACAATTGGAGATGTTAGCCGGATGCCTGCATGATGTTTCAGTCCTGAATAAGATGTTATGATGGGGAGGGTAGCCCAGAAAATTTAAAGTCCATTTACATCTCAACAGTTGACATTAACACTCCTGGGCGAGATAAAGGGGAAGAATTTTGTCCTTTCTTCTAGACTCAGGTGAAAGCAAACTGCTGCAGCTTCTCCTAACTTGTGCCTTCTTCCTCGTTTTTAATTTTTGCCGTCTTGACCATATTCTAATATTGCTTGGATGTGCCCTGTTTTTTAAATGGAAAATGTTGTTGGGGCATGCCATTCTGTAGTTAACACAAAATATGTCTTCCTTAAAAAGAGCAGCTCAAACAATTAGGTTGTTTCAAAGCTTGGGGGTGCATGGCAGCAGAATTACGAAGCCAGCGCCACGGGAAATAGTAGGAGGTTATTTTTTAAAATTATTTTTATTCACACATTAAAATCTAAATAATACTAAAATCTGACAAACATCTAAAGACAATGCATTACATAACGTAACACATCTCATGTAGCTATAAACTAAAATAACAATAAAACAAACATTGACTACCTGAACACCTTCCTTGACTAAGTTTCTTATAGCATCTCCAATTTTTCCCTGCAAACAATATTTACATCATCCCACTTTATCTCTAAATCTCAATAATGCAAAACTAAACTACTACCTTGATAATTTAACTATCTCATAGTTTATGACAATCCTGAAATGGCTTTATCTCCCTGTTCTTTTTGCAAAAAAAACTATTAAGTGTTCCCAATTCCTTTTTGTGTTTCTCCTATGATTTCCTTCTCAATATACATGTGAACTTATCTATTTCAACATAATCCAACAATTTGAACAACCATCTTTTACTGTCTGGACATTCATTTATTTTCCATTTAACGGCATACAAAATATGTGCTGCTGTTCTCATGTAAATAAAAGTTTGCTGGGTTTGCATACATAACATATCACATATAGCTATAAAATAAAATAATATTTCATTGGGAAGGATTTTTTTTAAAAAAATGTGAATGGTGAAAGAAGAATGAGTAAGGATTTATGTTTCGCTACTTCTCAGGTTAAATATTTCCAGGCCTTGCACTATTCCTGCTCAAGGTGTAGAATGTAGGTTTCCTTTAGTGGTTATTCATTTTAAATCCCCCCCCCCCAAGTGGCAGAATGCAAACCTCCTTGGAACTAGGCTTGAACTGTGATCTCCCCATGTGTCTGGTGGGAAAAGGAGAGGGGGCAGGGCTTGAACTGAGTGGTATTAAGCCATGATCCTCCTCCCTATGGGGCTTGGCTTAAGGCAATTCAGACTCAGAGCAGTTTCACTGAGTCAAGGGGCTTTCAAGAACTGTGAGGCTCTTGGTGATTTTCGACTGATCCCCTGTGGCCTGTGTTTGCCCTCAGCAGACAAGCCAATCTGGATTTCCACTGTAACCAAAGCCAACAGCCTCTCCAAGAAAGCCAGTGGGATTTTACTGAACCAGTTTGAAGACTGGTGCTTGAGCAATTTCGTTTTTTCTAACTCCATCACCCATCAAGCTTTCTGGACAAATTTTGCTTTTCAACATTTCCTGGCTTTTTCAGGCTGACCTCTTGTTTTTTTCTCCTGGAAAGGACAAGATCAACCAGGAGGGCAAAAGCTAACCCTTTTTTTTGGACTAAAAAATTTATAAAGGGCTGTTGTGCTGTGTAAGCACCAGTGAAAACACTAGGATCACCAATGCCTCTGGTGCGATCCCTTTCGGTCACCTCTCTCAATGGGCTGCCTCAGTGGGAAGATGAAGATCTCCCAGTTGAAGATCTATTACTATTTGAAGTGGCATGGGAAGTCACTAATAAAGGTTTGTATCTAGTTTTGTTTTTGGGTTTTGGTTTTGTTATTTAGTAGCTAGAAGATGAAAGATAGGCTTGTACCTATATTTTTGCCTAGAAGATTACATGTAGTAGTTTACTTCTGGTTCCTATTATTGCCTAAATGAGGTGAGAGAAAGGGTGCAAATGGCAATAAATGAAGACTTGGAGAAAAAACAAAGGCTGTTTAAAAGCAACTTAGGTGTTTGAATGAAATTCTTTCAGCGCAAGATGGATGTGACCACACTGAATCTCAGTCTGTCATATCTTATGCAAAACAAAGCATATAGCATGCATGATCCCTAGTTTGTAAAAGTGAAAGGTACAAGCTCCAGCCTGTCTGGAAATGCTTGTCCCAACCCAGGCAATGTCTTAGCAGTTTGAGAAAAATCTACATTGTAGATGCTCAGAGTACATTGGAAATGAACATTTTGCAGACACTGGAAATCTTGGCAAAATAGGCCAAGTTTTGGGTGGGAGCGAGGTTCATGTTTTTTAATTATGACTTGGCTGTGAAATTGCAGTATTGTTCTTGAACTGAATACACCTTTTTACCTTTAAATTTTCATTTGGGGGTGGGTGGGAAATTATTGATGATTATAGTTATGAAACTTAGAATATCAAATATAGAATATCAATAATTTACAGTTCTTCCACTTCCAAATGACAGCACTTATAATTGAGGGCAATGAGGGGATCAAATCTAGAGACTATTTAGCACCATGTCCCTCCATAGGCTCAAATTCAGGTTCTGATTCCATTAAGGCCTGTATATAAAACACAAGTATATGCCTATTAGTAGCTTAACTCTACTTATCATGTCCTCCTAATTATATTTGGCAAGACTTCCATTTTAACACCATTGCTTTCCTTATGTCCACACATTAGGAAACCTCTCTGTTTGCCTCCATTAAATCCCTCCCAGCAGTTCAGAGTTGGCATGATTATTATATTTGCCATTTCTGTGAGAATCGCTTTAGAGAACCACTGTGATTATGTAACAAAGTCGGCTCAGGGTGCAGACTTTGGCATAGCAGTCAAGGTTTCCATGTGCACAAAAACGGTTACTGGTTGTGACTCCCCACAAACTTGTCTCTGTCCACAGCATGTGGTCAGTTGCAATTTATAAACATTTGGAGGGTTTTGGCCATTTGCAATTTCCGCACACATTAGAACCATGGCCATGGTGGAAATGTGTGGTTCTCCACACCGTCAGCCCCAAGATTCCATGGAATGGATCCATGGCATTTAAAGCGGAGTAATTGCACTATAATTGTGTAGTGTGAATAGGTCTTTGTCTGAACACAACTTTATCTCCGCCACTTTCTGCAAGTGAAAAGTGGCATCATTACTAAGGACTAAGCACAGGGTTGTTCAAAAACATTTTGCTCCCTGAAATGAAGAACAAGATGGTACCACTCCAGAGATTACCATTCCAGAGATAGAAGCCAACCAAACTTGCAAGGGGGACGTTGTTCCATCACTGGTGAATGAACAACATCCTGTAATGCAACACAAGGTAGCAGGTTGGCTTAGTAAATTCAGGACATTCTGTGTGGCGTATAACTTTCTTCTCCAGCATGTTTCCACCACATCAGCATCTGCTGTCCAGAATTTGTTGTGTGCCTTCAAGTTGTAGCTGACTTATGGTGACCCTAATGCGAACCTATCATGAGGTTTTCTTGGCACAATTTGTGCAGAGGAGGTTTGCCATTGCTATCCCCTGAGGCTGAGAGCATGTGACTTGTCCAAAGTCACCCAGTAGGTTTCATATCTGAGTAGGGGAATCAAACCCTGGCCTCCAGAGTTGTAATCCAATACTCAAACCACTGTGCCACACTGGCCCAGAGGAAACCACATTATCTTGCTTCATTACAGGGCCAACTGGGTAGGAGAAGATTTAGATGACACTTGTGTTTCTGTCCAATGATCTGATGACATAAAAGGGATAGGTGATCACATAACAGGGATTGGGTCTCCCTTATCCAAAATGCTTGCGACCAGAAGTTTTTGGATTTGGGGGTGGTGGCGGTGGTGGTGGTTGATATTGGAATACCTGTATTTGCATATACGTACATAATGAGTTATCTTGAAGAGTTTATATTTCATATACACATAGCCTGAAGATAATTTTATACAGTATTTTAAAACATTTTGTACATGAAAAAATGTCTGTGTACACTGAAACGTCAGAAAGCAAAGGTTCACTATCTCAGCCGTCCATGACAAGGGTTTTGGGTTTTGGAATATTTTGGATTTCGGAAATCTGGATGAGGGAGACTCGGCCTGTAGTTGTATAGTGTGAAAAGGCCCTCGTGTTTTTGTTTGCTTGCTTTTTGAGGCATCAGATGAGAACCCTCCAGTTTCCAAATGTATTATTTGTATATAAATCATGCATTTATTCAATGAAGTATTCCTCCATACTGCCACTATGGTTAAAGAGCATTTATCCACATCTCTTTCTTTTCTATTGTCATTCAACAATTTCCCCCTTCCTACAGCAAGCCTGTGCTCAGAGTTAGCAAGTGAAATAAGGAACAGGACTCCTGCCCCTTTAATGGTTGTGTAGAAGATGGAATTTTAGCCAGTGGTGCTTGTGTTCTTTCACCTGGCAACCATACTTACAAGAAAAGCTGGGCACTTGTTTGTGTGGTTGTTTACGAGAAAACATACAGCCTGCTCTTCTGGGGCTTATCACTCCAAATGGCAAATAGCAGTTAAAGCCAATAATAAAATATCATAAAATTCTAAGCGGAATATAGTAATAAAAACAAACAGATGTTATAGGTAAAATATGCAAGTTCTTAGAAGCTTTCTTAAATTTTCTGTAAGATTCCCCATATGCTTCTTTACACAGAACAAAATATACAGCCAATAATTTTATCAGAAATTGTTTACCTTGCCCTTCTTCATGGCGGCACATGGCTGCAAATGGTTAATCGCAACCAAATCTAAGGATAAAATGTTGCCTTGTAGCCTGTGCTGGGAGAAAGATGGGATATAAATTACATCAATTTTTTAAAATGCAATTAAAATTCCAAAACAGCAACAGACGCAATAGAAATAGATGGATTTGGCATACAGAACATTTGTTACTGATGCTGCTGCTGTTGTTGTCGTTGTATGCCTTTAAGTTGTTTCTGACTTAACAGTGATCCTTGGGCAATCCTACCACAGGGTTTACTTAGCAAGATTTGTTGAGAGGAGGGTTGCCAATGTCTTCTGCAGCTGTGACTTGCCCAAGGTTACACAGTGGGTTTCCATGTCTGAGAAGGGATTTGGGCCCTGGTTTCTTGGAGTCCTAGTGCCACTACACCACACTGGCTCATAAAAGATTAGATAAAACTAATAAAGCAAATGTGTCACTCACTGCATTAAGACCAGCAACCTTGGTCTAACTGCCAAAGCATTCTGTTAGCTCAAGCCTTTGGCGGGAGAGATCCATCTCTTTCTTAGCACACTTCTTTCTGGGAGTGGACCGAGACAGGGCAAGACAACCTAGTGGCAGAGAGAGACGACCAGAAGAGAAGGGAATGGCCCAATCCACTTTTGGCTATACTTGGTGATCTGTGGACAAGCAACATCAGAGTGTGGTTAAGATGGCAAAGATTATTAATGAGGCAGAACACACATGTGAGGAGAGGCTGCAGCAGTTTGCTTTTGCCTAAGCTTACTGGGAAGGAAAATATTCAGCTCCCTACTGTCCCTCTGCCAAGTTAACGGAGTGCAAACTTCTTTTACACTTTGAATTCACTTTTGCAGCAACTGAAGGAAGCTGAGGACAAAGATGAAAGGAGAGAGGTACAAGAGAGAGAAGTTGGGACATTTTAAAATCAGGTGAAAAAGTGGGATGGCAGAACTGTTAGAAGCTATGAGATTCCGCTTCCTCCTCCTCGCAGGAATATGGTCTTCAGAGGTGGAAAGGGTACTCCATTACAGCTGACCTTCCTTATCCATGGATTTTTAATCCACGGATTCAAGCATCCATGGCGTGAAAATATTCAAATATATATATGTATATATAAACTTCCCCCAAACAAACTTTGATTTTGCCATTTTATATAAGGGACACCATTTTACTCTGCTATTGTATTTAAAGGGACTTGAGCGTCCATGGATTTTGGTATCCACAGGGGGTCCTGGAACCAAACCCCAGCAGATAACAAGAACCTACTGTACCTTACTAGTTAGTTTGCAAGCTTTAGGTCCAAGTCGAGCTCAAAGAGATTCATAGCAGAAAGCAAATGTTACTGGTTTTTCCCCCCTCATTTCCAGCTTTCAGGGGTGAGAAGGTTGTTTCTGTCTAAAGACTGGGAGTTTATCCATACTGTAGTGGCATCACTTGGGTTTGTGTGGGGTGTGTGGACTGCACCAGGTGACACCCTAAGGGGTGTGTGACACCACTGCTCCTCACACATCTGCATTTGGGCAGAAATGGGCTGTGGCATTCACCTGCATCCCTTTAAAATGCTAAAGAGATGGTGTGAGTGGGGTGAGGCTCAGTGGGAGGAGAAAGGAGAGGTCCCAGGTTTTTTAAATTAAAATTTAATATTTAAAAAAATAATTTAAAAATTATACACACTCACACACACACATATTAAAAACTTCACATTTCTAATTCTAAGCAAAGTAAAGTTAAATAAAGTGAAGTGAAGTAGGTTAATGCTTTGAACATTAAATATGTCCTCATTATAATGAAGACAAATATGTCAACCTGAGAATGTTGATATATTTTAACGGTGTGTTTGTGTGATTATGTTTTATTGATGTAATGTTTAGTGGGTATACATAGAATTCATAATAAATATTAATTAATAAATAAATAAAACTTCACATTTGACCAAATTTTCACTTTACCCACATGGAACTATGTAAATATGTTTAGGCTGTGCATATGATATTGTAATTTAAGAGTATAATTTTAATTGTGCTATTTGTTTATGTTACAACGATTACCATTACATTCAGGGATATATGAAAATTACAACTGATGAATAAATTGGTTAAAAAAAATCACAAAGGATTCTGTATGGGTGTGGTATGGGAAGAGGTCAATGGGGGTGTGTGACACCATGGGTTATCACACCAGGTGACACTACCCCTAGTGATGCCACTGCCACACTGCACAATTATACTAGTGAGATGCCACTTTAACTATCATGGCTTCATCCTTTGGAATGTAGGAGTTTTTAGTTTGTGGAGCTACAGTGCTTAGAGTTATCTATAGTACACTAGTCCTTGGTATCCACTGGCATTTGTTTCCAGGACACTCTGCGGATACCAAAATCCATGGATGTTCAAGCCCCATTATATACAATGGCGTAGTAAAATGTTGTCCCATATCCAAAACAGAAAAATCAAGGGGGGATATATAACATTTTCAAACCATGTATGCATGAATCCATGGACAAAATAATTTGTGAATCTGGAGAACTGACTGTAACTCCCCTGAACTATAAGACCACTATTAGGGAGAAAATTCTAAGCCTCACAAAGCTACAAATCCCAAGATTCCATAGGATGAAACCATAGCTGTTCAAGTGGTATCAAAGTAGTATAATCATCCAATACGGATGCATCCCAGGTTTAGAAGCTGCCTGACAGAATGCATTTTGGCCCCAAAATGTTTTTTGCATGCCTGTGGCAGAGCAGTGTATAGTATCCTGCTCTTTCCAGGTCAAAATGCATAATACCCAAGAACAACCAGATTATATTGGCACCACTTGAGGCAACTTCCTTTCCCTGCAAAAAACTCCACAAGGCCCTTCTTTCCTCCCTTGAGGTAAAAACAGTAATAAACTAAAAAAAACTAGAGGTTGGGAGAAACACATTCCAGGCAACAATTGGGTGTGCATCCCCTTAGGAACTATAACAGCTTGCAGTAGCATTACTTTGGAGAGGGAGATTGCAATGAGTAACCTTTACTTGATCTCTCTCAAATATTGCCTTGGAGGGGTAGGATTTTATTTTGAAGGTTTGGTTTGTTTGGCCATCTCTGTGTGTGTGTGTGTGTGTGTGTGTGTAAGCAAAAAACACAAATAACAAAAAGATAACACATACATGATGACAGATTAATGCATTATTCACAAAATAATGAGTAATGGACTATTTTTCTTTCTTTAAAAAACTTGCTAACACTCATGCATTACATTAAAACAATAATCAGCCTCTCCTAATTTGCTGCCTTTTGATGACACCCAAAATCTGCTCCCTGAGGCTACTGCTTCATTTTTGCCTAATGCCTCTGATTATTCTTTAAAAATGATAGGGAATGAAAGATATAGGATAGGGAGATACCTGGCTTGGCAGTACTCTATGCGAGAAGGACCTTGGGATTACTTCTGATCATAAATTGAACATGTGCAGACCTGAATGCAGATTTGGGCTCAACTTCTTACTTGGGCACAAATTCTGCTATCAGTTGTTAGCCTAACCTACCCCGGAGGTTTGTTGTGTATGTAAAAGAAGTGGCCAGGTATATCATCTGGATGGCCCTGGAAGTGCAATAAATAGGCTCGTATTCTCTTTTTATAGGGCAGCTGGACTTTCAAAACAAAACAAAAAAGGGGACTGTTTGTATCCCAAAAAACAGCCTGAACTGAGCTGTAGAACAAACCATGCAATGCTGTAGTAGCATAAATGAATTACCAATGGGTAAATGATTGATCTCCCCTCTCTCTGTGTGGCTAAAGATAAAGAGAGGATTATTTGAAAGAGTAGTTTATAATTACAGGAGGACAAATATTTGGTGGGCCTTAGAAATCACAGTGTCTGAAAACTTGAGGGTTAATATTGTGTGCAGAAGATGGATGTGCCAGGATAGCTTTTACCCTGATGTGGGCAGAGCATCAGGAGATCTTACCTGCCCTTTTTTCTACCCCTTCAAGACCTTAGAAAATGTATTGAGCCCTTTTGATGAAATCAGAAATACTCTTTGCAGCCTAAAAAAGATGCAGGGTGAATAACATTTAAATATTTATTATTAAAATTTAATAGAAAAAAATTGGGCCTACCCAGGTCTCCAGCAGCATTATTCTCAATTACAGTAAACGCTCTGTATCTATGGATTTTTATCCATGGTTTCAAGCATCCTCAGCTTGAAAATATTACACACACACACACACATATGGGATGTAGTGGCTCAAGTGGTTAAGATGCTGACTCTGTTGATTGCAAGATCAGCAGGTTAGCCATTTGAGGCCCAGGTCCTGCACGTTGGGGTGAGCTCCTGTCACTAGTCCAGTTTCTGCCAACCTAGCAGTTCAAAAGCATGCAAATGCAAGTAGATAATCCTCATAACAGTTTGAAGTGGAGCAGAAGAAGGGGAATATTCCTAGCAAGATTACACAGTGGGTGTTTTGGATTTGCTGGGTTTTGGTTCCATGACTCCCTGTGGATACCAAAATCCATAGATGCTCAATGAATACATTAAATACAATGGCATAGGAAAATGGTGTCCCTTAGAAAAATTGCAAACTTAAGGTCTGCTTTTTTTACTATATATATATATCATGCCCTGAATGGTTGAATCCATAGACAGGAAATCCATGGAACGGGGAGGGGGGGCTAACTGTATAGTGAACTTTCCCTGTTGTAGTGCCAAGTATTTTGGTGTGGCCTGGATTAAATAAGCAGTTAGAACCCATTAGCTTTGCAAAAGTCATGCTCTGGGGGGCTAACCTTCTAGAACTGTTTTGATGATAAGGATCAACAGAGCTATCAGCATGTTTGGATTTTACTTAGGGGCATAGCTAGGGGGATTCTCATGATGATGAACAGCATTGCAGGATTTACTGCTTGACCATTGTGACTGTCCCCAAAACTGGCAACAGTAGCTGAATGGAGCATTGAAGTAGATCTCTGAAGGCCAGTTGCCAGTAGATAAGCATTAATGGTGTTTGCCTTTATATTCTGTTTGTGGGCTTTGAGCATCTAGTTGATCACAGGAAAACAGAATACTATTGAAGCCATTTGCTGTTGGATCTAGCATTTCTAATCCTGCAGGGGACTGCTGCAAGGCTTGAGAAGGTTACTTTCTGGACTGCAGCTTCTCAGATCTTCCAACCAGCATGGCTAATAGACATTTTGGCTGGAGTATTCTGGGAGTCATGTTCCAAAACCCCATTTCTAAGATCTTACAAATGTAAGCAAAGGAAGAGGTTTGTCCATCTAGATTTGTTTGGGCTGCTCTCACCACCCATGACTCTCTTGAGTCTCAAACTGACATCTTTCCCATCCCCTGCAACCCGACTCATGGGTCTTTGCTATTAGCAAGGATTGCTTGAAAACCTGCCAGCACTGGCCTCCAAGACACCCTCTTGAGCTCTCAGAAATAGATTGTGACACAGTAATCTTATTCTGAGCATTACAGTGCAGTTCCAGTCATTCTGCTGATGTCTGATCTTGAGGGCAGGTGGATTTTCAAATGCCTCTGGGGCCAATTAGTTTCTAAGGCTCTGGTAACTTCTGCCTTTCTGGGTGATAAAGTGAGCTTGGTAGCAAGGGCAGATCAAAGGAATTTGCATTGTTTATACCAATAAAAAAGGAATGGAACACCACCAGCCCTTGTCCCCATCCTCCAGATGTGCCTCTAGCCTTTTCACTCCCTATTACACCTCCATTGTCATTGCACCTGTGAATTTGTTGATGTGTTCCTTCAAGTAGTTTCTGATTTACGGAGACCCTAAGATGACTCTATCATTTTTTTTAATTGAGAAAGTTTGTTCAGAGGAGTTTTGCCATTGCTTTTCCCTAAGGCTGAGAACATATGATTTCTCCAAGATCACCCAGTGGGTTTCAGGATCATGCAGGAAATTGAACCCTGGTCTCCAAAGTCATAGTCCAACACACAAACCACTATGCCACACTGTGAGTTCTGTAAGCTTCTCCATAATATTTGTTGTTGTGTGCCTTCAAGTCATTTCTGACTTATGGTGACCCTATCATGAGGTTTTCTTGGGATGTTTCTTCAGAGGGAGCTTGTCTTTGCCATTCTCTGAGGCTGAGAGAGTCTTGCCCAAGGTCACTAAAGCCTAAATATTTTGTCTGCATTGACTTAATGATAGGTTTTTACTTTCTTTCCAGTTTCAGATTGTGTTTATTCTTTTCCAGTTGGCGGCATCTACACTGTGATCCAGACAAAAGCCAAAATCACATTAGATGAATGGGGAGAAAATTATTTCCTTATTGGCCCTTATTTTGAGCACAACATGAAGACACAGGTGGAAGTCTGTGAACCGCCCAGCACAGCCGTGAAAAAGGCAATGGAAACCATGAGGGGCAATGGGTGTCAGGTAAATGAGATCTTCCTTTTGTTTCCTGAGGCAACTAAGCCTACTCTGAGGAGATTAACTGGTTCAGTTAATGCTCTTGTCTTTCTGCTTGCCACACTTGTCTCGGTCAAAGTTACTTTACGCAAGCCTCAGCCACCCCTCTCACCGTTTGCACAGATGTTAGTATTGCAAAGTCAATTCATTACAGGTTATTTTTGAAAAAGGAACCCTGTTTATCCAATTACATGGTTAAAAAGGCATTTATCTGAAAGTCGTCTTAGTAGGATTTGAGTCTTAGTTATCCAGTCCTTGGATAATACAGTCAGATTTCAGAATGACCTTAGCCTGACTGATTGAGCCTATTTGCATCATTTCCATTGTATTTGGACACTGCATTTTTAATGGTGCCACACACACACACACACACAAGGTGATAGTAGGCAAGCAGGACAAAGTGTTACAAGTTGAGTCTCCTTATCCAAAATGCTTGGGATCAGACATATTTTGAATTTTGGATTTGTCTGGATTTTGGAACATTTACATATACATTATGAGATATCTTGGAGATGGGATCCAAGTCTAAATATAACATTCATTTATGATTCACATACACCTTATAAACATAGACTGAAGGTAATTTTTCTTTTTGCTTTTTAAAATGTATTTTTATTGTGGGAGTATCCAGGGACTGGACAGGTGGGATATACATTGAATAAATGAACAAATGATAAATCCTGCTGTGCAGGTGAGATTAAGCTGCTTGCCCAAGGTTACTGCTAGGTGATCTTAATCAATGAACTCCATTCAATGAATGAACTCATTGGCAAGAACAAATAATTTCACTATATTATTCATCTTTAGGAGAAAACTGCAGTTTTCAAATACTATTAGGCTTCTTTCAGTTGTTACATGCCTTCAGTGAGTTTCTGTTTTATGGAAACCCCAAGGCAAAACTTGCCAAGAAAACCGCATGATAGGTTCACCTTAGGGCCTCCATAAGTCAGAAATGACTTGAAGGCACACAACAACAACAACAACAACAACAACAACAACAACAACAAGGTGAACCTATTACGCTGTTTTCTTGGCAAGATTTATTCAGAAGAAGTTTGTCTTTGCCTTCCTCTGAAGCTGAGAGAGTATGACTGACAGAAGGTCGCCCAGTGGGTTTCCAGGGTGGAGCGGAGATTTGAACTCACAGATAGCTGCACACAAAGCAAGTTACGATAGTCCAGCCTTAAAGATACCAACATGTGAATTTCTATGGTCAGGTTAGCCCTGTCCAGAAATAGTCACAGATGGTGTTCATCTAGTGACAGTTGAATCCAAGCGCATCCCAAGATGGTGACTTCTCCCTCTAAGAGAACTATAGTTCCATTCAGAACAGAAAGATTACCCAAACCACCATTGATAACCCAACAATTTACTCTTAATGCTTTTACTACCCTTAGCAGATTCTGATGCATCTTGATGGAATGATTCTGTTTTTGGTTGGTTGAGCAATGAGTGGTGAGAACACGGGTGGGTTGGATCTAACATTTCTACCTCTCTTTAACAGGTGCATTTTGGCAGGTGGCTGATAGAAGGGAGCCCATATGTGGTGCTATTTGATATAGGATCAGCAGCTTGGAATCTCGAGAAATGGAAAGGGGAATTCTGGGATGCAAGCCATATAGGAATACCTTACCATGACCGAGAAGCAAACGACTCACTCATCTTTGGATCATTAACTGCGTGGTTCTTAAAAGAGGTATTGTGTTTAAAGTTTGTGCCTTGTGTGGTTATAGAATGTACTTACTCTCTATGTTCATCATAGCCAAGCCATACCAATATGCTCAAAATAAGGTAACAAGAAAGCATCAAATTAAACAAAATTACAGTAAATTAATGAAGATTCCAATGGTATTACAGATCATATTTGCTAAGCTAATGTGACTTCCATTTGCTTATCACAATACATTACATACCCACGCCAAATCTTCTCCCACTTCTTTCATCGCCCTGTCAGTAATACCACCAAAGTCCATGGAAATTAAGGATATGGACTAAGGATTCAGATTTGGCCAGATCCTAGACTAATCCAGAGTGATTTGAAGATATTCAGGAGATGTTCAGGTTAAGGCAGACCTCCTTTGAACCAGATTCAGTCAGATTTGCTAGTGATTCCAATTTGAAGGCGCACAGAGACCCAGACAATATATAAACTGAGAAATTTCTTCCCAAGATCACCTTATAAAGAAAATGGCAAGAGAGAAGGATGAGAGGCAGTTGACTGGGTGGGAAGGTGGCAATATATTGCTTTGCAGGACCCTTCCAGTTTCCAGAACTCTTTCCCATGAGCAGGGACTTTAAGAGTTTTGTTGCATTAGGGAGGATACAGCATTGGATCCTTCTGTACATTCCCTGTATCCACCATCCACACTGCCAACATCACAGCAAAGCCTTAACTTCCCACCATATCATAACTTTCATTATCCTCTGTACCCACCCCTATAGCATAGGTCATTTGCTTGCTACACTTGATCTTAGCCAAAAGGCCGAGAAGCGACAACAGAAAACAAAATCCTTATGCTTAAATCAATTAATCTTCCTCACAGTAGCAGCAATCCAGGTTGGGAGATTTTAGTAGGATTAGATTATATGTACCATATCTCTATGGAGATATGAGATGGTGTCTGAAATCAAGTAACATGTCAGTTTATAAATTCTTTACAGCTTACTGATCAATTAGAAGACAAACCCAATATCATTGCTCACTTCCACGAATGGCAAGCAGGACCTGGGTTAATCCTCTGTAGATTCAGGAAGATCCCTGTTGCCACCATTTTCACAACTCATGCTACGCTGCTGGGGAGGTACCTGTGTGCAGCAAGTTTAGACTTCTACAACCACCTGGACCAGGTAAGGAGGGCAGCATTATTCTTCTTTGCCTTTTCCCCACATGGCACTGTAAATGCCATGCACTCTGCTGGGTCAGAAGATGCTTTAAAATGTATCTCTTACACCTAGGATATTAGCTCTGCTCTTTCCACTTGGACTCTTTTTCTCTGCTTCACCTCCTTTCTTGCATTTTAGTTTTGTAATTTGGGAATAGTTGAATGATCTAGTCACATACGCTGCAGAAATACTGAAGAACCAGAGCTTAGAAAAGTAATTTTTTTGAACTATAATTCTCAGAATTCCTTGGCAAGTACAGTCACTTAGCTTGGAAATATTAGTGCATTGGTGCTTTGAATTTATTAGAAGTAGTGATGACTGGTAGCTCCCAGGACCATTGAGCAGTGATTTTATTCTGGGTTTTAATCTGAAGTTGAAAGTTACTGTCCAAGGTGCTGAGCCTATTTTGAAGATAGGATTCAGTTCCTTCAATAGCTCCTTAAAAGCTTGGGGCAATTACTATCCTGCTCTCATAGGGATGAACACAGGCTAGAAGATGTCATTATTCAATGATTAGACTTTCTTCCATTCACTTATTAGACCCTTTCTTCCTACCCAATAGTTATGAGGAACACAATTTATGGTATTACTTATCTGAAAATTGGAGTCGCTCCAAGAATTCTAGAGCTGATCACCCCATTATAAAATATTAACTGGCCTATTAAAAATATCAAGAATATTTTAATGAAGGCTGGGGGACCTAATGGGATTGCAGAAATCATAGGTTGCATCCACATGGGCAGCTGACATTTAAAGGAAATGATGCCAGATTGTTTTTGTTGTTGCCATTCCTCAGATGCTTACAGCGCATTAGAGCTCTTTCCGCCAAACATTAACATTTAGTAAGAGATCAGCTGTCTTAATGAGGGCATCTTTAGCTGTGAAAAGGTCACGCTGGCCCAAAAGCTCAATGAGAGGGCGGGTGAAAGAAAGCAGAGGGCCGATCTCCAGTACAACTCACTATATAGACAATGTAGATTTGTAGATTTCTTCTTGCTGTCTCTTGGCAGAAGACCATTAAGGTCAAACAAATGATATGTTGAAAACTAAAAGACTCTCAGTCCTCAGGGCATACTGGTAAGTTTTGACCTTTTTAGAAAATGTCCATTTATTGAAAGGGCAGATCACTTCAGGATTTCCTGCATCTGAGGCATAGATGTGTTGGTTGCAAACCTCTTTGCTTTTGCTACTCTTCTTCTTTTAAGAACCAGAGCCTTGCACTGGTGCTTCTTGAAAAGTGCACACTCTCTGTCACCTCTCAAGAGGGGTAACAGAGGCAACCAGAAAAGTTGGTTGGAGTAATGGCCAGATTCAGTAAATTTTTCAGAAGAGGTCATGAATCATTTGAAGTATTTTAGATGGGTGGTCTCACACAACAAGATTACAAACCCCATAGAAGCCTGTTTCACACTTTCTCCACTTACTAAAACAAAAATCAAAATTGAGTAATATCTTTATTAGAACCAACCAAAATGTCACAAAGGTGTGTTGTCTTTCAAGTTCTCTAGAACCTTTCATCAGACTAGATGGTACAAAAAATGAGTGAATGGAGGAGAATAGGGAAAAAAAATCATTAGATTTGTGAGTAGACTTACTCCAAAAACAGAGATTGCAGACTTTAGTGTTGCTTGTTGAGATCAGTAATGAATGGCAAATCTCCATCTCTGGTGGAAAGAAAACTGGCAGAAACTCAGAAATCTGATCTTTGGAAAGGTAGTATATAAATAAAATTTATTATTATTATTATTATTATTATTATTGTTTCCCATATTGAAGCACAACTGGGTCCTGGATTTACAGCAGAGGCATGGAATAATATGGCAATCCGGGGTCTGAATCCAATTGTTACTCTCAACTGTAGTAGACCTATTGACTTAATGGAACTTACATGAATTTCTGTTGATTCATTTGGGTGTTACAAGTTCGCACGGGTCTTAAGATATTCAGGGAAGCTATTTTAGTCTTGCCATCTTCAGAGCCACAGTTGGGTAGGGCTGTGTGAGAAAGCTTTATTTTAGGGGACTCTAAGGCTCTGGAACTCCCTGCCAAGGGAGACTAGCCTGACTTTTACCATCTAAACTGAGATGTTTGTGCTAGTTAGGTATCTTTGCCTGGTTGGTAGTTCTGTTCTCTTTTTGTTGGTCCTTTCAAAATAGTGATTTTAAAAAAATCTATATTTTGTGTTGTAACCATTTAATTGATTTGTTTTTAATTGATTTTGCAACTCTTATCTGCCTTGAGCATCATCTGTTGATAGAAAGGTTGTTGTTGTTGTTGTGGTCTTCTTCTTCTTCTTCTTCTTCTTCTTCTTGTGTCTTCGCATTGTTTCCAACTTATGGTGAGCCTAAGAGAACCTGTCACTGGGATTTCTTGGCAAGATTTGTTCAAGGTGAAGTTTGTCTTTGAGGTGCAGAGAATGTGACTTGCTCAAGGCTTTCATGGCTGAGTGAGGATTCACATCCTGGTCTCCAGAGTCATAGCCCAGTGCTCAAACCACATGTTCTCAATACATGTGTAGATGGCCCTTTTCAGTCTGCTGGATTTTGATACAAAGTGTTGCTGTAGAACTGGCAGAACAACCAATAACATTGGAGGAATCATCAAAGTTCATAAAAGTTACTTTTTTGGACTTTGGTCATGCTGACTGTGTTGTCTGAAAGTTATAGTCCAAAAAACTACTTTTCCAGGCTTTAAGAACTGACTGGCAACTTAGGTTCAACTTCCATCTTTTTCACATTTTCAGTGTACATATGGAGAAGATCCAAAAGAGTTAGAGTGATGTATAGAAGCTTTCTTAGGAGTGTTTCGTTTCAGGTTTCAATTGTTAGTAGGTTATCCATGTCAGTGCTTCCTTATGGAACATAACCCTTTCTGTGGAAATGTAATTTATTATAGAGAAGGATTCTGGGTTGGTCTTCTAGTACTTGAATGATCATCACCATTAATACTGAGCTATCCTCAACAGGACCCTTTCTGTGGTGGTTCACTTTCCTCCCTTTTCAGAATGAGGATGGAATCTGTTTTAACTGTGCCTTCAGTTATAATTTTCCAAATAAGAAGCATAAGGAATCCTGGAGAAATGAAGAGTTGGACTTTTTTAGACATTGTAAGATGACTCTAATAAAACAATTTTTATTTATATCCCACTTCTCTGTACAAGCAATTGAAGCGACTAACATACAGTTCCAACAATACCTTTAATAAATGACCTACAGTTCCCTTCCCCCCTTAAGATAACAATTAAACAAGTGACAATTAAAATAATCTGTTAACAGATCAAAATTAAAATATAAAATTAACAATAACCATTACAACAACTTTTCAAATTGAGTGAAGGCTACATGGGGTATAGCATGAATAAGCTTCATTGTTACAGCTGGTTCTCCTATTCAGGAAAGGTTGTTGGAAGAGATCTGTCTCGAGAGCTTTTTAAAAGCTATCTAGGTTGGTAATATGACGGATCTCCTCTGGCAGGCTGTTCCACAATCTGTGAACAGCAGAATAAAAAGACCTCTGGGAAGTAGCAGTCAATCTGGTCTTTATAGAATGCAGTAAATTCTTCCTGGAGGACCTGAGTGAGTGGGGCAGATTATATGGAAGAAGACTTTGAGTTTCAGTGGCCTAAAATGGGCCATGAAAGGGGCAGAATTGATAGCTTTAGAGTTATAGGAGGAGAAGGAGACAGAAATACATTTGGAGCATGTATATTTTTTTGTCCCCAAAACTCCAGGGTGTGTGGAGCATAATGCTCCGGCCTGGTCCCAAATTTTCAGTCAGTATAGACAAAGGAATTAATCGCGTTGCTAAAAAACACGACTTACAGCTGCCATTTTCAATTCGAATTCAGGATACATCTAGATATTATCGCATGCATTTTGCTGCTGATGCCACTGGCTAAGTGCAGCACAGCTAATGTCTGGCTTGAATCCAAGTTCAGCTGGTGTCTTTTCAAAACTGGGAAGCCCCCAGCTTTGGAAATCAGCTGGCTGAGCTCAGATTCTAGCTGGAAGTTAGCCAGGATTCACCCGACCGGCAGAATCAGCAGCAAAATGCATGTGATAATATCCGGATGTATCCCAAATATGAATTGAAAATGGCAGCGGTAAATCACATTTTTTAGCAATGCAATAAACTCCAAAGTCTAATAGTCTGGGCCAGCTATAGGAATCGGCCAGAAATTAATAGTGTTTATTAAGAAAGGGCACAGAGAAATAACTGTAGTAAATTAAATGATCAGTAGAGCATCTAGAAATATAGTTTAGGCATCCACAGAAAAGGGTCAGGCAAGGTGACTAAGGGGATCATAGGATCATAGAATTGTAGAGTTGGAAGAGACTACAAGGGCCATCTAATCCAGCCACTTTAACTGTCATGGCAGCATCTTATGGAATTTTAGGATATGGATGGATGGACGGATTTATTTATTTATTTATTTATTTATTTATTTATTTATGGGATTTATACTACATGTTTTTCCCAAAATAGGATTCAAGGCAGTTTACAATAATTTAAATGGATAAAACTAAAACTAAAATTATCTAGGAAATGGTATTTATAACTTTCAGCTAGAGTGTCACCAAACTATAAACCCTAGGATTCTATATGATGCAGGCATGGCAGTTAAAATGGGATCATAGTGCTATGATTATATAATATGAAAGGGCCCTAAGTTTCATTACAATCTAACTTGCTATTAGACCCAACCAAGATAGAAGGATATCAGAAAAAGTGCTTTAACAGCTCTGATCCAAAATGGATCCAGAGGAAGCGGTTTCTTGAATGACTTTGACAAGAATCTATGCAGCAAAATTTCTTGAATTTGCCCAGACATTAAGAGAGTGATTTCACAGTGCTTCCAGTACATTGATATAATAAATGCAGCCTTTATTAGACTCTCCACAATGAAGAAGACATATACCTTTGAAGATGATGCCTTCCTTAAGGGTCATCCTTAGGAGTAAATAAATGACTAGAATGAGATTTAAAAGGGGATTTTTGTAGCTTACTGTCTGGACTATTAGTCCTGATACCGTACTGGCTCTGCCGTGGCTCTTTCAAGGTTTTAAAACCAGCTTTCTAAATGGGCCAGGAAAGTGTGGCCTTTCTTTTTCACAGATGGCTTTTGAAAGCCCCCTTAAAATGACTTCATTGGCATGCTGGGTGGGGTGGTTTCAGTAACTGGTTCATAAGCCTTTCACTTCTAGGTCAGCAGTTCAGTGCTGTTAAAGCCCTAAAGCCCATTACAGATCCAGAGCTCTTTAGTCCATATGCTGGATTGCTCCGTTTCTTTTCTTCCTACCTATCCCCTCCACAACATCCCACCGAGGATGAAGATCTGTCACTGTAATAGTTAAATTGAAGAGAAACTTGTAGAAGGAAAGTTAAAATCAAAGGGTGAATGGTGTGATAATGACCAACCAACTATAAGAAGGAGACAGGCAAATTAGCTCTTGCTATTGTCACTACCTATTAGCCAGAAGAACTAAGTAAGACCTCTGAGCAGGTAAACAGCAATGGAAGGCTATTTCATTGTCTTTGTCAGCTTCCCAGAAGCAACAGCTGGAAACAGAATGGAATAGATAGAGTATGGATAAGCAAATAAGACAATTGCTACTGTCAGGATTCCAACCCACAGCAGGTCTTAGTGTGATCTGACATGAGATTTTTGGCCATTGCACCAGCAAGCAGCACTGGCCAAAGTATGGAATTGCAGGCTGACCCACCAACCACATCAAAAACCTCCTTCCACCAACAGACGAGAGTGAATTAAGTGATCCTCCTTTAATCAAATACTTCTGGGTCAGACTTGCTCACTCATCTACCTGGCAAAGGGGGATAGGTCATAGCTTAGTGGCAGAGCACTTGCTTTGCATGCAAAAGGTTGCAAGTTCAGTCCCTGGAGAACACTGCTAGTCAATGTAGAAACACTGAGCTAGATGGGATCAGTGGTCTGATGCAGTATAGGGCAGCTTTCTTTCTTTCTGAACCAAATATTGTAACAACCAGAGCTTTGTAAAGTTACTTTTGGGAATATTACTCCCATGATGTTCTGTCCAACATGACTGAGTTGTAGTCCAAAAGACTATCTTTTTCAAGCTCTGAAACAAGAGCGGGAGTCCCTTGAGACAGCAGAATATGCCTTTGCTCATCTTTTGATGTTGCTAACTGCCTTCAAATCAATCCCAACTCATGCGGAATATGCCTTTGCACATCTTTTGTTGTTTTTGTTGTTAACCTTCCTGTAAATTCATACCCATTACCTCTTTAACAGAGTTCATCCATCTAGCAATGTGTTCTTCCACTCTTTCTACATCCCTGCATCTTTCCTAGTGGTGCTTAGTAAGTACTGAGTAACTTGTGACTGACATACTTTGGCCAAAATATAAATTGTGCCTTCTCATGTTATGGCCAAAGTACAACAGCCTCAACTTACTCATCTTGACTTCCTGAGAAATTTCAGGCTTGATCTGTTCCAGGTACCATTTGTTTGTCTTTTTGGCTGTCCAGAGTATCCTCAGCACTCTTCTCCAGCACCACATCTCCAAATAATTTATTTTATTCTTTTCAGAATAAAATAGAACTGTCTAGTTCTCACATGTGTACATGGTAATAAGTAGTACAACGTCTTGTACAATTCTAGGTTTCATGCTCAGTTGTAGATCTTTAGGATCTTTTCTAGTTCTTTCATAGCTGCCCTTCCCATCCCTAGTCTTCTTCTGATTTCTTGACTACAGTCCCTGTTTTGATCCTTGTTTGATTCAAGGTACAAATACTCTTTTACTATTTCTATTTCATCATTCTCTAGGTTTAATTTGTGTAGATCCTCTGTGCTCATCTAGGTAACATTTCTTCCCTTGTGTCAGACATTCAGCATATATGAGAATGTATGTGGTCATGTCATCTACAGATGGTACAGCTGGGTTTTCAGCCCTTGTTGAAATGATACCTGTTACAAATCAGGTTTTGGTTAGAGACAAAGAACAAAATGCACAGCCTTTGAGTGTTTTTTAAATGCCTTTGTAGTCCATTACCATGGTGTTGATGCATGATATGCACAATTGATTTATCCCTGTCACATAAGATGACATATTTGTATGTGTGGAAGTGATTATTCAGTCAGTTACATGCACACTGTTTGTTGAATGAGCATTGATAGTCATAGAATTATGGTATAGATTCATACAACTGGAAGGGACTATTTGTTATGCTGTGCCATTCACTGATAGGAATGTTCTAGCTTGCATACCACACACAGACCACGTGACAACATTGCCTAATCTTTGCTAGCTTTACAGAATTTTTCTCACATTTCAGCAGAAAGCTTATATATTATTCCAACTTGTAATGAAAATGGAATCTGTTTTCAAATACTGATGGCTATAGACTGTTTGTGATCAGAGTAGATGGTATTCCTGCTCATCCAATTTGAGGTAAGTCTCTCTTCCACTTGAACTGCCCCTGCAGATAGATGACGTTCCCAAATCTTCATTCAAATCCAAAGCTTGGAAAACTTATTTTTGGGATCACAACTAACAGATATTCAATTCTGAGAGTTGCAGTCTAAAGAAATAACTTTTGCAAACTCTGATTCCTTCTGAACTTTTAAAGACAATTCTCAGAAATTTGCGACTCTGTGGAATTCTGTTCTATCCTTCTAGGAACTTGGAAATCAAAATTTCCTTAGCCATTCTACTGATATAGCAACACTTGTTAATTGTATTCAGTTAAGCTAGAAATGGCCCTTGGTAAATAGGGACCTGGGTAATCCTAAAAAAAAAATGGTACAACAAAATACAGTGACCTCAAAATCATTTATTCTACAATCAGATTCCAAGCCTTGTCTAATGTGAGTCCCTTCCCCACCAACCTCCCCCCCCAAATAAAGAGGAAATATACATTCATTTAATATAGTCATCATCTGTAAGCAAGCAACAGAGTGAAACAACCAAAGAGTCCAGCCTGTTGTACAGTCTCATCAGATAAATTCCAATCAACCTTGCCTTCAACTCAACTTAAGGCTATTAGAACCTGCCAAGCAGGAGACAATAAGATTTCTCTTGCACCCATGCAAAGCAGGGTCAAAGGCTAGACACCATGTATAGCCTTGGCAAAGGGACATAGCCGGAATTCATAGAGAAGGTAAATAATAAAGGAGAAGGAAGTGTCTGGTCTATAATTGGAGATTAGATAAATTGGATTATGAAGGTATACCAAGATGCATAAGAAGAAGCTCCTGGTTCCTGGAAAGAATATCTGTGTGGTGTGTGGAGATTGCATTTCTCTCCCTCCCCTTGAAGCTTTTAAGAGTGGCCAAATTGTGCCTGGTTCTGGTATGAAAGTGGTGAAGAAGCTAGTTGAAGCAAGCTGGATGGTGATCAGCACCAAAGTTTGGAAAAGTTGCTTTTTTAAACTAAAAGTGCCCATGATGGCTGGGGGATTGTGGAAGTTGTTGTCAATAGAAAGTAATGCTTCCTGGCTCTTGTCACCACTTCAGAGTGTGATATTTATTGAATAGCTAATTCCTACTGTGGGTTATAACAGTTTGGGGGGAAACTGGGAGATGACATATCTTGTTATTTGGACACCAAGGCTTCATCCACAATGCAGAAATAATCCAGTTTGACACTGCTTTAACTGCCATGGCTCAATGCTCAGGTTGGCTTTTGTAAGTGGAACATTGTGGTGACCATTTGAACTTTTAATCCAGTATTCGACCATTCTTGGTGAAAGTTCCATCTGATCCTCCCAGACATTGTGGCTAATCTTAAGACTCTGTCACCTTCCTTCTCCTTTTGAACTTTCTGCATCAACCAGACAGGCTTGGCCAAGTTCATTTGAAAGCTGTAACTGCCTTCAAAATATTCACTTACTCTCCACACTGGAGGTTATTCAGAAGCTGTCACGCTGAAAGTTCAGGATATCATTTCAGCTAGAGCAGCACTGGACCTAATGCAGCATCCTAGATGTTATTGAACTGTAAGTTCCAGCAGCCCTGGCCAATATAGCCAGTGATGAGGAATGCTGTGATTTGCAGTTCAACATCTTGATGGCCATATGATTCTCACTGCTGAATTAGAGATAGTGTATTGTTTAGTGGGTGGGTATGTTTATAAGTGAGCCACATGGTTGAATAAGTGACTTGTCAATATAGTCAAAACATCTCTGGATGCCTACCTCTAGGTACTCAACAATCTGAAGAGAAGTGAGTAATGACTTAGAACAGGGCCTTCTTGATTGTGGTACTCCATAGAATGCTGTCCCAAGATAACCTCAGTAGCAGAGTGTAGTCCATCATTGGAGCTATTCAAGCAGAAACTGGATGACCATCTCTCAGGAATATGGTACCTGCGTCCTGCTTTGTATTGAACAGATGGTTTGATTGGATGATCTCTAAGGTCCTTTGCAAGGGGGAAATGAAGAATATGAAAAGAATTAAGAAAACGAAAATGAAACCTGAAAACTGCTCAAGGAAAAAGCCACAACTTCATTTTTTTAAAAAAGAGAGAGCTAATTTTTATAACATTTCATTTCAGAGCAGGGTTTGGAACTGTGTGTGCATGTGTGTACATGTGTATACATGTGTATAGAGAAACAGTGTGGTGTAGTAATTTGAGTACTGGACTAGAACTCTAGAAGACCAGTTTTTCAATACCTACTTGGTCATGGAGACTAACTGGACAATCTTGGGCAAGCCATACTCAACCTCAGAGGAGAGCAATGGCAAACCTCCTCCGAATAAATCTTTCCAAGAAAACTTCAGGATAGGGTTTCCATAAGTTGGAGTTGACTTGAAGGCACATAACAAATCCATGTACACAAATGTGCGGGTCTTGTTTGAAAGCCTGTCTCATACAAGAATGTTTCTTCTTTCTGTCATTTGCATTTAACAGTTTGATATAGATAAAGAAGCAGGTGAAAGACAGATATACCATCGGTACTGCATGGAGCGGGCATCGGTGCATTGCGCCCATGTGTTTACTACAGTCTCCCAAATAACTGCCATAGAAGCAGAACACATGCTCAAGAGAGCAGCTGGTAAGATCATCATTTTTAAATCAATGTGGTACATAAAGATCTAAGAGTGCAACATGTTTTGCTTGATGCAGAAAAGCAAATGTAAGTCATTTTGATACAACAAAAAGATTCCCCCAAGTAAATCCTGGATATAAAATTAATAATACAGCACAAAGAGGTTTTCTGTCCTTTCTTGACACTGTTTCTACTGCCATAGGTAGTTGCCTCACCCTTTTTAATGCTAGGGCTAGCCCTGAAAAATTGCCAGATGATTCTTAGCACTCTGTAGCAGCAAGAATTGAAATACCTTATGAATCGAAAGCTTGAACTGAATGGTCCATGCTTAGAGAGATGGTTCAAAATTCATAATATTTTGCATATCATTAGTAGTAATACTTTGGCAAGGAAACATAAACTAAATTCAGATTAATATTTATGGATTCAATCAAATAATAGAATAGTCAGAATATCCCCACAAAGATTATATTAGCTGGAATATTAATGGATAAAATTGACTACTTTTAATAGTGTTATGAAAACACAAATGAACCAGTATGGTGAACCAGTAAGGTGAAATTATATTGATTATACATAAGTAATTTTATTGTAAAAAATACATGGAAGACAATGTGATTTATATTCAGTTTTCCATATACAGGTATATATGTATGTGTGTGTGTGTGTGTGTGTGTGTGTGTGTGTGTGTATATTGTGTGATACATTGAATGGGTCACATCCTGGGAGAAAGGGCGAAATAAATAAATAAATAAATAAAGTTTCAAAACTGATCCTATCCCCTAGAAATTATATAGCACTGTACCTGAATTTAGATCTAGTGTGTGTGTTCACTTTTCTAAGGCCCTTGGACACAGTTGCTAGACCAGGACCATTGCTGATGCTTTGCATACAAAACATAATTTCCCATTGTTTCCTAGTAAGGGTCAAGTTGCAGGGGATGTGGAACAGGTTTCCTAAGAGGATGGTAGACTCTCAGTCTTTGGAGATCATTAAAGATTAGCATCTTTCAGGATCAGGGGATTGGATTTGATGGCCCTTATGGTCCCTTCTAACTCTATCATTTTATGATTCTATGGGGGAAATTTGTGCTTGAGACCCTGTAGCATCATAGCTATTAATAGCAGATCGAGCAGGGCAAATCATTTTCTAAGTTGACTATCAGAACTTAGAAACATTTTTGGACCACATGATCAGTAATCATGCTGGTTATGGGCTTCTGAAAGCAGCTTAAAACCCAAACTTTTCCAAAGTCTTTCTATATGACCTATAGGTTAAACTAATGTATAATGCCTCAGTCTCCCTAATTCAACTGACTAAAGCTAATAGTCTTGTTGAGGACCAAATAGTAAGGATGCTGCATGCCAGCCTGAAAAGTTATGAAATTTGACTGTTGCTCAAAAAAAGGTCAATGATCTTTACCAGAGTAGATCATTAATCTTGAAGTCTACTCAAGGGCAGTATGATCAAATCAGTCAGTTTGCAAATAGTATACAAGGCAAAATTCTGCTCCCAGATCGACTTCTATAGGTTGACAGGCAGTGTGTTTCTGGACTGGAGTTACTGAACTCTCATTGTTGAATGTTGAAAAAGAGTTACTTCAAGAGGAGACAACAGTGATGTTCAGCCAATTATTTTGGATTGATGTAATAACTACAACCCAGTCTCACACTGCTTTGAACCCTAGGGTATTGTGGAAGATCTCCTGTGCTCTTGAGCTCATAAGCATTAGATAAGTGGCTAAAGCTGTGAGTTCAACAATATTAACAGTAATGTTGCTGAAATTGTTCATTATTCAATCTATGCTATGAATCCATGTAGCACTTGATAGCCAAATTGTAACACGTCTGTGGTCAGATTCATGCATGGGTTTGCATGACTGAACATCTGAACTTGATCATCTTTGTACACTCTCTGAAGTTTCTTACTTTAATCCTTCAGTAAGATGAAAAGGTCTACCATTTGCCTGTGCTCACTATAATTTTCATTTAACTTTTTAGTTGATCTTTGCCTGCCCCTCTTTGCCTACCCCATAAAAGAATCAGCTTGTTTAAAAATTTAGATTGGAACCATACAACAATCAGTTATACAGAAAAAGTGGAATCTTACTTTGAATGACAGCTAACTAGAGAGAGATGCACCGGTTGTTGTGATGGACAAGAGTGAAAAAAATTGCACTAAAAGATTCAGAAAGTGCACCTAGGTGACTATCATGTGGTGAACTTCAGTTGTGATTTAAGATATTGGACTGCAAGAAAGCAAATACAGTATGTATAGCTGAATTCATACACCTTGATTTGGACTTGGTATGACCTTCTTGGTGGCTGGCTCTAACTAGGCTGAGGAATTCTGGTCACATCCACACTGCAAAAATAATAAACTCATTTGAAATATTGTGCTGGAGAAGAGTTCTATGGATACCCTGAACTTCCCAAAAGACAAAAAAAAATGGGTGCAAGATCAAGTCAAACCTGAACTCATTAGAGGCCTAACTGGCTAAACTGAGGCTAAAATCATGAGATGACATGACTTATTGGGAAAGACAAAAATGCTCAGAAAAGTTGAAAGCAGTAGGGAGAAAGACCCCATTAGAGGTGGATTGACTCAGTCAAAAAAGACCTAAGTTTGGAAGACCTTAGTGGGGCTGTTGATGACCAAGGCTCTTGGAGATGTGTCATTAATAGGGTCACCAGAAGCCCAAGTGGGCTTGATGGCATATAACAGCAGCAGCAGTAGTTTTAGCATAGAGGCAAAATCAGTGTGATTATTCCTGCTCTCTCTCCTTGCATGCAGAATTTTTAACACCTGAATAGGGCTCTGAGAGCCAATATGGTGTAGTGATTTGAGCATTGCACTACAACTCTGGAGACCAAGGTTTGAATCCCCTCTCAACTATGGAAACCCACTGGGTGACCTTGGACAAGTTGTACTCCCTTAGCCTCTCAGGAAGGCAAAAGCAATCTCCCTCTGAATAAAATCTTGCCAAGAAAACCCTGTTATATGGTTACCTTATGGTTGCCATAAGTCAGAATGACTTGAGGGCACACAACAGGAACAACAACAGGACTTCAGTTACTAGCATCACCATCAAAAACCTTGGACCTTTAAATTTTATGAAGAAGAGGATTTTTTCAGCAGACAGTGCTAGAAACAGAGGAAGCTCTCTTATATGACTATTGATTCATTTAGTTCACACTGTCTACAGTGATAGGCAGAAGTAATCCAGTGTTACAGTTCTAGTTGGGGGGTTTAGTTGAGTGTTTTCCTCATTCTTATCAAGAAATTTCAGGAAATGAACATGACACTTTCTGCATCTGTTGTTGTGCTCCACCCTTTTCACTCAGACTTTATCATGCAGGGATAAGAAAAGCTGGCTGTATATTTTCACACTGAGATTCTTAAAAGAATTAGATTTTTTCCACCCTATTCTTGTGTGTCTGTGTCATGAGATTGTCTGAAATACCATTGCAAGTGGCTGAAACCATTTTACCTGTTACTTGACCTGCCCTATTGAGAAATGAAGACAACTTTCTTCCTTCTTTTAAAAATCTACTCATCTCCCTTCCTTTTCCCTGCTTTTACTAGATGTCATCACTCCGAACGGCTTGAACATTAAGAAATTCTCAGCCATGCACGAGTTTCAGAATTTGCATGCTACCTGCAAAGCTAAGATCCAAGAGTTTGTTCGAGGCCATTTCTACGGGTAGGATCTATGGGTAAACGGATGGTTTTCTCAACATAGTTAAGGTTTTTCTGGGTGGCAGACCCTGTATGAATGGCATTAGGATTTCCTCCTTGCATAATGGGTGAGGAATAATCTTGCTGTTAGTTTCTAATGTTTGGTTTTTTTAAATGTGTGATATCTGGACAAGATCCCAAGAAGGGTGTGGGGTGAGCTAAGGGGTGGAATCTACCAGTGTCTCATGGACTAATAAGGACAGAAGTAATTGAGCATAGTTTAGTGGCTTGGGGAACCAAGGAATAGAAATAGACACTTATAATATGGCTACTACTATCTTATTTTTAAATGCAGAGATTGAAGGTGGGGCAGGGAGGGACAGGTGGCTCCTGGTCCAATGGCAGGTATGTCTCTACAAGCAGTGGGTCCTTATTTGATTTAATGTTGGATGGGTGCAGGCATGGAGAGTTCAGCTTGCATTTTGATTCAGAGCTTGGTGATTTTTGGTCATTTTGTTACTTCTACCCTTCAAAGATATGTATATAGTTTGGGGGAGAATATGCAAAGAAACAGCAGTGAGGGAGGCTGTTGAACCATTCAAATGCATTTCTTTAACCTGCAATTCTTCTAGCCACTCTTTCCCTCTTGAAATGATAATTACATGGCTGAGGGGCAGAGTTACAGGGAAAATGTTATAAATATAGGAATGGGTAACCAGTCTACCATTTGTATTCTGCAAATTGTGTCCTTTCCCTTGCTTTGCATAATAAAGTAATGGTTCCCAGACCTGTATTTGCAGATGAATTAAGGGGCCTTTGGTGTAATGCAGGGGCGCACACACAACCTTTTCAGCATCTGGAGCAGAGAACTGTATGTATAAATTTGCACATTGTCTTCTTCCTGGAAAGGTGTGAAGAGCCTTCTCTCCATTCTCTCTCACAGCATGGAACAAAGTAGTCTATAAGGAGAACTTTTGTTACAGGAGAATGGTGAGCAATATATGAAGTCACACCTTATCTTTGATGAGGATTCCATGCCCTGGGGAATCCTCCTATTCCCTCCATGCATATATATATTTCACTGTCTGTGGGCAAATATGCAAGAACTGGTGTCTGTTGGCTACTCAGGATATGTATAGAATAGGAATTCTAAGCTTTGTCTAACTTGTCATGTTGCAGCTATATGTTGGCATCCTTCACTCAGCCCTACTTCCTGTCTGCACTGTTTGATCAACCCCTTGACCCATTTTGTTGGCTCTCTTTCTTTTTTTCAGTCATCTCGATTTCAACCTTGAAAGGACCTTGTTTTTTTTCATTGCGGGGAGATATGAATTTTCAAACAAAGGAGCTGACATGTTTCTAGAGGCCTTATCAAGATTAAACTTCTTACTGAGGGTAAGAGAGAACATATGAAGCCCCCTTAGGCAGTTATAGGAATGTAAAAATAGCTATGATGGATTTGACCAAAGGCCTACCGAGAGGACCAATGTGATGTAGTGATTTGCGTGTTAGACCAGCAGACAAGGGATCGAATCCTTCCTGACCTATGGAAAAACCACTGGGCAAACCTAAGAGGAAAGCAATAACAAATCCCCTCTGAATAAATCTTGCCAAGAAAACCTTGGCATCCACTTGAAGGCACCACTCAGAATAAATCTTGAAGCATTTTTTTTTAAATCAAGATACACATTTTGATCAGTAATACAAAAGGGCAAAAGATGCAAATGTTCTGAAGGAGCAGAAAATGGTGGCAAAGTAAGCATGTTCAAGAATAAATACTGGAAATTCTTATTCAACCCAGCTTTAGAAGGACTGGATCATGGAGGGGAGCAAATAATAAGAATCATAGAATCATAGAGTTGGAAGAGACCACAAGGGCCATCCAGTCCAACCCCATTGTGCCATGCAGGAAATCCAAATCAAAGCATCCCCGACAGATGGCCATCCAGCCTCCGTTTGAAGACCTCCAAGGAGGGAGACTCCACTACACTCCGAGAGAGTTTGTTCCACTGTCGAACAGCCCTTACTGTCAGGAAGTTCCTCCTAATTCAACTCCAGTGTCTCCACGTAGGGCTAGGAAAGGCTCTCTGAAAACCTGGAATCCAGCTGCCAGTCAGTGTAGACAACATTGCTCTAGATAAAGTGATATTGGCCTCTTGTATTTCAGCATTTCTGTATTTATTTATTTTTGAAAAAAATTAACAAATACATTAAGTAAATGAAACATTTCTTTAAATGAGGGTATTTCCTCCAGCCTATTGAGAAAAGGTTTTGTTTTTACCCCATTTCAGGTTCACAGGAGTGATGTCACGGTAGTAGTGTTCTTCATAATGCCAGCAAGTACTAACAATTTCAATGTGGAAACTTTGAAAGGCCAGGCAGTCCGAAAGCAGCTGTGGTAAGCATCTGAAGGGGGTGGTGGGTCAGATCTATTATTAAGTGACACACAAAAAAAAAGGCTAATGATGGATTATGGTGAGCCAAAAGGCTGGTAGGTTTTCCATGGATCAAATTGTCATGTTTTGTTCATGTGCCACAAGTAATGTGAAAGGAAGATTTCATCTATAAATTATGGAGAATGTACTGAGTTTGTGGAATTCTAGATGGTAGCCGTGTGGAGAGTCCCTTTTCTAATGCCCTTTCACATAAAGATGTTCCCTGCATGTGATGAAGTAGCTCATTGGTAAAAGTGCTTTGTTGAACTTTTCTCTTTGATGTGCTAGATTAATAAATCCAGGGAGACTTTTTAAAATGTATAGCAGATTATCTGATAATATGATCCTCATCACTGTTTATTTTGAGTCAGTCCAAAGTTTCACCAAGTAATCTCACTTAAAGCACAGAATGGCTTGAAGCACGAAGGAATAATGTTCCTTCACCATTTCTCCCCATTGTCCGTATGTGGAGAAATGTAGACAGTCTGTGGATGGATGTGCACTTGTTCTTTCAGTGAGAAAACAGCATATATCCATGGGGAAAGTATACATCATTCCTTTCTCCTCACACACAGAACCAGAGGTCAGGGGAAAGCCAAACTCCTTCATGCTTCAACACTTGCCATTGCTTTAAGATAGACAAAGCAAGCTACAAAAGAAAATGTTTAGTTACTGCTTCAAGAAGAAGAAAAAATAGACATCAGTGACTTAACTAATGTACAAATTGAGCGATGGACACTGAGAAGATACAGGTTGAGTCTCTTTTGTCTGGAATTCCAAAATCTGAAATATCCCAAAATCCAAAATTATCCACATGCGTGGCTGAGATAGTGACACTTTCTGCTCTCTGATAGCTCAGTATAAGCAAACTTTGTTTCAAGCACAAAACCATTACAAATATTGTGTATAAAATTCATAAAATTACTTTCAGGCCATTTGCATAACGTGTATACAAAGCATAAATTAATTTCATGCTTAGACTTGGGTCCATGCTCCAAGATATCTCATTATGTATATGCAAATATTCCAAAATATGAAAAAAACCCAAACCCACTTCTGCTTCCCAATACTTCAGATAATGGAGCCTCAACCCCAAGTCAGTAAAAATGTCTTCCTTTGGGCATGAATCTTAGTAAGAGTGGGTTTCCAGTTTCTTCTGGTGTTAGGAAGAAACTGGAAGGACTTGTAGTTCAGTGATGCCTAAGAGGCCTCCTGGAAGACTTACTTCCACCTGTGCCCCCACTGACATAGCCATATAGTGGCCAAAGGTGGCTAAGAAGCATCTGGTTCTTCTCCTACAACTGCATGCAAAATAATGACATCACCCTGAGAAGAATGACCTGAGAATAACCCTTGGGAGGTTCTGGAGGATACCTTTATTGATGTGCATCCAGGTTTAGGGACATAGTTTTATGTTTCTTGTTTGCCACTGGGGAGTGGAGTCCAGCAGGAGGAAGATGAGTCTCATTGAAGGTGGAAGTTTCGCTGCATTAGGGAAGTTTTGAATTCTTCCCTCCACATTTATCATAACAGGATATATGCCAACCATCATTGAAGGATGCCAGCCATCACTGAAATAATAAATACAAAAATAAGAAATAAAAAAAATAACAACCACAGAAAATACTTAGTAGAGAGAGGGTAGAATTACCAGCATTCATTTAAAATTTTAAAGAATTTAATTAATTATCATGTTGTGTGATTATCATGGGGTATAAATAACATAGAATACATAAATGTAATGATCTCTTCTGCTCTTTCTTAGGGACACTGCACATTCAGTGAAAGAAAAGTTTGGCAAAAAACTGTACGAGGCACTATTAAGGTAAGAATTTGGGGTTTCCCATATTTTACTGCATTCACTGTGTTGATGTCTTTCATAAATGTGTTTTATTGCTTGCCACATCCAAGGCAAACACCATTTCCTTATAATACATACTTTTACATATGTGGATCCCTACTTGAATACTGAAAAAGTTCAAGATTCAGTTCTGTTTGAATTAGGTCACTGGTATTGAGAAATATAATAATTTTGAATTTGAGATAGCTGTGTTACTGACTGTGTTGCAGAAAAGACAACCAAGAGTCTTGTAGCATCTTAAGGACTAACAGGTTTTCATGGATGTTGGAGACCACAGAAATGTATTCCAAATAAAACTTGGTAATCTTTAAGGTGCCGCAAGATTTTGTTGTTTCTGTGATGCTAGATTTACATAGATGGAGCAAAAGATGGGGGTTTGTGACATTAATTCTCTAAGATTCTTGCTTCCCATCAGCTGTCTAGAAGAATCCACAAACCCAACATTGTTGATTCTTTTCCTCTTTTCCAAGCTCACATTAACTTTGCTCTCAAAGTTAAATACACTGTGCATTTATCCAGTCTTTCCTTCATTGATTTGCTGGCATAAGGGGGGGAAGGGGACATGCATCACCCACTGGCCTGGTGCATTGCCTGCCATTGCTATAAGAAATCACATCCTTTGAGGGCAGAAGGAGGCACCAGCTCCATTCACGTGGCTGTGCACCTCCCTCTGACCCCTGTGATATTAGCTTTACATAGATTGAGCAAAAGATGTGGTTTTGTGATATTAATGCTCTAACAGATTCTTGCTCCCCATCCACAGGAGTATCCATAGACCCAGGCCTGTTAATTCTTTTCCTCTTTTCCAAACTCAGATTAACTTTGCTCTCAAAGATAAAGATACTGTGCATTTATCCAGTCTTTCCTTCACTGATTTGGTGGCATAAGGGAGGAAAAAAAGATGGAAGAAGGAGTGGGAAAACATGGGGAGGCTGCAAATGACACTATCTGAGACCCATATAACAATTGTGTAAATGAGACAGGGCAGTTGCTGCATTCATAGATTCACAGAATCATAGAGTTGGAAGAGACCACAAGAGCCATCCAGTCCAACCCCCTGCCATGCAGAAAATCCAAATCAAAGCATCCTTGACAGATGGCCACCCAGCCTCTATTTATTAATGCCACATCTGGAAGCATGGTTACTACTTAGGTGGGACACTGGGTGGAAAACATCAATAGAAACCAAAGCGTGTTACCTAGTGGTTTGAGGTAGCTTGAGTCCTCACTGTGGTGCAGTCCTTCCTTGATTTTAAAATTTTTCATAAGTGCATGTAGGATTGCCGTTTGAGGCAATATGCCTTTCCTGGGAGTATTCCAGGTAGGTATCTAGAGTATCCAGGGGTGGAAATACCAGGTTTGGTATGAGACTGTCTTCAAGGCATGTAAACAACGTGTACCAAAACTAGGGTTTTGGCCATGAGTCATCTGAATAGGACACTGCCAGGGCAGAGGGAAAATTGGCATTTTGGTTCATGCAGACAAGGCCTGAGTGAAGCTTACTTTATATAGACATGCATAAGAATACCATGTTTGCCCCAGTGATGGAGGTCAGAAAATGCTCATGCTTCAGTGTGCAATCTTAACAAGATTTTTGGGAAATATCTTCCCTGATTACTAAAGAATTTGCCTTGTTTCGTCCATAGAGGAGAAATCCCAGATATGAACAAGATCATAGATCGTGATGACCTAACCATCATTAAAAGAGCCATCTATTCCACCCAGGTTAGAAAAAGAATTCCTTATTCTTCTTGTGATTTTTTTTTAACGGAAAGCACAAAATTGGTCTTAAAAGAGCATGGAAAAGTTATCTATATAGACTGGAGCTCCCAGAATCCAGCAGCTAGCCTTTCCAAGGTCTGGTCTTATAGGCCTAGTTCTCATTATCTATAAAATTGCAGACCATGGGTGTGAGGGATGATTTTGCATAGTTTTATGCTTCTTCCCACCCCCACCCCAATACCTTAAATACAGTGAACCCTCCACACTCTCTGGAGTTAGGGGTGCATAAAAAAACACAAATAAAGAATGCTATTTTTTAACATGAGAGAACAGCTTTTTAGGAATCTCTAGGTCTTCCAGCACAAATCTGTGGTCAACATCTGTCAGAAGTTGACCATAGAATTGCTTTGGAGGACCAATAAATGCCTTGAGAAATGTTCTCTCTAGGAATCAGTCTTCCGGGGCAATCTCTGGCAGACATTGGCCATAGAGTTGCACTGGAGGACCTATAAATGCCTAGAGAAATGTCTCTAGGAATTTCTAGGTCCTCCAGAACAATGTCTGGTGGACATTGACCATAGAGTTGTACTGGAGGACCTAGAAATTTCTAAAGACAACATATTCATTAAATCTGTGAATAATGAAATCCAGAAAAGTCAAAGCCACAAACATGGAGGGCCAAGTGAACAGAAAACTAAAGTGTTGTGGGGAAGGCTCTAGCATCTAGTATTCCATGTATGGGGTTTTATTTACCATGTAGGAGCATTCAGTGATGTGACATTCAATCTGAAGTTGTACAGGCATAGATTTACCATAAAGGGGGATAATGAAGCATCTTTTGTAATTGTAGTCCATTTGAAACATCAGTTTGCCTCTTTTTTTTATAATTATAAGGTATATCTAAAGTAATCTTTTGTTCTATTGCAGAGACAGAGTCTCCCACCAGTGACAACACACAACATGATTGATGATTCCACTGACCCAATCCTTAGTACCATTCGAAGAATTGGCCTTTTCAACAATCGGACCGATCGAGTTAAAGTAAAAAGCTCACTGCTTGGGTTTATATATCTTTTCCTCTTTAAATGAAATTGTCTTAAAGAGTAAATGTGTGTGGCCAACTTGTATAAGGGGAGAATCAGTGGCATCACTAGGATTGGTGTCACCCGGTGTGGTAACTCATGGTGTCATCCTCCATTGACCTCCTCCCATACTACATCTATACAGAATCCTTGGTAATGCTTTTTGTACTAATTTATTATAAATTGTAATTCCCATATATAACTGAATCTAACGGTAATAGTTGTGGCATAAACAACTGGCAAAATTTAAATGATTTTTAAATTACAATATCATATGCACAGAATAGATGTGTTTACATATACATTGTTTCGTGTGATTAAAGTGAAAATTTGGTAAAACCTTGATGTTTTAAAAGAAAATTTAATTTTTTTTTAAAAAAATATATTTTTAAAAAACCTGGGGTCTCTCCTTTCTCCTCTCACTGATCCTCACCCCATCCATAGTCTCTCTTCAGTATTTTAAAGAGATACAGGCAAATGCCACAGCCTGTTTCTGCCAAAATACAGATGTTTGAGGAGCAGTAGAGTCACCCTGCTTCTTAGGGTGTCACCTGGTGCACGCCGCTTCCCCGCACTCGGCTAGTGATGCCACTGGGGAGAAGAGTGCATTATTTATTTTTTTGAAAACTAAATGAAACAGATAAACATGTTCTAAACAGAGCTCTGAAACAGGATTGGGCAATTGCATGAGAGGTGAATTTGGGGGTATTTTTATGTGTTTTATACAGATGGGTGGGTTTTTGCATCATTTGAGGGCAAACATTGCCTGAAAATGACACTGACTTTTTTAAAAAATAAAATATATTGGGAAGCTGAGGGGCTTTGGGAGACTGGTGGAGGCTTCAGGGGGCACAAAAGGGGAGCCTAAGGGCCACATACAGCTCATAGGCCTCGCTTTGTCCGACTGCTCTGGGGATTTGGTAGGGTTGCCAGATCTCAAGATTTGGCCCTGAGTTTCCAGTTTTCAGGGGATATCTCCTAGCAAGAGATGAGGGTGCAAATTCTCCAATTTTGAAGGGCTCAGCTCTGAGCAAGAAGAAACGGATGTGTGAAGAACTCCAGCTCAGCTCAACTAACAGAGCAGCAGCTTGTCACAGTTTGCAAAGCTTAGATATTGAATAAGACTGCATTGCATCACCAAGGGCCATTCCTAGGTCTCAGATTGTGGCCTGGAAATCTCAGATCTTATACTGGCAACCCTAGCTCTCCTGCTTTTATCCTGTGTATATAGTAATATAATGCAGTGGTTACAGCATTAGACTTGAATGTGGGAGATCTAGATTCTAGTCATCACTGAGCTGTGAAACTTAGAGCTATGAAGACATTTTGTCACTTGTAGTTCAAACAAGGCTGTCTTGATGCATCTAGATAGCCCATTGAGGATTCCCATCCCCATGCCATCTTGTGTTGAGAGAAAGGTTTTTGAACTGTCCATTTAGTGTGCAAGGATGAGCCAGGTCACAATGTACATCTCAATGTTCGTTGTCCACTGTAAACCTCAGGTCAGTCACTCTCTCAGCCTGATCTGCCTCAGAGTGTTGGTGTCAGGATGAAATGCTTATCATACCTGAGCTGCTTTTAAATAGTGACTGCATCTGGGAACTTCTGAATGCCTGATATGGGTTTTGCCATTGAGATGTGACGCAATAATTAGATCATAAAATGCCAGAATTGAAAGAGGGGCCATCTAGTTCAAAGCCCTCTTTGGTGCATAATCTTCATCATAAGTGGCAGCTATAGCACATTTGACAGCTGTCCAAGCCCTGCTTAAATACTTTGAGTTAAAGAGAGCCCACCACCATTTTGTGGAGTCTGTTCCATTGTTTCAGCTGGGAAAGAAAGGATATTTTTCCCGATCTTTATCTGAAATATGCTTCTCACCTATCGTTAATGGAACAGAGGATAGCATGGCAGTCTGCGTGACACTCCTTTATATGTTTGAAGAAAGAAAAGTAAAGTACATTTTCTTCTAATTCCAACCTCCTCCTTCAACAACTCACAGATAATACTGCATCCTGAATTCCTTTCCTCAACAAGCCCATTGTTACCAATGGATTACGATGAATTTGTCAGGGGTTGTCATCTTGGGGTATTCCCATCTTATTATGAGCCCTGGGGCTACACACCTGGTAAGTAAATTACAGTTGTGTGTATCTGTGTGTCTGTGTTTGCGTTACTGATTTCTGCTAACTTGTACTTAGGAAATGTGTTAACACAAGACAAGGTTGTCTACTTTTAGATTATAGGCATTAAGCAAAGATGTGTATATCAGTGACTGTTTACAAATGAAAGACAAATAGAATCTCCAGGATCACTGGCAATATAACTTTGACAGCTTGCAAACGTTACTTTTGCAGACCTAAATCCAAACTAGAATAAACCCATCAAATGAAGTCAAAATTGGCATGACTTCCATTGATTCAGTCAGCCAACTCTGAGACTGATAATTGGATTTAGGCCAGAGATAAACAAAGTATATACCATCCAAATGTGGCTGAACTGCGGTTCCTGGCATTTCTCATTAGTGGCTATGTTGCATAGGATTGATGGGAACTACAGTTCAGGAAGGTTGCTTGCTTCTGACTGATTCCCCAGACTTTGGCTTGCAAAATTTCTGAGAATGATAGTTTCACCACCAACAATAAAAAAGTAACTTTTCTCAGCTTTGCTGTGAGTACTAGTTTCTCTTGGGTTGGACCAACCAACCATTTACTCCCATGTTCTGGTTCCAAATGTGGACCAACTGTGATTCTGAATAGCTTGCCAGAAGGGAACAAAGACACAGGCATCATAATAACAAGAGAAGAAAATATAGTTTTGTGCAGACTACACCCTTAATATCTTAACTCCCTATCTGGAAGTAAGACCCAGATTGCACCTACACTGCAGAAATAATGCAATTTGACATCACTTGGTGTAGCTCCATCCTACAGAATCTTGGGATTTGTAGTTTTGTGAGGCATCAGCATGCTTTGACAAAGAACTTGTTAAAGAACTTGTAAAATTACAAATCCCAGAATTATGTAGAATGGAGCTACATCATTTAAAGTGATATCAAATACATTATTTCTGCAGTAGATGCACTGTAGATAAATTAAATTCAGCAAGACTTTTCAAAAGACAAATACAGAACTGTAGTGTTAACTAGATATATGTAGTGTTAGCCTTTGTACCAAAATTGCCTCTTTTGATAGACATACAGAAATTTATATCGTGTTGTTACTACTTTTGATGAGAGAAGAAGAGAGATTCCATCCAGAACAATACAGGGATATTCCAGTGTGTTGTGTTATTTGTTTGTTTGCTTGTTTGTTTTTAACTGTTAGGAAATTCTCTAACAGCTATTCAACCAGAAAGCTGTCAAACAAAAGGAAAGCAAGTACAGGCCTGGTTAGTAGGTTTAACCAGTAGATAACTTTAAACCAGCCTCTCCCAACTTGACATCTTCCCAATTGTTTGTATTGCAACTCCCAGCATGTCTGATCTGACCAATGTCAGTGCTGATGCAGATTAATGGGAATTGACGTGCAAATCATCTGAAGGGGATTAAGTTGGGAAAGTCTGCTTTAATGAGCCTTTCTCTTTCCATGCTTTTGTCTTATCAGCAATTTTGAAGCATTGTATTTATTGCCATTATTTATTTGACCTTTTGCTTTGGATACAATTTTAAGCACAGGCAATATAAAGAAATGAATGGATTAACATGTTAAAACAAATGCCGTTAGGGCATACGTTATCACTATGGCTTAGATATCTCCTGTTTCTGGTGAGATGGTGCAAAGTAGCATTATATCGCCTAAATCCTTTTTGCCTTTGTCTTTTGGCAGCCGAGTGCACTGTTATGGGGATTCCCAGCGTGACCACGAATTTGTCTGGATTTGGCTGCTTCATGCAAGAGCATGTGGCTGACCCAGCTGCTTATGGTGAGGCTTTTAAACCAAAACCAGTTATTGAATGCATTCACTGATGGTTTCCTGCAAGTGGATGCATCACGTCAAATGTCTGAAGTTGAAATGCTCATCCAATCTCGTAAGAAGAGAAATGTTCAGTGTTTCCTTCCTTTAGGCTTTCTCCCAGACAACCAGTACTCCTTAACTGCAACAAGAACAGTATCAAAAATATGTCTTTCCCCATCAACAGCCTTTATCTCTGCTGAATGAAATCACTATTCAGGTTGCATTGCACAACCACCATATAACTTTGTGGGGCCCCAGAAATAGAAGATTTGCCTCATTTATTTGTTTTCCTGTTCATTATATTCTGAACCTGGAGCCAAATTCCTGGGATCTATTCTGCTTCATTTAGATTTTATTACTGTTTCAGAAAAGATTTTTTATTGTCTGTCTGATACTGACTCCATGGGAACTTGCAAGGTTTTTCCTTTTGCATTGGCAGCAATGGAAATTTGGGAAAGATATATTGTTCCTATTGCTTTGGAGACACTCTCATTTTATTATAGTATTATTATTTAGACTTCATGTGTTTTAACTGAATTGAATTTTAAATTCTTTATATGCAAGATTGTTATGCTATTTCTTTTATGTAATACTTTTATAAAACTGCTCTTACATGTTGTATTATATTTTAACACTTTGTATGTGAATGGCCTTTGGTTTAAGCACTAATAAATGACCATGTCTATGGCCATGCAATTCCCTCAGTGCCATCTCCTCAACGTGGGATATTGGCCATAGATTTTCAGATAGTCTGTACCCAAGTTAGAGAGTAACATAAAGGATAGTTGGAGTCAACAGGCCCTACAAAAACATCCCATTTATACCTTTTGAGACATTGTGAGAAGAAATGGCCATCCTATAATTTTCTTGTTTGTGGGAGAACTTCACAGTTCTTCTATTTTTCAAAAAAGGGAATAAAAGGGTAGGAGAAAGAGGGGTGTGTAGGTGTTAGGAAGATGTGAATCCATATGTCTGTAAGTTTGTTTTATGCTGTATGTTTTATCTTTGTGTGTGTGTGTCTGTCAGAAGGTTTAACAAAAAAAATAAAATAATTAAAAAGGGGGGGGGGGGAACCACTATAAGAAAATTTAAAAAGACCTGAACTAAAAATCCAGCAAGCAACCAGGTAAATAGAAGGCCAGGCAAAAGAAGGAGGGTTTTTTTTGGGGTACTGGTTGTTTTATATTAACTACATATTCTTAATATTTTTCTGCTAACTTCATGAATCAGTCTGCTAAAATGCAAGCTTTAGAGCCTCTAAAAGTTCAGCTTTAATTAAAATAATAAGAGGAGGAAGGGAGGGGGAGGGGGATGAGACCATCAATTGACCAAATAAATAAATTATGAATTGTTCCACTTCAGAGAGCAGGACTGTTGTAAAGGTCATTATATACAGTGACAGATGCAACAAAAGCTTTCAAAGGCCAAAAGAGCATCTACATCTCCTTGTTTCCAGCCAACCTTGTTTGTCTCCTACAGGTATTTACATCGTGGACAGGAGATTCCGCTCCCCAGATGAATCTTGTAATCAGCTGACACAGTTCCTCTATGGATTCTGCCAGCAATCACGTCGGCAAAGAATTGTCCAGAGGAACCGAACAGAGAGGCTCTCAGACTTGTTGGACTGGAGATATCTAGGCAGGGTATGTTGGAATATTCAAACTATTATCCATGCTTCCTAAGTGGACCCTTCACATATCAGAGCAGTTTCTCTGAATATCAGCTGCTGGGGACAAGCAAAAGCTAAAGGCCACTACTACCTTCATGGCAGGTTCTGTGGAAGGCCATTCCAAATGTGACTAGCCCATTCCTATTTAACTGTATAACTGCTTACATTCCTATAAAACTTGGAAGTTTATACTGTACTTTGTCTACAGCAAGCTCTTGCAATAAATGTATAAATAAAGCAATCCAGAACCCTGGTTTTCTTTTCTGATTTGGAATCCTTGCAAGAGTGCTTGAAGAGATTTAAGAGTGTTCCATTAATACTGCATACCTACTCAGAAGAGGTCCCATGGAGTTCAGTGGGACTTACTCTCAGGCTATAGGCTTTTACTGCAAGGCCCTGAGCAGATGGACAAGGAAAGCACAGGCTGAGCCTATGCTATTCTGGCCCAGGTGCTCACCCAGCTTGATTCTCAGGGCTTGCTCTGGCCTTGGGACCCACTACCAATGCGCACTCTGTAGCTTTCTGCACCATCACTCTTACGGAGAAGCCCCATCTTCCATATGTCCAGGTGTACCCATTTGGCCAGGCACTCCATTTCTGCATCAGACACAGCAACAGGGGGTGTCCCAGGAAGAGTGATGGCACGGAAAGGTAAGGCGCACATGGGAGCCATTTAAACAGCCAGGCTTTGCTGCAGAGTTTCCAGGAAAACTCCACAACAAACCAAGGGTCACATTGACCTGTCTTAAAAGCTATTTACCCCTGGATTGGATTGGACAGGATTTACCAGATCTGTGACTGTTCTGCCTGGACTTGCAGTTTTGACCTGTGTCATCCAAAATGGATAGCATGAGGCCAGAAGGAACAGAGGCTTTTTAGTAATAGTAATAGCACTAACATTTCTATATGGCATTATGGTGTTAAGCACTTTTTGAAGTTGTTTACAATGTGTCCGCCAATTGTCCCCAACAAGCTGGGTACTCATTTTACCAACCTACAAAAGGATAGAAGGCTGAGTCAATCTGTGTGGACAGCTCTTAAATACGTTTTCCCCCCTGGCTGCTATTGCAAAAATGTGGTTGGGTGGGCCACATCATCTGGAAGCCATCAGATGTGACTAATGACAGATGTGACTAATGTGACTATTTGGTGGCTCATAAAGACTTGTAAAGTGTAAATATGATCTTTTCAGAGCATAGAAAACGGCTATTTTCTGTATTGACTCTTGTTACAAAGTCTTTGCCTTCTGACTATTTACATTTTGGATCCCCCATCCCTCTCTTCTTGCAGTATTATATGCATGCCAGGCACTTGGCTCTTAGACGAACATTTCCTGAGAAATTTGAGATGGAACCAAATGCTCCACCAAAGGTAACTTTTCTTAAATCTAGACCTCAGTATTCCATCACCTGTCTAAGGGGGATTATTATTTTTCCCCTTTGTATAAAAAATGGCAAAATGTATGCACTGTATATAAAAATACACTTTCAGGTCAGAGGAGGAGCATCCTTTTACTATCAGTCCATGCCACACTTAGCAAGATGCAATAAGATCCTTTTTTCTTCTTGCTGAACCTGAATCCAGTTGGCTTTTCATTCCCTGGCTGAAACTTTCAACACAAAAAACTCTACTTGTTCCAGTATTATAATTTGTGGGATACAGGGCTTTTGGAAGAAAAAACAAAATCATCAGCCCGCCACAGTGCACAACCCCTGCTATTATAATTATTCATTCATAAAATTTCACACACTTTTCTTTTGGTATTCAGACACTCTGTCGTCTGGTAGAGGAATTATTTTGCAGAGGATTAAAGTATATATGTGGGGTGTTCGAACAAACAAAACCTACACTTTTTCTCCACAGAAGAATTCCACTTCAACACTTTGCTATTTTTGAATACAGGGAGAAAATAGCAGAGGGAAATTTGTTTTCGCCCATAGCAGGGAGAACTACCATAATTACCCCTCCTCACATGGGAGGATGAAATAGTCAAGGATTTATCTGTCTAGCGTGTATTTAC
>NC_056526.1:11304531-11358799 GCF_019175285.1 Sceloporus undulatus | reverse complement strand
TTAGAGGAGTGGTGGGGTCTTTTTCTCTGGACATCTTCAAAACATGGCTGGACAACTACCTGACAGAATGCTCTTGCAGCAGTTGAAGCAGACTCGACAACTTAACAGCTCTATGATTATATGCTTTATTTCTCTTTCCCAGTTTGTCTCTTACAGACTGAAGGATTTCGGTACCCACGCCTTCATCGGTACCCCCTTCACCCTCCTGTTTCTCAGCAACAATAGCCCCACCAAAGCGATGAAGAAGTTGAAGATGAGGATGAAAGATACGCATGAGGAAGAAGAGGCTGAAAGAGATCGGCAGAACATAAAGTCTCCTTTCTCCTTCAGCACAGTGCCAATGGGGAAGAAGAAGCAACATGGGGAATACAGGAACTGATGAAATATCCTTTTGCTCATGGCCCTCAGGGGTGCTACTCATTGCTTGCACACCTTGTCCTCACCTTAAAGGCCAGATGGTTGCAGGTGGACAGAAGAGGATTGAAAATGCATCCTATAATAAGCTCAACATCTGAAATATCTTGAATTCCCCTTTCCCACTGCAAATATTTTTATGGTATTTCTCTTCCCTCCCTTTATGAGAAAGAAGAAGAAATTTAGAAGACTATATTAAACTTCGGGGCTGCATGCTGGCTTTTATATTTATCTCTGATACCTATCATTGGAGGAAGGAGCAAAGTGTCAAGGCTTATTGATAAGCCTGATGCTATTTTACAATGTTTCTGTGCAGGTAAATCCAGCTCATATTCTGTAGACATGAAGATGTTCCTTGCCACCTCTAGGGAAAAATATCCCAATCTTTCAGTTAAAATTCTCTATCCTTGTCTGTCAAGTTTCCTAATAGACTACTATAGCAAAAGACCAAATACGACAGTTTTGAGACTAGGGTAATGAGGGTATGTTTGGTCTGTTAATTCAGCTAGTTTGCAGAATTCTCTTCACAGTTTTGAAGCAGTGAGATGAAAGCATGATCATGCATTTCTAATATTTGGTTCTAATGTCAGTAGCAGGCTCAGCCTTTCTTCAAAAAAGTAGCATCATAAGTCCTTGTTTTTTATTGAGGCTTACCCCAGATAGGTTTGTACAGACCTGTGGCATGAATTTATATGAACCTGATTTGAAGCTAGCAAATTTCAACCATTTCAGACATCAGTCTGGCAAACCCCTAAAAATATATTTCTGAATTTCATAACCCATATTTTGTTTGTTTGAAACTCAACTAAACTTGAATGAAAACTTTTAGCACAATATCTTTCTATCTCCCCATCACTCCCCCACACATAAAATATGTGATATTCATTTTAAAGTTAAACTGGAATTTATAGTCATTCCTATTTGCCTATTTCGGAATTTGAGAATTCAGTCTGAAGAACACACACACACACACAAGAGGTTTGATTAATTTTGATTCATGTGTCAAGATCTTATCTTTTTTCTGGTTTTCAACAGTTCTGCATGGTGTATAAGAGTGTTACTTTTGGTTAACTGCTGTCAAGTCAGTTTTGGGCTACAGTGATCCTACGAATGAGAGACCTCCAAAGCATCTTATCATCAACAGTCTTGCTCACCCTTTCAGATTTAGGTCTGGGGCTGTCCTTGATTGAATCTATCCATCTGTAACATCATCTTCCTCTTTCCTATTGGTTTCTACCTTACCAATGTTATTGCCTTTTCTAGTTTAGTCATGTCTTCCTCATGATATGTACAAAATACAACAGTTTCAGTTTAGTCAAATTGGATTCTAGGGAGAGATCAGGCTGATTGCTCTTGAATACATTTATTTGTCTTTTTAGCAGTGCATGGTATCCATGAGAACTCTTCTTCAGCACCATATTTCAAATGAAATGAGTTTATTTCTATCCACTTTCTTCACTGTTAACGCTTTCATAACATACATAGGAAATGGAGATACAATGAGCACAGACAATCCTAACTTCAGTGATAACCTTTACACTTCAGGACTTGTCTAGTTCCTTCTTAGCTGTCTTTCAAATTTCTAGTCTCTTCTGGTTTCTTGCAGTCTCCATTCTGATTAATGGCGAGAGCGGTAGGCATACATACTGCAGAATTAAAGCAGTTTGATACCACTTTAAATGCCATGACTTTATCCTACAAATCCTGGGATTTGTGGTTTGGTGAGGTATTCAGCCGGTCTGTCGAGAGGTTAGAGTAATTCCATTTAAAGTGGTGTCAAACAGCTTTAATTCTGCAGTGTAGCTACACCCAGAGCCAACATATGAAACATATGGCCTTGAATCAAGCCTCGTGGAAATCAGCCCCAAAACACCCCAGAAGAGGGAGCTATCCTTAGGCTCCCCATCACAGATAGTAGTACTGAAGCCGTTAGCGTCCGCAGCAATGGGTGATAGACAAAACCAGTGTGATTCCATCAGACCCTATAAAACTCTGCAATCTGAGGAAGTTGGCTTCTGTTAAATACAAGACACTGTGTGGCCCCCATCTGAGTTTCATCTCTCCAACTTGACAGGCCAATTCATCTGACTTCAGCCATCATACATCGGCCTGCTCATCTCCGCAGACCTCATACTGTTCCAACTGCCCAAGTTTTGCCAGGGCCAGCCCAATTTCATCTTCTATCATCCCATTTTTTTCCAGCTGCTTTTAAAATATCCCAGTTACTTATCCTCCCATTTTGTTCCCCCCCTTGCTTCATTTGTTGGCAGACTGAGTACAAAATGTAAAAGTAGTTGTCACTCAATTAACTCAGCAGGGAGGAGAGGAGGGGCAAGATTTTGGCCTTTCCCAGGAGGCTCAGGAAAAGCAAATTGCTACAGCCATCTAGCTGTGTGGTTCTTCCTCATTAATAACTTTTGCCATTTTGAGCACACTCTGATGTTGCTTACCATCAGTTTTCATCTATGAAGGGTTGGAGGGTATGCAGTGGAAGGGTTAAAACTAAAAAAACCAAGATCAGCGTGCGTTAAAGCATTTCCAGTGTTCACTTTTTAAAGCATTCCAATCTAAAGGTGGCAATCTTAAGTGGAATAATAAACACACAGAAAGAAAGCCATGCTGATCTATGAGGAGGAAAAAAAACAAAATCCATAGGTGGGCAATAACTTTATTAAGACCAAGCAAAATGGCACAGAAGCATGCAAGCTTTCAAGTTCTCCAGAACGCTTCTTCAGGCCAGGTGGTATCAAAAAAAATTTAAAAAAGCAGAAGATGAAGGGAGAAACTAAGAAGTCCAAAAATTCAGCCAGATATTATGGCCACTACTCATGCAGAGTCGCCAAATCCTGCATCATAGAAATCCAGATTCTGAAAGCAGAATAAATCATTCACATAAGTAATCTTGAATTTCTTTATTCAGACCTGATAGCAGACCCAAGCCAAAACAAACGGCTGCAAAGGTCTGAACCCCGCTACTTAATCTACACTGGAAAATTCAGTTTGGTTTAACAGTCATTCTCTCACCTCAGAAAACTTTGTGAACTGTAGTTTGTAAGAGGGACAAGGTGCATATTCTCAGTGCCCACCCCAAACTACATTTCATGTTGTTCTTTGGGAGAAGCCATGGCAATTAAAGTTACATAAAATTGATGTTTTAGTAAAACTGGCTGGGGAGAAAATAATTAAATGGGGAACACCTAGAAATGACTTCTTGGGAAATACTATTTTGTAAAAAATGTTACCTATTTGGGCATGTGTGAATAGAAGTCCCCCCCCCAGCTACACTTGCAAAAACAATGGGGGGAAATGAAGGCCTCTGATGAGCTCAAGCTCAAAGCTGTAATAAATGCATAAGTTCCTAAGCTGGAAAATGGCCTTTAATTGTTTAAGCATTGATACCATGGGGAGATTCGCTTGAAGAAGATACAGAAGGGAAGCTGAGATGAGAAGTCAGAACGGATGAAGGGGGAAAGTTTTTCATATCGAACATGTTTTCTTTTTAAGTACATGCCATAGGATGCTCCCATCTCAGGTCGAAAGTCTTTCACCAGTTTAATAGGCCATCAGAAACATATCCAGGTTTCTCTTCTCCTTCTTCTTCATCTGCTAAAGGAAAACAGATGTAACATTTATGACAGCCATAGCACAAACCATGGAGGGCTTGGAACTGGTATGCACACACATCACAACATCAAAATTTTCAAACCCAAAACAGTTTGCAGAACCAGCCCAACTATAGTTGAAGCCAGTGTAGGGGAGAGAGACTGAAAACCACCCTCCATCTGTTCTGCTTGACTCCCATGCATTTACGCTGCAGTAATATTTAAGTTTGACACCACTTTAACTGCCATGGCTCCATCCTACAGAATCCTGGGATTTGTAGTTTTGTGAGGCACCAACACTCTGGCAAAGAAGGTTTATGACCTTGTAAAACTACAGATCCCAGGAGTCCATAGGATGGCGTTACAGCACTTAAAGTGGTGGCAAACTGCATTATTTCTACAATTGATATGCACCCTTAGAGATCTCTGAATTTTTGTAGTACTGCCATGACTTGTAGAGAACCAACATGGTGTAGAAATTTGAGTGTTGGACTAGGAGACTGACAAACCAGTATTCAAATCCCTGCTTGACTATGAAAAGCTTGACCTTAGACAGGTCACTCTCTCTCAGCCTCAAAGAAAGACAAAGGCAAACACCTTTTGAATAAAATCTGCCAAGAAAACCCAACGATATTGTTGTTGTAAGTCAGAAATGATTTGAAGGCACACAATGACAACATGACTCATGAGCTTCTATTTGATGTCAGGTCAAAAGAGAAAGCTTCCAATTCAGCATGTGTCTCAGTCTGGGTGCTTTGTAAATAATAATAAACATCATAATAATAATAAAACCCACCACATTCAGCATTTCAAACTAAAATTTAAGATTTGATAGTCATTGGCATCTGTGGATACAGCAGCAATGAAATTTAAAGGATCACAGTGAACCAATTACAAAATACATTTCCCCAATTAAACAACAATAAAGCTACGTTTTGGCATTTGCAATATACGGTAAATTAAAGAAATGAATGTTTACCTTCTTCCTGTGCTGCCTTTCGTAGGGAGGAAAGAAACAATGCCGCTGCTTCAGAAAGGGTGAGAGGATTCATATTTTGGCTGCGTGTTTCTGCGGAAACAAAACCCCCAAACATATTTTTCTGACTGAGAACACTGGGGGAAGAGACTACAGCAATATCTCTCTAAAGTTTAACTACGAAGAAAAAAACAATGGATGCGGTTTATGTTTGCCAAATAGGAAGAGATGATCAAAGGGGGGAAATGAAAGGCTTGTCTACACTACATTAACATTTGTAATCCATAAAATAACTCCATGTAAACTAATCATGTAAAATAACATGTAAAGCTAGTGCAAGGATGAGATTTTTATTTTGTTGAGGGAGGTGGCATAGCTTCATGAGTAAGTTTACTGGTGGGCACATGCTGGTGCTGGTCAGAGTCAGAGCCAACAGTGGGTAAGGTCAGGGGCAAAGTTGCCTGCCTCAGTAGTTACCCTAGTATGTTGAAAAGCATAGATCTCTACATTTCACCACCAAAATGAACATCATAAGTAAAATGGAGACTGCTGAAAGAAAGCAAAAATCATGGTGGGATGCATTTTGGAAGACACTTTCAAGCAGTCCCTAGAAGATTCAAGTGCTTTTGCTTACTTATGCAAGGCTACCTAACCTGATTGTTTCATTCCACAAGTGCATCTTGTTAGTTTTTCAATTTAAAAAATTGGCTGAAACATGTTTAGGGTTGCCATATTCCAGTTGTGCATATTTCATTTGGGCATCTAATTTGCATGCTAGGCAAATTATTAAAATTATGCAAATTATTAATTTGCATTCTGTTTATGCAAATTCAATATATTAATCATTGCACTTTTTCTGCAATTATGTTTCAACCTCAGTAGCAGTACCAAGCTGAGAGCTTTTTTTCTTCTTTTTCTGTGTAGCTGGTGTGAAGAGAGGGAGGCTTCCAAGCAGCCCTAGAGAGTAAAAGGAGGGGTGCCACCATAATAAAAACAAGATCTGCAAATGGAGGAAAGGCCACAACTTTATTAAACAACCAGCAACCAAGGTAGGGTTGGCCCAAAGCAAGAGGTCTGGATCTGGAACATCGTACAAACCCCCAGTTTTTCGATGAACCGAAATGCCTGGTCACGGCCAGGCTTCGGGATGACCTAGGGGCTATGGAAACTCCATCTTGCAGACATGCAACCAGCCGATCGCATGTACTCAATCAAGCCCCTACTCACCGCTGCCACAATGTGGCCCCTGCAATGGCCACAACACATACCCTCAGCGCTCCCGTTTCCCAAAGGACTCCTGATCCAGTGTTACACAGCCCTAGAAACCATGCTCACCAGATCCATGACCTATGCTGCCACCCCAGAAGTTGTGACAGAAAAAAAACCAAAACCCTAGGGGGGGGGGGGGGGGGGGAGAGCCGAGCTACAAATGGCGCCTCGAGGGGACGCCACAATGAGACTCTGCCAGTGTCAGTTTTCTTGCATTTTCCTGATTCATTGCCACTGCAGGATTTTAATCTACCCATTGGCTTGCAACAAAGCAGGAATCTGCGATTTACTACTTCATCTGGACCAACCAACCTGGACATTTTTTTAGTCCCTTCAATCTGGGATTTTCCAGATTTTCTGGGACAAATGGCAACCCTAAATATGTTGAACTGTTTTTCTGTTCTTTTCTCTTTTGTCGTGTAGGAATCTATCCCTATTCTTTCTATGTTCTAACTATTATTGGTACCAAAGTTTCTGTTAAAGAAGTAAAGCTCAGAAGCACATCTGCTTGGTTAATTAAGGCGTGCTACAGACCGCCAGCGGCGCCGGTTGCTGCGTACAAACCACGCGATTCCCAGACGCAGCTGAAAAGAAGCACCAAAATGGCGCTTCTTTTTGCGCCCCGGAAGTGGTGCCAAGAGGTGCTAGTCACGCATTCACGGTGTTACTTCCGCCATGTGACATCCGAACGTTATGCGTCCGCGACATCAACATGGCGGCCCTCATGTGGAACAGGCACCGCTATTTTGTGTACGCTCTGCACGTACTAGGGTTAGGGGTGTCAGGAAATGACACCCCTTCCTAACCCTAGTACACACAGAGCGCGTACTTTATGCCCATCCTGAACGGGCCTAAGATACGCCTGTACAGTATAGTTCTCTTGCTCTTTCACTCTGTCATCCCCACCTCTTCCCACCACCTCTGTTCAGGTCAAGCAAAAACTGGATTAGCATGAAATTAGACCTGCTGTAGACGCATCCAGAAATTATGTGCTCACAGAAAATGTGCATATTTCAGATGCACACAAAACACTACATAGACACCCTTGAGACAAAAGGGAAGATGTGTTCATGCAGCTTGTGCAATTTAAAGCATGTAGACAAACAGACATGCTTTTGGTGATGGGGGAAGAAAATGATGGACTTCACTCCCTTTAAATTGGCAAAAGCAACAACAACAACACCCCACAGTGGAATCAGGCACAGATTAGACACAATGAAGGGAAAGAGAGGGTGTCCATTTGTGTGCCCTTGTGTCCCTCACATATAGGCTTCCTTACCAAGCTGCAATCTGTCATATAAATCCTTCCTCTGGCTCTCCTCCGAGATGAACCGACGACCCTCTGAAATGGAATCATACCAAGCTGAAACAGGTAGAACATCCCCAAACATCATGAATTACAAAATCCTGGCCACATCTCCATGTTTAAGGCCAAAAGCACACTGTCACTGACGTCAGATCCACATAAAATGCAGGAAGCTGTCTTATGTTAGGTCAGAAAGGGCATTTGTCTGTCCAACTAAGTATCATCTACTTTGACTGGCAGAAACTGTCTGACATCACAGGCAGAAAAAAAAGGTGTAGAACAAGTTCATTGAAGAACACTTGCTTAGCAAGTACAGTGGTCCCTCCACATTCACTGGGGTTAGGGGTGAAGGACCCCCACAAATGAAAAAAAAACACACTATTATTTTTATCTAATACAACAACTCTCTAGGAATCTCCAGGCCCTCCAGTGCAGCTTTATGGCCAACATTTGCCAGAAATTGATCATAGAATCATGCTGGAGAACTTGCTTCTGCTGGATTTTCATATTTTAAATCCAGTTACTGCACAGGATAAACCCCGTGTGATAAACACCTTTGTTAAATCTTTGGGATTCTCCTCTCCCCTCCCCCTTTCTCTCTGCATATCAAAAAAACATATAATTGAACAAAACAATTGTAACTGTACCCAGAATTGTTGTTAATGCGTTAAATAATAAAGTGAAGATTTGCAACTCTAAAATGCAATATTTTAAAACAACAAAAAATAGCAATAATATGAATAGTGAACTTGTCCTTTAACATTTTTAATTTACATTCCAGGAAGGCCAAATTTCCACTAAACCCACTTGCTCCAAAATGTAGGTAGATAAGACCTACACCACAACCTCACTCTTGCACAGCGAGAAAAATACAAATACATATAAAGAAACACATACTTATATACCAGTTCCTGCTCAAGCTATTAGTCACTGACTGATTAAATCCTTGCACATTTTAATATTACTGTACCGGTTTTTATGTGTCTTAATTTCTAATTCTTTGATCCCTGACTTTCAGAAGAGAAAATGGCACCAAGACTTACGTGCACCCTTTAAGTAGAGCATGGCCTGAGGTGTCCAATTTCTTCTTTGGAAGTGACTCTTTTGGATCAAAATGAAAAGGAAGAAAAGCAAAACAAATTATAATCTAGAGGCCTTGCACAGGGAACACCAGGCATCTTCAGTATGAGTTCCACTCAGCAGAAACTGAGGAAATAATAAACTAAAGCTTGGTTTACCTGTGGAGCACTCCAGGAAAGGGATATCAAGGTAGCTGAAAGCAACAAAGTCAGGGCAACGGCTGTCCCCCTATGCAGTCTCTGAAATGAGAAAAGGAGGCAAGAAGACATGGTAAAATTATTTCCATTACCCTCGTCTCATCCAACTATGCCCCATCCATGGAGGACAAAAAGTGGCAGATCTTTCATGCACCACCTTGCTCCTTATCATGCCCTTTTACCACTCACTGCAGGGGTAAGCTGTCATACTATTTATGGAATAGAGGGTTGGGTACAGTGGGCCATTCGTATCTGCTGGAGTTTGGTTCTTCTTCAAATGTGATATTACTTTTTCAGGGAGTGCAAACATTAATCAAACATGTACCAAGGAATGTGGAGCCTAGAAAAGTTTGGAAGCCACTGCCATAGGAGGAAGCCATGACAATGAAAATGCTATCAAGTAATATAATTGTGCTATATGAAAGAAATCCAACACTGTGAACTACACACTTACCTAGGAATAAACCCCAAGGAATATGGGACTCACTCCTAAATACAGTTGGCCCTCCTTATACATGGATTTTTAATACATGGATTCAAGCATCCACAACTTGAAAATATTTTTAAAAAAGTATATATTTCAAGTATCAAACCTTGATTTTTCCATTTTATATAAGGGACACCATTTTGCTATGCCTTTGTATTAATGGGACTTGAGCATACACGGATTTTGTTATTCACAGGGGTTCCTGGAACCAAACCCCAGCGGATAACCAGGGTCCACTGTAAAGATGCACAGGACTATGAAGTTAATAAATAAACATGCATATGCATATCTGTTCAAAAGTATGGTGAACAAGATGGGAAACTGGATAGCTCCTCCATGCCTATTTGGAAAAGAAAATGAATAACCTTTCCTATGATTCCACTTTAATAGGCACAGCAATATCCCAAGGAATCTTGGGGTTTGCAGATTAGGGAGAAGTACTGAGAATTCTCATCCAGAGAGGACTAGTGCCTCACCCAACTACAAATCTCACAATTCCATAGGATGTTCATGGCAGCTAAAGTGGAATCACAGCATGATAATTTTCCCATATATAATCTGAGGTTGTTAATATAAATTTATTATGAGCAAATTTATTTATTAGCCAGCATGGTGTAGTGGTTTTAGGGTTGGACTAGGACTCTCGAGGCCATGTAAATCCACTGGATAACCTTGCGCAAGTCACACTCTCCCACCCTCAAAGGATGGCAATGGCAAACCCCCTCTGAAGAAACCAGCCAAAAAACCAAAACACGATAGGTTCTTCTTGGGCCATATGTCAGAAATGGCTTGAAAGCATACAACAACAAAGCACAACTTTATGGGTGGTATGAACTGTCTTAAAAGAGGCTTTCTTTCTTCCATAGAAGACAAAATCTTTTCCAAAATGCTACCTACCAGGCATGAAAGCTGTATGCATTATACCAAATAATTATGCTTTTACCATTTCAACATTTCTGCATATTTATTAAATATAATGGGATGTATTCTCCAACATTTCTTTAATAAAGCTATAAACTTCACACATGTGGTACTAAAATTATATATTCAATTATGTATGCATATAATGTTTATGTGAGTATAGCCAGTAAAAATCAAATATCCATGTTTTGACTCTTCCAGAAAAGAGATCAGCTACAATCCTACATACAAGTCCAGACTTCTGAGTACTGTACATGTTTTCAGGACAGAGACAGCTGAGATGCTCAGCAGATTTAATAGGGACTAAGACATATTGGGCATATCGCAGGAATGCACTTTTAATTGTTTTTAACTTTGGGTGGGTTATATCTCATATATTTAAATATGCATTAGTGTGGTTGAAGATTTACAGAGTAATAACAAACAGCAAGAAGAAAACACCTCTATTTCATAAACAGATTATGATTAATTGGTTAAGTTGTTAATATTACATTTACAAGAAACTCTGAGGCTACATCTCTTTTCATTTGAAATAACAGTAATGACAGAGATACACGGCTGCCTCTACACTGCAGAAATAATCCAGTTTGACACGGCTTTAACTGCCATGGCTCAATGCTATGGAATTCTAGGTTTTGTGATTTGTCGTGGCACCAGAGCTCTCTGATAGAGAAGGCTAACTGTCTCAAAAAACTACAGTTCCCAGAATTCTATAGCATTGAGCTATCGCAGTTAAAGCAGTGTGTCAAACTGGATTATTTCTGCACTGTGGATGCAGCCCAGGACCCAAATTTTGGCATTCCTGACTTTCAAAACTGTGACTAAACTAAGCATTTATTTACTTATTTCAAACTTTCAAACTTCATTAAATGATTCCCAACATTTTCCTTTTACACAGGTTTTAAGTTTTAACTTTAAAAATAAAAAAATCAAGAGTCGCTTGCTTTAAAAAAAAATGTTGATTGGGTTATTAACCCTAATATAGATATCTACTTGTTATTTCAACGAGCCATGATAAAGTTGCTCCAATTAACTCTTACAGGGAACTGAAAAAATCCCATTTTACCTTTTTGTATAATCTGTATTGAACATTCTTTACAAATTACAACCCACCAATAATTTAAATGAGGCTGTTAAGAAAATAGAGCTATTTTTAATTGAGATCACAACCCAAAAATCTATCACATGGATAAAAAAACCTATTCCTATCAGGTTTCTAAGCCCAGCCTCAGATCTCATTATGCTGCTATTTAATCTAGAAATCTACCATCCACAAACAAAGATTATTACATTTGTAGTTAAAACATCAGGGTGGAAAAAAGAAACTTGCAATTCCTAACCATAAAATATCCTTGGTGAACTAGAAATTGAGAAGAAATCGATGTCGTTCCTACGTACCTTCATTTTTTTGCTTTCTTGTTGAGCTGGTCTTTAGTAGCCGTCGAGTGCTTGATAGGGAATATGCAATGTGATGTGGCTGTCATGTAGGAATCCCTATTTAAGGCTTCCATATAGAGATGCCCTCCCACTTGGAGGCAAGAGTGGAGCGTTCTAAAGGGACTTCTTGTCAAACTTGGACAAGAAGACATGGGAACAGCTGACGTCTTGCAAAGATGGGGGAGGATGGTCAGAAAGCTTCAGGGGAAGTGACCCAAACTTCTGACATACACACTCATTGCATTAGGAGAATGTAGCAACATCAGTTCCCAGCAATAAAGGCTGTGCCTTAATGATGATAAACTCACTGCCACTGCAACAAGTTACAGTATAAAGGAGTAAACCTATCATGGAAATCACCTTGTCATCGCTGGCAGCCATAAAATAATGCATATAGCACAGTGGTTCTCAAACAGTCGGGTGGGACCCCAAGAGTTGCTCAAGGGGAGGGGGGTTCGAGACTTCGAAGCCCAGATCCTCCTCTTCCTCTACTCAAAACCTTTTTTATGTGCAAAATTTGCACTTGCGTTGAGTTATATATTAAATTTACTTAAAGAAAACTGTTCTAATTTGAACAGTGTTATATCCTTATAAAATGTTAAAATAGGGATATTTGTGTACTGTATGTGCAAATGAAAATATGCACACTAAATAAACAAGTGGGGGCCATGACATCTGCATGCAGATCTAAAGGGAGGGTCTCAAATGTAAAAAGTTTGAGTACTACTGATACAGTTGGCCCTTGCCCTTCGTATCCAGACCCCACCCATGGATAACAATATACCTGGGACCTCAAGTCCCATTGTTCTCAATAGTGGCATGCCGCATGTGCAACCACATTGGTGCAACCATATGCATGCCTGCGACGGAGCCATCTGCAGATGCTCAAATCCGTGGATGGCAAGCCTGCATTGCTTTAACTTGTTTCTTCCAATCTTGGGTGTTGCATTTGCAGTGTGGGAACCCTTGTCTGTCATACTTTCAAATGCTAGCATGATCATTAAGCAGTGTTCAGAGCCCAAATTCTATCACATTTTAAGAAAAATTGACATCAGGGTGGATCCTTGATGTCAGCGCTGTGTAAATTTACAGCGCTTTATAAATAAAGGTTAATAATAATAATAATAATCCAGATTTAATTAAGCCCAATCAATGAGATTTCATAGAATCCTAGAGTTGGAAGAGACCCGAAGGGCCATCCAGTCCAACCCCCTGCCATGCAGGAAGACACAATCAAAGCACCCCTGACAGATGGCCATTGAACCTCTGTTGAAAAACTTCGAAAGAAGGAGATTCCATCATACTCTGAGGTAGTGTGTTCCACTGTCAAGTAGCTCTTACAGTCAGGATGTTCTTTCTTTTCTTTAGCTAGAATCTCTTTTTCTGTTATTTGAATCCATTTCTCCATGTCCTACTAGGAGATTGTCGCATTTGCTTTTTTCCCGATCCGGGCATGGGACCACCACCCATCCCCGAGCCAGCCAATTTTGAAGGATGGAAAGCTTCTGTACTACTGAAATCGGTGGGGTAAGTGCGGTTTGGAGATGGGTGGTGGTCGGCCGGCAGCACAGCAGCAATTTCATTTGCAATAACACTGATTTCCCCCCATTACAGCCCGATTCCTTCCCGTGCCCAGATCAGGCAAAAAATGCATGTGTGATAATCTCTCTAGTCTGGAACAGCAGAAAACAGCTTGCTCCATATTAATGTGACATCTGTTCAAATATTTAAACATGCTTACCATGTCACCACATAGCCTTCTCTTCTCCTGGCTAAACATACCAATCTCACCAAGTTGTTCCTCATAGGACATGGTTTCCAGACCTTTTACCATTTTGGTTGCCCTCCTCTGGACACTCAGAATGTATCTGAACTACATAGTTATGTCAATTTGATGCTAATTCAACTGCCATGGCTCTATCCTGTGATGCATAGTTTGGTGAGGTCTTAGAATTCTCCACTAGAGAGCTCTTTTCTACAGAGCAATCTTATCTTAGTACCTCCCCAAACTGAAAATCCCAGGAGACAGTAGAGTAGATCTGTGACAACTAGGGTGGTCTGAAATGGGTATAACTACTTTAAATAGAAATGTGTTCTGATACCAATGGTTCCTCTGTTAGCATGACTAGGCCAGGATCCATCCTGTTTTGTTTCCTATACTTTTGATGAGTTTCCATCAATGAGTTCTGAATGTATTTATGTGTTTGAAGGCATTACATCAAACATTTGAGAGGAAATAGATGAGACAAGAGCTTTGTCATATAATCAATCATTCCCAAATCAGCCTCAAGAAGAGAAGATCACCAAAGCAGCAGGGCTCCTTGTTAAGACAACCCTCCTACGTGGTTGGTTCTGAATGAAAGATCTCAGAAAGGGCAGTGCTGTGTCCACATTGACATGGCTCATCACACAAGATGAGCTGTGAGAGTGAACTTTAGGGGTGAGTTTCCCTTTCCTTCTGACACTTCACATATGTCAGCAGCTCTGATGAAGACAAAATAAACTTTGGGGCAAATAGACCATAATTCGAGCCAAAGGAATGAAATCAGTTGGACCATTTCCAGGACAGACACAAACACAGTCTCCAGTACTTTAGTGTAGTTTTGCCTCCTGCTAATTTATCCAGAGCAGTAGGCAGTAATATATTATGGGAAGAGATAAGTAGAAATGCAGGCCTAACTAGGATTGTGAAGTCTAACTAGGATTGCTTGATTCATACCACTTCCCAACATTTCACAGCTGCAAAATGGGATCCATGTGCCCAAACAAACATCAGACAATGGTCAAGATGGTGGTGGTGGTGGGAATAAATGCTGGAAATTGCAAAGACAGAGAAACTGATGCATCTGATTAAAGGGAAATCTATCAAAGAATGGAAATTATTTATAGAATATGTACAAAGAAAGGAGGGGGATCAAATGGTAATAAGTTTTAATAAGCTGGTGTAAAAACAGATAACAGTAAGAACTATGTATTAACTGAAAGTTAAAAGTTAAGGTAGATGTGATCTGATTGCTTAGCCTTATAGCATAAGAGGAAATTTGGAAGGTTAAGTTAATGACAATGGCAGAAGAAAGTATTTTATTGTGTTTACCATCAGTATATTTATTGTGTATGTCAGTATGTGTTTATTAATGTCTGCTGCTAGTATAAGTAGTAATTAGTTGGTTTTTATTTATTTATTTTTCTCTTTTCTGTGTAAACTATCTTTGGTTTTAATAAAGTTTCAATATATTTTTTAAAGATGGCAAAAGTTATTAATGATGAAGAATGCACTAGTAGGAGAGGCTTTATCAGTTTGCTTTTGCCTGAGTCTACAGGGGAGGGCAACAGTCTTCCGGCTTCTGAATTATTTGAATTTGACAAAGGGAGAAAGTGGGAGAAGGAGAGAGTAACCGGGACATTTTAAAAGCATCTGAAAGGGGGATGGCAAGTGATTTGGAGGGACTACCTGACAAAGTGATATTATTGGGGAGTAGGTAGCCCTCAGGCCTGGCCCCTCTTCCCCAGTCCTCAGAGGAAGGGGGAGGAAACTCAGGGTGTGGGTGCTCCCCTGAAAAGTGTGTGTGTGTATTCCTTGTTTCTTAGACACACTGTTTTTACTTGAATCAAATGGTGTCATCAAAATTGCAGATAACACCAAATTAGGAGGATCACCTAATATCCCAGAGAACAGCATCAAAATTCAAAATGACTTTAATAGACTGGAAAGCTGGGCCAAAGCTAACAAACTGAAATTCAACACAGAGAAATGTAAGGTACTGCACTTAGGGCAGAAAAATGAAATGCATAGATATAGGATGGAGGACATCTGGCTTAAGGAGATTATGTGTGAAAGGATCTAGGAGTCCAAGTAGACCACAAGTTGAACATGAGTCAACCATGCGATGTGGCAGTTAAAAAGGCCAATGGAATTTTAGGGTGTATCAATAGAAGTATAGTGTCTAGATCAAGGGAAGTAATAGTACCACTCTATTCTGCTTCGGTCAGGCCCCACCTGGAATACTGTGTCCAGTTCTGGGCACCACAATTCAAAAAGGATGTTGAGAAACTGGAGTGTGTCCAAAGGAAGACAGCTAAAATGATGAAGTGTCTGGAAACCATGCCCTGAACATCTTAAGGATTTGGGGATGTTTAACCTGGAGAAGAGAAGATTAAATGGTGATATGATAGTCTTCTTTAAATATCTGAAGGGATGTCATATTGAGGAGGGAGCAAGCATGTTTCCTGCTGCTCCAGAAAACAGGACCCAGAAAAATGGCTGCAAGCTACAGGAAAAGCCTCAACATTAGGAGGAACTTGCTGATAGTAAAGGCTGTTCGACAGTGGAACACACTCCCTCAGAGCGTGGTGGGGTCTCCTTCCTTGGAGGTCTTTAAACAGAAGCTGGATGGCCATCTGTTAGGGATGCTTTGACTGAGTGTTCCTACATGGCAGAATGGAGTTGGACTGGATGGCCCTTATGGTCTCTTTGAACTCTATGAGTCTATGATTCTATGAATGTCATATTCTGCGTAACTGTGATTGATGCTTAATAATACTACCCAGGGCTGCCCCTTGTAACCTAACCAGGACCCATCTCTCGTATCATTACAAAGAGATGGGGCTTAACAGAGTTTTCTCAGCAAGGTTTATTCATAGGGGAGTTGTCTTTTCCTTCCTCTGAGGCTGAGAGAGAGTGACTTGTCCAAGGTCATGCAGTGAGTCCATGGCTGAGTGGGGATTCAAACCCTGGTCTCCAGAATTCAGAGACATAGCCATCTTAGTCTGGAATATCAATATGCAAAGGGATTTGTAGGATCTTTGTAACTCAAAAGGTGCTATAACATTTCTTTGCATACTGATATTCCAAATCTTGAGCAAGTCACACTCTTTCAGCCTCAGAGGAAGGCAAAGACAAACCCCCTTCTGAATAAATCTGGCTGAGACATGAATGAAGCTCAATGTTACAGACAAGATCCCTTTCACATACAGCCTGACCTGGGCACTTACCACTTAAATCCATTGGGTAGCCCCTGCATACGGGAGCTCCATGTGTACACCAGGATTCATGTGGTGCTCTGGATCAGCACATATTTTTCCTCTCCTTTTTTACCATCAACGTGATTTTTGCAATGGCAGATTCCCTTAAGGGTAGAGCGTTACTTGACCTTCTCCGCTGCTTCAGTGAACCTGGTATAAGAAAGAGTTGTCCTCATCAAGGAGGGCACAACAACCTCAAGGGACATGGATAAAGCTCACCGTTACAGACAATACCGCCTCCCCACCCCCAGTGAAGCAGTGCCTGCGTCATGTATAGCGCCAGTCAAAAAATAAGCAGTGCCAATGAGCAAGGTGATGCCTGACAATAAACAGTGAACCCAAGCTAAGGTGACTTCTTTAGCCTCCTTGACTGCACTGAAAAATATATCTCGAGTAAGATCAGGTACCTCTCACCACTTTGGGAGAAAATCGTGATAAAAATCCCATAAATATATAAATAAATACAGCCATCCAAGAGACCATGATATCCTAAACAAGACCATGTTGATCCTGTAAGGCACTAAGTGGGGTGTTTGTTATACAGGGTGTATACTATAGCTTTTAATGTTTGCAATTTTATACTATTTTTATTTGATGTTTTTAATTGTTTTTACTGTAGAGTCTTTCAGAATGTTTTTTATTTGTGAGCCCCTTTGGGTCCTTTTTTGGGGGGAAAGGCAACATAAAAATTATATATATATATATATATATATATATATAGGCAAGCAATGCTCCCTTTGATCAAATAGATCCAGCGCTGCTAGAAAACACCCCTTCTACAAGTCTTTTCTCCCCATTTTTGTCAATAGAGGAGCTTGCGGCTTAAAGAATACAAGTGAATTGGTTTTTGTACACGTAACCTGAAACAATTGACTAGAGTGAAAAACAATTTACTTTTGTTTTTCACAGGCAAAGGATATCAGAAATGGTGGAGGGCTGGTATGGTCCATTTCACTTTCTGTGCTACCTTTTAAAAGGAACAATTTGGACTGTGACAGATGTGTCCTAATGCCATCATGCCATAATACCTTGTGTGTGTAATATATACAAGTGAGGCAAACCAATCAAGAAGTACAAGAGGCTTTATGGTGATAATGGCATTAGTATAGATGACAAAAAATGTGCAAATCACACTATTACAGAGTAAATGTGGAAAGGATATACTACACACTGTCAACAATCAGCTATTATTGCAGGTATAGTTGCAGTGGTTTGCAAATGGTATAAGCCGGCATAATGGCACAGTGTGACATGTGAAGACCCGGGGGGAAAAAGCGGGGGGGGGGGGGGGGGGGAAAAAATCGGGGGAAAACCGCGGGGGGGGGGGATTTAAAAAATGAAAAAAAAAAGAAAATAAAATGTGTAATGTTTTATTTTAACACGAGTCAGGAAAAAAAATGGGAAAAACAGGGTTCTTTTTCTGAATTTTTCCAGGTTCTTTTCTGGGCCTTCACATCTCTTACCATAAGTTCCTAGAATCTATGATTATTTATGCTGTTGAAGGAAGGGATCACATCAGATTCCAACAATGGCAAACTATCATCAGCAGATCTAAGTAAGGAAGAAATAATTGGGATGAGCCTACCCATTACAACAGAAATAGCACAATATTTCTGGCAAGGCTTCTGTTCATTTAAGAGGTCTCACCAAAGACAGAAATGCAACAGGGAAAGTTTTCCCTAGCAGTAGGGAAACAATTCCTAATCAGCTTCATTCAGCCAAGCATCAGGTAAAAGCAGAGGCTCGTTTTAGAAAATAAAATCTCCCTATTTTGCTTCTTAGTTAGTTGATCTTTTAACTGCCAGGGTCCCTCTGAAAAGCTAGCTTTAATATTAAGACAGAAGGATTTTAAATGTCCACATAGGCTAGTTAACAAACTAATACACCCCACCCATTATGAGAGAAATAGCAAGGTCATTAGAGTGCCAACAGAGGAAACAAAAACATCTTTTTTCGTACATACCTACTTTCCATAGTTGTGCAGAAGATACAAACAGACACAGTTTTCCCACTTGCCTGAAAATCCACTGGTAAGGAAAGCTTCACCTGTTGAAGTTTGACCTTTCCTTTAGAATGGTTAGAAACACAGGAACAGCACCTGAAAGGAGCAGTTATCTTAAAAAGAAATGTTTCAGGAGCTTGGTCTGAATCTGCAGTACTGAAACAATGCAGCCTGACACCAGCATTGAGCCACGGCTGTTAAAGTGGTGTCAAACTGCATTATTTCTGCAGTGCAGATGCCACCTTGGTTTAAAGGTACTTTGACCTGAAAGGATTTCTTCTGAACCTTTGCTCTTCCAGATTTGGGGAATTCAGCTCCTGGAATTCCTGACTATTGATCATGAGAGCTAGGGCCACTGAGAGTTGAAGTCATCTGGAGGACCAAAGATTAAAATCTCCTGCTTAAGCTTTTTATGAAAGCTACGTATGAGATTCAAACTTTCTCCAGGACAGACCTGTTAAAACAAAACAGTATTACGCCAGAAGAGCAGGATCAAACAAACCAGATTGCAAAGTAAGTAAAATGACTGATGCATTTCATATTTTAAAATAAAGATTAAACAACGCAAGAAAAACTTTTGTACAATGTTATCAACCATGGAGAGGTAGGGAAATCCAAGTCAGGAAGGACAAAAATGGTGCCTGTTAAACATCCAATGCACTGCAGGTGTTCAGGGTTGGATGATCTTCTACAGCTGCCTTCCCCTTATTCACTGCCAGAAAAGAGACATAGGTCCCATCTCTTTCTTGAGCAGAAGTTGTTAAAAGTGTTTGTTTTTTTTAAGTGTTACTTTCATTGTGTTTTACTTCTTTTGAAAAGCAGAAACTTTGATCAAGGACTTCCTTTTGTGTGTATGTATGCCTCATTCTTGGTATGATGTTGACAAGCTCAAAACTCTAATTTCTAGTTTTGGTTTTTCCCTCTGTTGCTCTAGTCTTGGTGTATTCAGAGACAGTTATGTTGGCTGAGCTACCAGGCCTAGCTGGAATAATGATTTCTCTCAATACCTGCCTTTGTACTTTAATACCTATATTGCTTTGGGTGTTTTCTTTAAATCATTTTCACCCTTTTAGGCCAAATAATCCAAATTTATAAAGATGGTCCCTGTTTGTTTGGTCTTTTAACCTTTTGGAGATAATCATGTTAAAATATTGTAAAATGTTGCTTGTGAAAATTGTTATTCTTGTTTGTTGCTGCCATTATTTAAGCTTGTATCCTGCCCTTCCTTCCAATACTGTGACAAGGATTTAACTAATTTCCAGTGTTTCTCCCAGTAAAATTTCACAATGAGGACAAGTGCTGTCTTTAGGATTAGGTCTGGGGGCAGAACTGCAAGGGATCACTGACGATGTTGATTAGGGGATTCTAGGAGCTATAGTCCAAATGAAATCTTCTGAGTTCTATACACATTGCCATATAAAGATGGTGCAAGGATCATTAAAGCCAAGGGTCTAATATTTATCTAATTGTATTATTGGTAGATGATAGTGTCTCAAATAGGAGTGCATGTAACTCTACATCCAGGGATATCAAGCTATAAAGAACAGTCTTGGCTGTTTCTATTTGTCATAGAATTGCAGAATTGGAAGATACACCAAAGGTTATCTAGTCTGATCCCTTGGAAGTGCAGAAATCCATAGATGAATGCAAGTTTAGTCTAAAGTGTCTCTTTGGGTGCGGTCTTGGGGAAAAATTCCTTTCCCATTACCTTTTCCGTCATGGACTTGAAGGCCACATCTTGTAGTATGCAACCTGCGATTTCAGCTATAGGTGAAATTTTTGAACTGTATACTAATAACAGATTCTAGGACACTGTCTTGTTTCTTCCCCTGCCCTTGCATTTCCTTTAACAAAAGAACAAACATCTTCTTGTCTTTTGAAATTACGCAGGACCTTATTATGAAGCTGAAAAGGGCTCAGAATACAGCCTTAATCATATAAAAGCTGACATGTAAAGTAAGCAATGAGACAACTCATACTCCTAGGACTGAAAATGTAAATGCAGTAACTTCCAAAGTCTGAGCCTGCAAGCAGTTGCTTTTGTGGGTGGTTGGGAAGGAAGAATATTTGAATGCAGTATGGTCTGAAGGACTGACAGACATGGCAGGACTTTTTCAGTGGTGATGTTCAGCTCTACTTCTTCCTGTCACCTGATGCTGTGAAAGTGCTAGAGCAGTGTGTGAATGCTATAAAGGCCTGGATGATGCCCAATAAATTGAAGCTTCAATTCATTCAGGCTTCATTAAGATACTATATATAACAGCAGTTCTGAAGGAATTGCAGTGGTGACCAATTCACTTGCAGTCTGAATGCAAGGTGCTGAGTGATAATATTCAAAGTCCTAAATGGCTGTGGAATCCCACCCCCCACCCCCGAATCATGATTTTCTTATTGGCTCCAATGCTGGGATCATTTCAGCACCAAGTAAAAACTTGATTTTTCATCAAAGCTTTCAGGATGCAGATGTCTAACTGATTTTTATCCAGGCTGCAGATGTCAAATAGTTGCATTATTTAAAACTGCTTTAACCAGTTTTAAATTGTTTAGCAGGATATAAGTACTTTAATAAATAAATAAGAGCTTAAAGGGGTCCTCAAATTAGTGAGGAGGATTAAATCTGTGGTCTCTGAATGAGCCCTTTTTCTTTGTCTAGATAATTTCCAAAAGGAATGGGCAAGATGGCCTCTGAAAGCCATCACAGAAAACGCCATCATCACCCGGTGGATAGTCTTTGCCGGAAGCTCCAAGCTATTAACATGATGGACCAGGCCTCCAACCCAGCTCTGCAGATTCCAAAGTTCCAGTCCAAGAACTTTGACAGCCCACAGTGCAATGTGAGGAAAAACTTGGAGGAGATCTTGAAGAAAAGGACCTTGAAAATGAGCGACAGTGACAGCACTGTGGGCAATGACACTTATTTGCTAAGCCCTTTCACCGACAACAACAGTCCTTTCCCGTGCCCACCTGTGGCAACGCCGACTCACAGACGGGTCTCTGATATCCGCTCAGAGACTTTTTCAAACAGTAAAAATAAAGAAAAGGCCAGCAAACCATGGCTTCTGATAGGACAAATGGGGAGTGGTTCACCATGCCTTTTCAGACAGGGTGTACCAGGCTCTGCTCAGTTGTGTGGCACCACCAGTACAGAACAAAAGAGTAATTCTTTTCAGGAATATAGCTATTTGACATCCAGTCCTGACTTGTCTACCCAGGAACCAAAGTCTGCTCACTCTGTGTTCCAGTCTCCTCTCAGCCAAAGGCTCTTTTTGGGTAAGGGCAAAGGTAAGAGAACCATGCATTCCTCATTCAAGGACGTACTAGCTATAGGGGGTTAGAAGTCGGCCTCTTTTGTCAGTTGAACAAGATGTCTACTAACAATCTGTGTTTATGCTGTCTTGAGTCACAGATGGCAAGAGCCATCTGGACCTCCACCATGCAGGAATATACAATTAAAGTGCTCCTGAGAGCCCACTATCCAACTTTTATTTTAAAACCTCCAGAGGAGAGTCCATCAACCCTACGACTTTTCCTTTTTAATTTATTGAACTTACATCTAAACAAGGTATTCAAGGTAGTTAAAAGAAACTCATGGTGGCAGGGGAAAAATACATAAAGACCTGCATTCCAATTTCTGTTACCAGTAGAGCAGACCCATTGAATCTACATGGCTTACATAGTTGCCTATTTACCATTTTTTCAGTTGATTCCATGGTCCTAATCTGTTCAGGATAAATGACTGAATTTTGGCTAAAAATTGTTATGTACAATCAAGTTGGCTTCGATTTATGGTAATGGTAAGTGTGTGAAACCTTCAAGAGATCCTTTGAGCCCTGCTCAGGTCTTGCAGCCTCAGGGCTCTGACTCCTTTACTGTAATCTCACCTTCCTTTTTTTTTTTACTGCTTTCCCCTTTCCCCAGCATTATTGTCTATTCCAACAAGTCTTCTGTTGTCATGTCCAAAGTGTGATACTGTATATACTCATGTATAAGTCTAGAAATTTTAGTCAAAAACTTGACCCCAAAAACCTAGGTCGACTTATCCATGGGTCAATGTAAATACTATAGCTCTTACTAAAAAGAGACCCATCCCTGGTGAAAAGCAAGAGTGAAATCGGTCCTGGAAGCACTGGTCTCTCTCTGCTCTCATTTCCATTCATCCGTGTGAGCCAAAACCATTATGCCTGCCAGAATTTTGTAGGTTCTTTGGCATTGTTTTCCTTTGCTTCATCATTTAGATCCTTTGTTACATGTCCCTAAGTTTTACCCTTGACCTATCCAAGGGTCATATCAAAATCCATAATTTTGCCCCCAAAACCTGTCCTCGACTTATACACGAGGTCGACTTATAGTCAAGTATATACAATAGTCTCCATTTAGTTATTTGGGCATCCAAGAAGAGTTCAGACTTGATTGACTCTTGGACTCATTTATTCTTCTTTTGGCTTTTTTTCTGGTATCGTTGTATTGTTAACTGCTGTCAAGTTGAACTCAATTTATGGATGCATGAGACACCTCCAAGTCACCCTATCATCAACAGTACTGCTCAGGTCTTGCATACTAAAGGGCTATACAGTCAGGAGAAGGTGGCATGAAGCTGCCTTTTTCAAAAAGAACTGGGTAAAAACTGCTTCTTTTTAATGCCGCTTTTTCCTGGATATGGCACGAACGTGGTGCGTTCCTGCTGGCCTTTAGGCGTGTGTCATCTAAATGCCACACCTTCATGCCATAATGAACGCACCTCTTTTTGCTCATCTGTATAGCCCCCAATGGCTATGACTTCCTTGATCGAGTTAATCCGTCAGAAATGTGGTCTTCCTCTTTTCTTGTTGCCTTCTACCTTACTAAAGTACTGTCTATTCTAGTGAGTCATGTCTTCTCATATGTCCAAAGTACAGTGCTCCCTCGGGTTACGAAATTAATTCGTTCCGCGGCTAATTTCGTAACCCGAAAAACCTTCGTAACCTGAATTGCCATAGGCGCTAATGGAAAAAAAGCCGCGGCTCTGCCGCGGCTCCATTGAAAACAGCGCCGAGGTTTTTTCGTAACCCAAAAAAACCTTCGTAAGCCGAAACAATAAATCCCTATGGGATTTTTTCGTATCCCGAAAAATTCGTAAGCTGGGTAATTCGTATCCCGGGGTACCACTGTACAGCATTCTCAATTTAGTCATCTTGGCTTCTAGAGAGAATTCAGGCTTGATTTGCTCTGGAGCTCAATTATTTCTCTTTTTAGCAGTCCACAGTATCCACAGAACTCTTCTCTAGTACATTTCAAATGAGTTTATTTTCTTCCTATCATCGTTCTTCCTATCTTATTTTCTTCCTATCATAGAACACAGTTTTTCCAATGAATTGGTGTCCCTCTCCCCCTGTGTCAACTTTCTTCCTTGTCCAGCTCTCATATTCATACACAGATGTTGCAGCTATCCTGTTGCACATGATCCTAACTGAAATACATTAAACAAAAATACATTTTGAAATTGTACCAGGTGTTTAGACTGGTACAAAGGAGATCTGATGCAAATGTTTAGTGTTCTGGAGCTACCCAGCCAGCCATGTCCTCCACCTCGATACTCTATTGCATTTATTTTGTTAAGACTCCTCTTATGAATATGGTTATGGTGACTTTCTGTTGTTGTTTTACCTATTTCAGTGGTGGGAAGTCTGTGGCTGTCCAGATGTTGCTGGACTCTCGGCCCAAGCCAGCACTGCCTATGATAAGGATAATGGGAACTGGAGTCCCACAATATCTGAAGGAACATCCCCACACCAGACTAATCTTTGTTAATACATGTATTGCATTTTTCTTGCATTGTTTTTACCTATTACTAGAAGCTATTTTGCAACAGTTTCTTCAAATTTTGGTGTGAATACTTAAAACACAGACCACAGAAGGAATATAAAGTTTTAATAGGGAGAAGAACAGCAGATGAAGAAAAGAAGGATAATAGCAAAGCTTGGGAAGTTACTTTTTCATAAGTAGTACATTGTTCGTACATATTATAATGTTAAAAGGTAATTCTTCTATTAAGTGTTATTTTTTCATTTAAAAACAGACTTGGTAAGAGAATGACACGAAAACTGAAAAATCCTCTCAAAATTCTTCTGAAAATGCATTTTAAAAGCAAACTTGGAAAGTAACTAACATTTTACTCATACTAGAGGAGTCCCCATTTGCTATGTTTCTTTTTAAATGTAGCATGCTATGCCCTAATTCTCAGAAAAGCAGTACAGTGGTGCCTCGGGTTACGAAAATAATTCGTTCCGCGGCCGCTTTCGTAACCCGAAAAGCCTTCGTAAGCCGAAAACCCATAGGCGCTAATGGGGAAAAAGCCGCGGCTCCGCCGCGGCTCCATTTAAAATAGCGCCGGAGTTTTTTCGTAACCCGAAAAAACTTTCATAACCTGAAACAATAAATCCCTATGGGATTTTTTCGTATCCCGAAAAATTCGTAACCTGGGTATTTCGTATCCCGAGGTACCACTGTAACTTGTAATAGCTAAGTAACTAAGACCCCATACAGACAGGCCAAAATAAAGCTGCTTTGGGTCACTTTGGAGGTATGCTGTTTAAATGATGCGTGTGTCCTAAGAGTCCAGAAGCCACACCAAAGCCATGCTCCAGTCTTAAGGCGCAGCTTCCGGACTCTTAGGACACACGCATAATTTAAACAGCATACCTCCAAAGTGACCTGAAATAGCTTTATTTTCCCCTGTCTGTACAGGCCCTTGGGTCCAAAACACACTGCAGAAATAATCCATCTTGAGACTGCTTTAACTGCCCTGGCTTGATGCTAGGGAATTCTGGGAACTGAAGGTTTGTGAGCCATTTAGCTTTCTCTGTCACAGAGCTCTGGTGCCACAACAAACTACAATTCCCAGGATTTCCTAGCACTCAGCCAGGCAGTCCAGGGCCCCATTCAGACTGGCATCAAAGATCTGTAAGGAACTGGGCTGATTCGGATGCCCCTCCCCAGAATCTCTCCGTTAGCGAGTGCCCACTACAAAAAGAGGGGCATTTTAAATCAAATGCATATTGTGCCTGCTGTCAAAGCTGCCTGCAGTCAATCAAGCGATCGTCATGGTGACGTTTTGCAGGGGCATCGGAAGTGTCCTCCCCCCTCATTTTTTTTAAAGAGCTATGCACAAAATGCCCCAAAGTGTCATTTTTTAAAAAACCTCTTTTTTGTGTGTTGTGTGTATATGTGGGCATTTGGGTCAGATCTGCACCTGTCCCCATTTTCAATCCCATGCAAGCTAATGCATCCCCCACTCCTTGCCACCACCACCCCAGAATGCCTCTTACACATGTAATAATAATAATAATAATAATAATAATAATAATAATAATAAATTCCTCACCTCGGAAATGCCAGAAAAAGATGCAATTGCCCTGCATTTTATTTTTTGCTTTTAAAAGCAATTCAGGGCTGCCTCTGAATTCAGTAGCAAAAGCATGTATCATTTTGTCTAATTGACAAGAGCAAAAAATGTAACATTCGAATTGTAAGTCTAACCCTTTGCAACATTTGTAACATTTGCATTCCCAACATTTCCCCTTTGCTGGAAGTGAGCAGATGAAAGGGAAAGTGCACAAGCTGCTAGCCCTGCTCTATCTGCCTCAAGAAAAAAAATCATGTGCATATTTGGTCAAAAATAATCCCCCAGCTTGGACCCACAGCCCTACTTCCCTGGGCAATCCTCCTTCCTTCCGACCCTCACCTCCCTTTGAGCTTTCTCCACTACCCCCCACCTCCCTCTGACAATAATCCAGGAGCAAGAGGAAATGAAAGTAGAACAAGCAGCCTGATTTCCCTACATGCCCCAGCGTAGCCCCACAACCCAATTCCCTCTGGAAATCCTCCTCCTCCTCCTTGCTTCCTTCAGACCCTCTCCTTCCTCGGGGATGCCCATTGATACTATCCCCCAGCTCCTTCATCCTCCTCCTCCTCCTCCTGCTCCGTTTTAGGATCCCCTCCATGGCTCACTTCCTCCCATGGCCCCTTTCTCCTCCTCCTCCTCCTCCTCTCCTCCCCATCATCACTTCCCCCCCCCACCTCTCTCTGACAGCCCTCTGCAGCCCAAAAGTCACCCCTGATTTCCCCCTTTCCTCCTGTCACCCTTTGCATCCAGATTCCCCTTTTCTCGGCTCTTTCCTCCTCCTCCTCCCCCCTCCCTTCTGATGATGGGAGGGAATGCTCTGACCTCTGCCCGCCCCCTGACCCTAATCCCTCCCTAAATTTGCCCCGATCATGATCGAGGGCAAGTTCAAATTTCATGCAACCTGGGTCTTTTGAGAAAAGACAGATTTTAGCCCGAATTTAGATATCCCAGTGTAAAGGACATTTCCTTGTGCAAGCCCTGACATGGATTGTGACAGAATCGGGCCCAATATGAACTTCACGTGGAAGAATTGCTTTCAAACCCAGTTTTTAATGTATTCTAAATGGCCTCCAAGAGATCTCAACCTGGATTATTTCTGCAGTGTTTTTGGACCTTGGTTACTTTCAGTTCATTACTTCCTACATCTGTGTATCAGTGAGATCCTCATTGGTTCTTACAGTATTTAATACCTTTTAATTTTTTGAAAAATTAACTTGGTTGGATTAGCTGCAACTTCTGTTTCAGCTTTAATAGAAAACCTGAAGATGATATATCATGACTTAAAGTCAACTTGTTTTAAATCTTCCAAGAATGCTAGGAGAACAATCCACCTACCACCGTCCTTTCTCCTTGCAGAATGGAAACTGCCAGTAGAAACCAGAAGTGATGAAGATTCTGACGTAAGCCTGATCTGTGAAGAAGATCTATTGACGACAATGTTCTCTGCATGTGACGTGGAAAGAAGAGGTTTTTTTACAGTCCCTTCTGTAGTTGTTAGAAACTTTCCAAAGAAAGGCTAAGTGCCATTTCATACTTGACATTCGTATTGACTCTAGTGCAGGGATAAGATATGTCTGTAAACCAATGGTTGAATTCCAGTTTGGGAAGAGGAGAGTCACAACCCAAGAATAGTCAATGATGGCTAGCGGTTGCCATGCTGGGGGTGGTGAATTTATTTCAGGTTTAGTCCATAAAAGGTGCTGAATCTATTATGAAGATATGGTTAGTATCTTGGGTACAAACTTCAAAGTTCCACCTAAAACCTGAATTGGATTTGCTGGGCCACTGAGATGGGATCCATCAGAAGATGGGACTAAGGATAATGAGGAAGATCAAAGCAAAGGGCCAAGTGTAATCCTTATACTTTGGCAAAGCATACAAGGCACAGTTCAATTTTAGGTATAGCTACTCAGGGGTTAGACCCCAATGCAACAACTGCATAGGCTATAGAGGAGAGCTCAGTTCATACAGCAGCTTCTGAGACTCCAAATAACATCTTACTGCTGGTCGCTGAGTGTGTGAACCCCACACTGGTTGCATCTGCACTGTAGAAATAATCCAGTTTGACACCATTTAACTAACATGACTGAATGCTATAGAATTCTGGAAATTTGTTTCTTGTGACACCAAAGCCCTCTGTCTGAGAAGGAAGAAGTTCTAGGAATTCCATAGCATTGAGCTGTGACTGTTAAAGTGGTGTCAAACTGGATTATTTCTGCAGTGTGGATGCAGCCTTTGCAAAATATTCCTCCTCCTGATTTTCAGCATGCTCTAGCGGTCCTTATTTTTCAGACCCATGCTGAAAAATTACCTATTTTTGCAAGCCTTTCCTATGTTGTCCAACCTATTCTGTATTTCTATGGATACTTTTAGCATTATAGTTAGATTCTTTACACTGTTCCTGGCTTGGGTATTTTATTGTTGTGAAATCTTTCTCATTTGTTAATATTTTCAAATAAGTAAATAATATACATGTAAAAGGATTCTCTATGTATATTATCTATGCTCAAAGGTTTAGACAGCTGAACAAAACCTGATATTATTCATATAGCAGGAGCAGTCAACCATCGGAGGACACATTAACACAAGAAACCTTGGACAGATGCATCTGCCCATTATATCCCCTTTTTAAAAATCACATTTTTGTCCCACGTTCCACCAGGTTGTGTGGAGGGAATTTTTGCTATATTTTTGTCCACCTTTTTGCAAGAAGTGACCAGGGATCCATTCCTATTCACTTTATGGGGAGAGACAGATAAGAGATGATGATGATAATGATGATTGCTGCTCATTGCCCACTCTTGCTGCACCTACATAAGTAGGCCCTCAATATTTTTGTGGAATTCCTTTCTAAACTCTAAAACTCTAAACCCAAATGGTTTGATTCTAGTGTGAATTGTCACTGCATTTCTTAGGAAAAGTGGCTGTTTCCAAATTAGTTGACTTCCTGAGGTACACAACAAGCCGGGGGTCAGAAGACAGCAGTCTGGAAGAACTGTGTAACATGCTTGATCCTGAACAAAAGGACATTTCTATGGACTTGGAAACTTATCATGCCATCATGAAGGAATGGATTGAAGACTGCCGAAGAAACTGGTAGTTAAAACATCTTGCTGTCTTTTTCTGACAATATATATAGTGCTGATGCACACCTTAGAAATGCTTCTACCATCTGTTGAATGAGTTGTCACTTTGTGAGGACATTAATTTGTCTGTAGCTTGTTTTATGTTTTAATCTACCGTTATTATCTTAAAGTCTCTCTCTCTGTCTGAATGCATTTAAAATATTTTCCTGGATGTTGCATGTATTCCTCTTTTTTAACCATATCTGGAAATAAAGTGAGGGCCATAGAGTAGAGAGAAGGCATGAAGGAATGCACGGGAATTTGTGTGTCCCTCAAACATTTATTGGAATCCAACATCCATCATGTTGGATGTTGGCAAATTGTCATGATAGATGAGACATGAAATTCTGCAACATTTGGAAGGCTATAATTCCTCCACCAGCACTAGTATACCCTTCAACTGTTCCAGTTTGTTAAGGACAGTCCAGGTAAACCCTTTTAATTTGTTCAGCTGCTTTTGAAATGACCCAGGCTTTTTGTTGTTGTTTTCTTCCACTCTCCCCCTTTGTCTTCAGCTTTCTTCAGTTACTACAAATAGAGTTGAAAAGGCAATAGTAGTTTGTATTCAAATAACTCTGCAGGATTGAGAGGAGAAGACAGGGCAGAATCTTGCCCTTCGCAGTAGGCTGAAGCAAAAGCAAATGGCAAAAAAATTGGGCAAAAAATTGATTTTTTCTTTTCTTTTTGCAAGAACAGTGTGGGATGTGTGGCATTCCAAAGTCTGCTGCCAGACTAATGCTAGGCTTCCACAGTTGCTTACCCTTGGCCTAAATTGAATTGTTAATCTCAACCAGAGTAAACACATTGAATCAATGGAAACTTTGTAAGTCAACAGTGATGTCAGTTCCATTGATTCAGTGCTCCTATATGTGTTGGGACTAACAATTGATTTTAGGTCTGTATTTTTGAACATATTAACATCAAATCTCTTTTCTTCCTCTTCTCCCTCTGCCTCCACCAATCACTACCCAGGAATGAATCACCTATTACAGAAACAACTCCAGATGGCACTCTAGGAGGTATGAAACTTAATATATATTATGGAAAATTAAGCCATCATTCCTATAGTATCAAGTTTCTTCACCTTTGAGTAGTTCACAACCCACTCTTATGACACTTTTCCTTAGGGTCTATTCAATCTTGATTCTTGACATCAGTGGGAACTGGTGGTTTCTATTTCATTGGGGTGATGAATCCATTCTGGGTTTTAGTGTGAACATGAAGGGAGATAACAAAGCTGCCCAACCTGTTTTGAAGAGAAGACTCAGCACCTTAGGGAGCTTCTTTGAATCTCGGGCAGAAACCCAGAACAGTTGCCCCATTGATATAAAAGCCACTAGCTGCCATTGCTTGATATGATCAGTATGGGTAATAAAGTGAATATTTGCATGGTGATAGAAATTGTTGCAAGGGGGTGGATGTACTTTGGCACGGTTTGCAAATAACTGGTATGTAGGGATAAAGTAAAGAGAATGAATGGAGATGTAAAGAAAATGCACTGAAAGGGGACTCTAACACAATATAGAATTATAACGCAGTGATTCCACTCCCTGGTTGCATCCTTTGGGATCCTGGTGTTTGTATTTTGCTGAGGCACTAGAGCTTTCTGGCTGAGAATTAGGAACAAGCCTCCCTAAACTGCAGATTCCAAGATCCTTCTGGTTGGGACTAAGGCAGTTAAAGTGGAAGTATAATGCTATAATAGTGTAATGTGGAAGAAGGAATTTTCACTTATGGTGCTAGAGAATTGATATGAGAGAACATTCAGTGTTTAGCTTTGAGATGACCAGAGGCATGAGTGGAGGTATTCTCAGAGGAATAGTTAAAGATGTCATGGGGTTTGACAAGGCTAGGAAGACGTGGCAATACTATATACAAATGTAAAAAGACTTGTCTGTCCCTTGACCTACATCTGAAAAACTTTTATTGCAGCTAAAAGGACTCCCATGAGGATGAATGTAACATCTGGAAGCCTAGAAGCACTTGGTGGAGATGTGTCTAGAGGAGACCTGTGAGCACTCTTTTTTCTAAAGAACCAAACAAATGCAATAACTAGCAAATGTGTAACAAAAATAAAAGACTAAAACAAAAACAAAAGACTAAAATAAAAAACAAGTGCACACACTCACCTCAATTGAAACATCTTGGTTATATGCCACCTTCAGTATCTTGTCTTTGAGCTTCTTCTAAGAAACCTACTAAATCTTTACTATTACATGTTTGTTGGTCCTTACACTGTGTGGCAGATTGGAGATATGTTCATTAAATCACCAACATAGTAATTTGTTTTTAAAGAAGTTGGCTTCTTTAAGATGCTGACTGGTCACTCCTATAAGTTCATCTGTTGGGAAGCTTCCTGAATTAGTTATGTTGACAAAAGTATTCTGAAAGCATACCTTCATTTTCAGAAAATCATGAGTGCTCTGTCTTCATAATCACAACTATTCCTCCATTAAAATAGGATGATTTTTGAACATAATCCCTGGGAGTTTTATCCCATGAACGCATCTTGGTAAGAAAAATATAGAAGAGTGACACATAGGTAAGATCTGGTGATGAAAGGTATTATTTGGAGCTACCCACAACTCCTCCAGCTGATCCTCCCCATCATCAGAAATATGGATAAAGGAGAAATTGCATTGGATCTAGCAATCAAAACGGCAGTCTATTTCATGGTAGCCTGTTTAGTGGCACTTTATTAAAATGGCACATAAACTGGGCCTTCTATTCTTTGTACTTCCAGGGAAACATCTGATCTGATCACTTGTATAGCAGATCTTCAGTTCAACAATCAAAAACTCCAAGAAGAGAACAGCCAGTTGAAGCAGTCTTTGGATGCCATGGAAGAGACCAACAACAGACTAATGGAAGAGAGTGGGGAACTGCACAGCCAGATAAAAAGGTGGAGCATATTGAATTTAAGTTAAGTCTTGAACTGCTTGAGTTCAGGAATTAATACAGACAGATTTTGTGCTGCTTAATTCCAGAGTGTGTACCTTTCAGAACTCATCTAGATTTGGTTGAAAGTTGAAATCCTGAGCTCTGAAATCTGACTTTGAGGAGGGGAAGTGAGACCCAGTGTGCTGTAGAGATTTGAACATTGGACTATGACTCTGGAGACCAAGGTTCAAATCCTGGCCAGCCATGTAAGCCCACTGGGTGACCCTGGGCAAGTCACACTCTCTCAGCCTCAGAAGATGGCAATGGCAAACCCCCTCTGAAGAAACTTGCCAAGAAAAAGGTTCACCTTAGGTTTGCCATAAGTCGGAAACAACTTGAATGAACACAAAATGAACAAGAGTTTGGAAGCAGTCTCCTTCTCAGATACCTAGAAGTTGTGCATAGCTGTTGTGTCCAGTAGCCACTGATAGGGATGGATTTTATCTTATCTCCATTTAAACTAGTGGCTACTTCTACATCTCATGGAAGCAGCAAGGGCAGTCTCACTTTCATTCTGGAAACAGAACATTTGACTTTAAATAGAAGAACATAGAGCATCATTTATACAAGTCAGGAATTGAGAATCCGGGAAGGAGCCATGCAAAATTTGTTCCAATTGAGATGATTGCATGGGTCTGTCTAGCACTGTGTTGTCTTCATCAGAAGACAATGCAGACCAATGCAGTGCCCAAGATCTTAGATAACAGGCCTGCCAACTAAGCTGTTATACCTGGGAAGTTTGAGATCTTTAATAGACAAAATCATGGTAGACATGACTGCTACTCATGTGGTGGTGGTTGTTGGTGTTGTTGTGTGTGCGCCTTCAAGTCATTTCTGATTTGGCAAGCCTATCGTTGGGTCTTCTAGGGCTGAGAGTACCCAAGGCCACCCAATGGATTTCCATGGCCAAACGGGGAATCGAACCCTGATCTCCAGAATCATAGTCCAACACTCAAACCATTACATCACACTGACTCTCATATGGTTACTATTTGCTGTCTCCGGTTTCAGAGGCAGCATATATCTGAACAATAATGGAAGAGGGCTGTTGCTTTCATGTTGTGGGATTCTCATAGGCATGTGGGTGGCCATTGTGGATGACAGCATGATAGACTAGATTGGCCTATGGTCTGATCCAGCAACATTCATTTTATGTTGTTCAAGATTATGCTTTACCATTGAGGTATGGCCAGTAGCAGCTGGTAGCTTCCCTGAGGCAAGTAATCCATTCTGAACCTAAACAGGCTATTCTAAGTGCTGAAACTGTTTGGAGAATAGGTGGTAGCACCTTGGAATAACTCCTGTACAAAACCCAGCATGGATTTGCCATGATAATGGCACTGATAATGGAAACTACCATCCACCATTGACTATGCTTCCTATATTAGTCAGACCTGTCTCTTTAGGTTGTTACCACACCTTAGATATATTATTTGAGAGGATGATGACTCTGAGAATCCTGCAACCAGCATAAAACAAATAACATTTCCATGCGCTGGCTGCTATTCTGATTCATTGTGGCACACATTCCAATAGCTATTTGTAGTAAATGCACTGTAGAGAACAATTGCTATCATGGCTGTTAGAAATACAAGCAATTTATTCTAGTAATGGGTGCTGCACGTGTTTTCTTCTTTGCACAGTCTCACTGAAGCAACAAAGAGATTACATGGCTATACCTCTACCTCTTGTCAGACCTTAGGCCAGTGGTACTCTAATCAGAGGAGAATCATACAGTTGTAGGACTGTAGACTCCAGCAGTCTTAACTTAGTATAGCTATGTTGGGATTTCCATTCAGTTAAATCTAGATGGCTGCATGGTTCCTATCTGTGCTCTTAAGTAGTGCAGGCCTATCATTTGTTTTGTGTGTGTGTGTGTGTGTGTGTGTGTGTGTGTGTGTGTGTGTGTGTGTGTTTTAATGACGATGTTATTTTGAGGCCCTTTGACACTGTACAATTATAGCACTATGATTCCACTTTAATTGCCATGGCTGCATCATATGGAATCCTGAGGTTTGTAGTTCAGCAAGGCACAAAAGCTCTCTGGCTGAGAATCCTAAATTACCCTTCCCTAAACCACAAATCCCAAGATTCCATAGGTTGTTGCCATGGCAATTAAAGTGGCATCATAGTCCCTCATATTGCTTATAACAGTCTTGACGGCTTTGGTTCTTTTCAGTTTCCAGCAATCTCTCTCTCGAATTAAGGCTCTAAAAGAGGAGTTGGAAGAAGCAAAGAATAACTTCAGTGCTTCTGAAGAAAAAAGATTGAAGATTGCAGCCCAGAATAAACAGCTAGTAGGTGGACTGAGACCATCTCACATACTGATGTTTGTTATGTAAATCTGAGACTTGGGTTTGATTATGATCAAGACTCTTTAGTGTGTAATACTTCCAGTCCCAAACATTTTGGATAAGGGAGACTCAACCTGTCTAAGGATAGATAAAGAACTTTTCCATGCTCCTCCCATCCCTGAAAATTTGTACTCAGTCCCTTTTCTGGTTTATGAAATTCTAATAAGAATACACAGATATTTTCAAACACACACATTTTATCAACACAGGCCAGAAACTTTTTTGGTAAAATGGAAGTAGCCTTTCTTTCTAAACTGGATGGTGTACTCTATCCAGTTCCAGACTCCAGACTCTGTACTGGTATTACACATTACAGAGTCTGGATCATTGAAATTCAAATGCATGTACAATCTGCTACGTATAGAAATATGCTTGGTTTCAAGCATTATAATTTTTATACATAAAATGAAATGCAAGGCTTTGTTTGCATCAAGGTTTTTTTTAACTCAAGACAAATGGAAAAAAATGAACAAATAATCCTTGACATCTAAATAACAAAGTGGAATTCAAGAAAACTATAAATAAATATAATAAATATCAGTCCTTAATTTGCACAAGCTAAACTATTTCATGTAACTGAGAATCAGATATTGATTCTAAAACAAGTAAATCTCTCATATGGTGCATTCATTTGTGTTTCATGCCAGGTTTATAAATGGTGTCAGTGAGCCCAGATGAAAGAGACAGAGGAGAAGCAACCCCATAACCTGGGAACATTTGTCCTAGGCCTCATCTGAATGGACCAAAAGGCCTGTTTCCCATCCATTATGGCATCATCCCCTTTGGATAATGTGTTACTCAAACCCTGGTTCCGGTGCACAGACTGGACAATATCCAGCATGTCCCACTCAAGAACCAGGGCATAACAAAGCTAAAATGAATGAAAATAAGTTGCTTGTTGCTCTGGATCATCCAGCATCATAGCAGTGGCTCTCTGCATGGGCATCCCATTAGACCACCTTGTGCATCCACCACATCTGTGGGTAGCTGAGGTCATAATGAAGATTTTCACACCAGTGCTTACCGTGGGTTAAGCACTGGTAAAGTGCTGGTAAAACATCCCTGAAGTGTGAGGGTGTGAAAGCCAGTCGTGTTTCTGAAGTGTCAGTGAAACGTCCCCTCGCCTCTACCATCCTTGAATCATTTGCGGAGCAGCCATTTCCTATTAACGCAAAGTTCCCATTATTAGGAAATGGCTGCTCTGTGAATGATTCAAGAATGGTAGAGGCGAGGGGGCACTTCATTGATGTTTCAGATGTGCAACCAGCTTTCATACCCTTGCGCTTCAGGGACATCTTACCGGCGTTTAATCCACAGTAAGTACCAGTGTGAAAATCTTCAATGAGGTGCCCAGCATGTGACCCTCGCTGGGTACATCATTCTGACCACATAAATGAGCAACCCATAATGGTGGCAGATGCACCTGATGGCCCAGCACTTGGTGCTGTGCACATAGTCGCTGCAGTGAGGAAATGGATGCTGAGGAAACGGTGGCAGGTCAGGGCAACTGTGGGGCCAGGATACTCTGGGCTGCCCCTGGAGTATCCTCACCAATGTGGACAAGGCCCTAGCCAGCATGGCCAGTGGTCCAAATTCTGGAGGCAGGATGATATGTCTCACATTGAAGTGGTGGGATGAAGACTCCTTTTGGCTTGGGAGGCCAATCAGTAGCATCACTAGCGTTGGTGTTCCCTGTTGCAGTAACTCATGGTGTCACACACACACACACACATTCATCTACTCCCATGCCACACCATACAAAATCCTTAGTCCAGTTTTTTGTGCTAATGTTACTCATACATCGTAATTCCTGTATATCACTGAATGTCATGTTAACAGCAGTGACCTAAACAACTAGCAGAATTAAAATTATACCTTTAATTTATAACATGAGGCACACAGCCTAAATGTATTTACATATACATAGTTTCATGTGATTAAAATGAAAATGTGAGAAAATGTGATGTTTTTAAAGAAAATTTTAAAATAATGTTTTTTAAAAAATTAAAAAAATATTTTTTTAATTTTTAAAAAAGAATTAAATTTTAATTTTTAAATACAATCTTTATTCATCCTTTAAAATTACAAACAAACAAACAGAAAACAGAGATGTTGCTTAAATTAAGCATAATATATATAATACTATGTTATGCATCCCTTCCCCCCTAAAACCTTGATTTAGTTAATACATGTTTTACATAAACTCAGATGTAAATGGTTCTTAATTTCTTTGACTTTAACTTTTTAAATTTTAATTTAAAAAACAACAATGCTGAGGCTTCTAATTTTCCCTCCCACTGAGCCTCATCTCTTCAGCATTTCAGCATGAATGCCACAGCCTAGTGATGCCACTGATGCCAGTGCATTGGGGTGTTCTAATGGCTCTGAATTTGCTCAAAGGAATTAAGAATTCAGTATCCACATGGAGTTTGTTTATATTGACCCTAGGTAATCTATAAATGATGGAAACATCTCTTTGAGTAGCATCACTCTATTTTTCCTCTCTCTTCCCTGTAATTTCATTCTCCCCCTCCCCCCTCTGTCCAGGAAAAAGATAATCAGGTCCTCATTCTCAAGATTTCATCTCTACAAGAGGAGGTAGGAACATAACCTCTTATACTCTTTTCTCTGACCAGCTGCACAGCATTTGGCAAACTTTGCTATCTAATTTAGCTGTGCATAACACATGATATGCGCTTTAATCTAGAACATCAGGAATGCTCTGGATTCAGATGGTCTTGAGAAGAAGATTGCGGAGTTGTCCAGAAATGTAGCTGAACTCCAGGCAAGTGGTTTCTACAATTTTGGCTTTGTGGGGTAAAAAAAAGGGTTGAATGCAATATTTTCAGTGCCAGTTATATTTACCAGGCATCCAGAATCATGGAGTGTACAGATTAAGGCAGATTAAGGCACTGAGTTTCCAGATATTGTCAGAGTATAGGTCCCACTATCTCTGATAGGGATATAAATCTTTGACTTGTATTTGTGGTTGGATAACTATGGTTGTTTTCACTCTACCTTGGGAGAAAATGAAGATTCTTCTGCAGGATTGTCTCTGTTTTCTAACATCCCAAAGTGCTGTGGAAGATTTTTTTTTTTTTCCTGTGAAGACCCACAGTGTTTTCTGTACATTTTCTGTACAGGAAACTATTCTTGCACTAAAAAAAGTTTTCTCCATCCCTAGCCTAGAGCTTTTAGCTTTAACTTTTATCTTCCTTTTGACATACTTTGCTCTTCTTCCTGTATGGCTTAGTATGCATCCACATTGTCAAAATAATGCAGTTTGACACCATTTTAAGCCTATGGAATGCTGGGATTTGTAGTTTTACAAGGTCTTTAGCCTTTTCTGCCAAAGAGTTCTTGGTACTTCAGGAAACTACAAATCCCATGATTCTGTAGGGTGGTGCCATGGCAGTTGAAGTGGTATCAAACTGTATTAATTCTCCAGTGTAGATACACTCTGGGAATGTGTTTCAGCTATGTGTTGGTTGCTCTCCATTAGATGCATATGCTGTTGGATGTGTCTGAGATGCTTGCTGATTTTTGTTTGTTCCTCCTTCCCAGATGCAAGTGCATTTGTATGAAAACATGCTGGGGAGCAAGGATGCATCCCTCCTTAAGGTTAGTAGTTATTGTGGTGATGCTGCAGAGCCAGTTTTGCTAGATAGATGGCTTGTAGGGTTGAAGCCATGGGACTTTCTAGTTAGCAGGGACTATGACATCTTCTATCCCTTCAATAGTTTAGTGGCAATTTTTACAGTAATTGGAGGGACAATGGAATTTCCCAGCAATATTGCATTGTTATAAGCTATCTCTGTTGTAACTCAAAATATTGGGGCGGGGGGGGGTTGTTTGTAGAGATAACAACTGCTGGAAATTGTTTTAGACCAACACAGACACCTGCACTTTGGGATTTTCGCATGTGGGTATTGCTATAGATGAGAAATTTACCACAGTGCCACTGTGTGAAAAGAAATGTTTTCAGATCTGTATTTATATCTTGCCTTTCTCAAGGCAGCTTAGTAAAGGGCAGAAAATGGTAATAAAAATGCATATAGTCCAAATGATAGCTACTGGGTAGCATTTAAGCAATCTGAATGTGCAAATGTCATAATGGTTACCCCTTTGCATTATCATCTTCCCAAACATCCAGAAGCCAGTGACATGTCAGGAGAGAAAGTAGGTAGTAAAAGGTGTCTTCCTTATGTTCTGCACTAGCTACTTGTTGACTCTAGATGGTGTGAGTCTACTGAGAGAAAAAGCCCTTGAAGGCAGCAGTTTTCCAAAAAGTTCTTATTGCAGTCAATTCAGTCAAGAATATCATGAAACTGATATTCCTTGATTATATTTGCCAGCTTCAAGAATGTGACTAATCTGTTACCATCAGAGATGCAAATCTTCACTTAATTATGCTTGCATGGGATAGCAAAAAATGTTTGCTGTGCTAGGTGAGATCAGTGAAGGTTTTGTACATCTTTTAACTGATTCAGGATATTTCTGCTCAAAAAATTCACGCAGAATGCAAATGTACCACACATATTTGTATTAGCCCCTCACATATTTGCAAAAAAATAAAATGAACTTTTTGTGTGATGACAAAACCTTTGCAAAAAAAGTGGGGGGGGACATAAAATGCAAATTTTCTCACAAAGATTGGCCATTTCCTTGATGAGATAGCTTAATGTCTTGAAAATCCCTTATATTGCTTATCAGGATTGGTTGGTCTACATATGGAACACCTTCCCCTTTGTCAGAAAGCTGAAACAAAAATGTAATTATGGTTCCTTGAAGCAGGTACAGCATATTTCATCCAATCCTATGCTGCCTTTACATAGAAAGAGGAGCATTTAACTGTGGGGGGGGGGGGCTTCTATTTCTTCACACCTTTGAAAACTTGTTCTACTAATTCCTCATAAGGGTAAAACTCTGATTGGCTAACAGTGGCGGGGTACAAACCGGCGCCGCCATTTGCTCCGTGTGGAAGCCGCAGCAGCCAAACCGCGCGACTCCCGCGCGGAGCAAAAAAGAAGCTCCATTTCGGAGCTTCTTCTTGCGGCGCCTCTATGACGTCGCGAGGCGCCTGGCGCGGACTCGCGACGCCATAGGTGCCGCGACACGTCTGGACGTTATGTGTCCAGTACGTAAAGATGGCGGCGCCCATGTAGAAGGTGCGCCGCCATCTTGTATGTATAGGATACGTACTAGGGTTAGGGGGGTGCGGAAGCACCGCCCCTTCCTAACCCTAGTACGTATCCTATACGTACTAAATGGCGTTTTGTATCCCGCCAGTGTTGTCTAGTGGTATAATGCTGTCACATGTCCAAAGCTACACTGGATCAAACTAGAGGTTTGCAAAAACACAGGGATCAGCTGTTCAAAAATACCTCTGTTTGCAAACCTTTGCTGTGTTCTGAAGCCTTGCTCTGGCTGAGTCTGCTTTTGCATAGTTTTGCCTTCTTCCTGCTCCAAACACCTGCAGATAATTTGAATTACTGACAAAAAGGAAAGCACAGTTAACACTATGAAGGTAGCATTTACTGTTGGTGCAATAATAATCCATTCCTGTGTCTGTTCATTAAGGTGTGTCTGAGAACCCACACTTGTGTCATACTTGTTCTTTCTTTGCTGTGGGCATATTTATTGCAGTCTAGGTTGTAAAACCTCCATATTCAGCAGCAGTTGGTCTCTCAGTACCAGATTCTAGGATGAATCTGCTTCTTTTACAGTATGAGTTTCTCAGACCTCAGTAAAACTGCATGTTTGTAGTACAGCTCCTCAAATAATTTCCCAACTATTCTTGATCACTCTTCATGTTGACTGAAAAACACTGAAAATTGTAGTCCAAAATGTAAAGTTTATAAGCTCTGTTCAGCCTGGTAGCCCTCTACATTTGGGTGAATTGTTTTGATCTAAGGTGTGTTAGGAAGGGTTTGTGTGAGTGCACATGCTTTGTGTGTCTAAGATTCCAGTTTATGTTTTTGGCGTCTCCTCTCAAAACATCTCAAGGAGCAAGGCCAGGAAAAGGTGTTTGCCTAGAACATAGAGATGCTGCTGTTAGTAGAGGAGGCTGGTGGAAGTACTGTCAGTGGGGTAATGAATTTGTTCTGGATTGTAGTCCAAAAATACTGCCTGAGGAGCTGAACCTGGTCCCCCAAATATATTCATCACCTTGGCTAGTGCCTTTAAAATTTATGCTAAGATGAGGAGTGGGTTGCCCACCCCATTGACATCATAGGCTGCTGCCACACTGCAGAAATAATGCAATTTGAGACTGCATTAACTGGCATGTCTCCATCCTGTGGAACCTGGGATTTGTAATTTGTTGTGGCACCAGAGCTCTCTGATGGAGAAGGCTAAATGTCTCACAAAACTACAAATCCCAGAATTCCCTAGCATGGAGGCATGGCAGTTAAAGTAGGGTCAAACTACATTCATTCTGCAGTGTAGATGCAGCCAGAGTCTTCACTGCTACTCTAAGTAGGTAGGAGATAGTGATGCATAAATGTTTTGATTCTGTACTAAGGATGCTCGAAAATTTCATTTGGTCTGCATTTTCTAAGGAGTTTATCACATGGGGGAAATCCCATGCAAAAACGGGTTTTAAAAGCTGGACCAGCAAAGCGGGTTGATTTTCACACTCATCGTTTTATTAAAGTGGTGTTAACCTGAATGGAAAGTAGACAAGAGCCACTCCTTTTTACTTTTGGGATTTTCCAAAAGTAAAAAGGAGCAGCTTTTGTCTACTTTCTGTTCAGGTTAGCACCTCTTTAACAACGATGTCATGTGAAAATCAACCTGCTTTTGTGGGTTTTTTTCTGACTGAAACTCCTGTTTCTACATGGGATTTCCCCATGTGATAAACTTCTAAGAGATTCACACTTTCCTGGGCTACTAAGGGACAGGATCAGAGTTATATATGTTGTTAGCCCCTGTCCGAACTTGGGAGAGTTACACTGAGCAAGACACCTTCCTGAATTTCCCAGCCAGTATAGAAAGTGGCCATATTGTGGCCATCCCCCAGTGTTGGCTGGGAGGTGGGGAATTCTGGGAACTCTAGGTCCAGAAAAGCTGTTGATGCTTTTTCAAGCAATCATCATTTGATCTTCAATACTCATCAAATAGCTTCAACTACAGAAAAGTTCAGCTCCTCTTACACATACACATACATACACACAATCTTGAATCATCAGAGTAGGAATAATTTGAATTCCAAAAACTGAATGGAGGAGTCTTTTCAGTTGTCTTCTGGTTCTATATTTCTGACTTTTAACAATTTACAGAAGGACTTGGATATCCAGGAACTGAAGTCTACTCTTAAGGAATACACCTCAGTAATAGAGGTATGGTTGCAGTATTTTCCTCAGGGGCTGGAGGGAGAAGGTGAGGTTTCCCGCTCCTTGCCTGAAGGTCCTGTGTTAAGAGATTTTTTATTTTGGATGTGATTTTCTAGACTTTGCGTGTAGAGAAAAATAAACTGGTGAACAACATTCAGCAAATGCAACAGGAGCTTATTTCGTGAGTATTTCTGGGCTCTGAGGGAAAGATTTGGCAATCTCCACAGTGGTTCTTTTTGAGCAATAGATACTTAATTCTTTATCTTATTTGCTAGGAATGGGATAAACTTCCCCTTAATGTACAAGTTCAACAACAGCATCATTGAAAGTACCAACTCCCTGCAATGTGAACTGGATCTTGCTCAAGGACAATCCGAGGTGGGAAATCTTGTTCAGAGGATGAGAAAACTGGAGACTAGAACTTGGAAAGTTACAATTTAAAGAGAAAATCTTTTCTGTTGTTGGTTATAGTGCTTGAAAATTAACCCATTGTCATTACTCATTGCAGTCTGGAAAAGTAATTTGTTGCATAGGTTGATATTTTTTCCATTAATTCTGTTACTTAAAAAAACCCCAAACAATTAGGATTGATAAAATCATGGCATGATGAGCGTTTTCAACATTTTATTCATTCAAAATGCCTATAAAATATTTTGTCCAGCTTCCAAGATCAGACAAAATCTGGTGCCTTTAGGATATTTCAGCCACATTCGCCTTAGCGTTGCCATAAGTCAGAAACAACTGGGAGACATACAGCCACTATCACCACTACAACAACATTCAAACAGTATGAATCTTATCTCAGGGTTCCATAAGGCATCTCTAAAAGCATCTGAGGTTTTTGAAGTTCTTTAGCACAAGAGCCTAATTAATTAATTAATATCTTGCCTTTCACCCTCACAGGACCCAAGGCAGATCAGCTTAGGGTCAACAGGTAAATAATTCTGTTAAAACAGAAAGTTAAAACAAAGTAAAGCACATTGAAAATGTGTTAGTCTTTATAGTGCCACACTCTTGAAAAGCTTTTTTAAATAAAAAATATTGCAACCTATTTCCTCTCTTTTGCTCAATATAGGTCAGCACTGAACCATAGCTGTCTGAGAAACCACCCTTTTACAAATATAAAACTAGCTGTTGTTGTTTTTTGTTGGATCCTGCCCTGTGTTTGCTTTTTACATTTTCCTTTTCCACCTTCCATGCCACAGTTTCTCAGGAAATGGTTAGCTAGAGGGTTGGCAGCATGGAGATCAAAAACAGATTCATCTACTGGTCTTCTGCCATGCAATATTTATTGTCAAGTTTTATTTTGATGGCTTTTTGTTCTGTTTGTGTTACCTCCCAATATTTCCCCCTATTTATGAACACAACTGGAATGCCAAGGTTTAAGTCCACAGAAGCCATTGGCCAGTTGTTGTTGTAAACTACCCTCGACTCATGGTGACCCTGTTGATGCATGGAGTCAGTTGTGCAACATGGCTGTCCTTTTGTTGTTATTCTTGAAGGTTCCTGGAATTGAATGGACTGCACTGGATGAAACCCGGGACAGGGACGTCTCGCTACTCCTGCAAGGACCAGAGCAAGTGGGAGAAAAATTTAAGGCTACTATCCAAGACCTGGTACAAATGGACTGGTGCTGACAATGGAATTAACCAAGTGAAAAAGTCATTTGATTGCTTCATAATCTGAACATGATACTTCTGCTATCTTCTCTCTTATTTTTGTAGTCTTTCTTCTCTTGCCCTTTACACAAAGATGGAGAAAGTGCAGCTTATGGGACACATGTTAAGCCCTCCTCACAACCATCTTTGAAGTCCTGGAGCCATTCCAGCATCCCCCAATTCTGTTATTAAAATTATTTTGGAGGGACACTTTAGATTGGCAGGTTGACTTTCTGTTGTTGTTTTAAAGCCTCTCTGAGGCCTCAAACAGCCTTGCAGGGACAGACATGTGGCAAATCTGCTCCTCACCCCTCTCAAGAGGCATGGAAACCAAAGAAAGTAGTTTTTAAAAAAGTTTTAAACACCTTGAGAATACAAAAAAAGACATTGCACATAAACATTAGAAAGAATTTCTTTACTGTGAGAGTTGTTCAGCAGTGGAATTGACTGCCTCAGAGGTGGTAGATTCTCCTTCTTTGGAGGTCTTTAAATAGAGGTTGCATGCACATCTCTCAGAAAAGCTATAGTTGTGTATTCCTCCATGGCAAGAGGCTGGACTAAATGGCCCGAGTGGTTCCTTCCAGATTTATAATTCTATGCTTTTATGGGGCGGAAATGGGGACATAGGAGCATGGCCTTTCAATCCCTGGCAGTTGCCCACCCCTGTTTTCTCAACAAGGTCAATTTAATATTTAAAGAGTTCTTTTAGCATCTTGGAGTCTCAGAGAAAGAAGTTGGCAGCGTGAGCGTTCGTAGACTTAAGTGTGCTTCTACCAAATGCATCTGAGGAAGTAGATTTAAGTTTACAAAAGTTCATGCTGCCAACTTCTTTTCTTTCAGTTTGTCTTAAAAGAGCTACAAGATCTCTTCACATACTGATTTAGACTATCACAGATATATCTTTGAATGTTATTTAGTATTGTACAAGAGGGGTCTACAATGCTATCATAGAATCAGAGAGTTGGAGGAGACCACAAAAGACATCCAGTCCAACTCAATTCTGCCATTCAGGAAAACACAATCAAAGCACTCTGGACAGATGGCCACCCAGCCTCTGTTTAAAAACCTTCAAAGAAGGAGATCCCACCAGCCTCCAAAGTAGTGTATTTCACTGTTGAACAGCTCTTATCATCAAGAAGTTCTTCCTAATACTTAGGTGAAGCAGTCTGTGTTGCAGCATGGAGTATTTCCTGTTCAGTTCTCCAGTTAAGTTGTTTCATTCTCCCCTTCTCTACAACACACTATGGCTTACCAATGAGCCAACTAGTCCTTAAATGAGAGTGTGTATTCCACATATTTATTCTCTCACAGCAAGATTTCCTCAGATATATGTGCCTCAGAAATTTAAATGTGTATGACCTATTCAGAGTTCATTGCATGCATGTGCATGTATAAGACCACTTGATCCTGGGTATCTCTCAATTTGTACAAATCTTGTCCTTTCTTTACAGCAAGCAGAACTTTTAGAAATGGAAGAATTGACCAGGCTGACTCTACTTTGGGCAACAAACTCTGAAGAAAGAATGCAAGACTGCTATGAGAAGAAATTAGATGTAAACACCACAGGGTTACAAGCAAGATGTATTTGCTTTTTGATGGACTAAGATACAGCATGTCATACCTTGCTCTATTCTCAGCCTATAGTATCTAGTTACTTTTGTAGGAAAGCCAGCATGGTGTAATGGTTTGCATGTTGTACTAAGACAGGGGGACAGGAGTTAGTCCATGGTCAGCCTTGGAAACTGACTGGGTGGCTTTGACCTAGTCATACAAAGCAATAACAAACCTTTGAATAAATCCTGCCAGGAAAACCTTGTAGGAGCATTGGAATCATTCAGGCACCTAACACAAAACTTGTTTACTCATAGGTGTGCAACCTGTGGCTTTTCATTTTATGCCTCTCCAGGCATATACCATTTCTTCCTGTACCTCAAGAAGAGAGATTGGCATACAGGCTCTCTGGGGCTCTGTGTGTGTCATTTGAGAGAAATAAATAGTGTTTAGGGGAATAATCTAGAGAAGTCGGGGACTCTGATTGAAGCATAGAAGGTGTTGTTTTCAACTGTAATTCCCACAATCCTCTAGTCCTAGGCTGGATATTGGGGGGGAGTTTTAGGTGATTATCACATGGGGATGGCATAAGGACGAGATGACTCCCCTGTCCTTATCCCATCTTTGACTGCAATCCCGCAAAAGGCATTCAGATTGTAGTGCTATTGTTCCGTCATTGAAGCAAACTCCTATTAATACAAAAATGCCAGGCAATGCTGCTTCAATGACAGGATTTGCATGACGTTGTTTGAAAGTCTTTTGTGCGATCACAGTCAGTTGTGCTTTCCAGATGGGATAATGTCTGGATAAACATGATATCGTATAAAAATCTTTTCGAGATCATGCTCTGAGAACGGCAAAAGGATGGGACAAGGATGTCTCATTCCCCATCTGATAATCTCCTTAGTCCAGCAAACTGTTTTTTCCAAGTTCTGTTTCTGGCCCTCTCCACTGTCATCATCATGTGGCCCTGAGACAATTGCTGCTGTGAAAATATGGCCCACTGCTGAAGTAAATAAATGAATTAGATGTTATTTATGTACATTTATCAGTGTATGTACATGCACAGTGGGACATAGAGTGCTGGATGAGAAGCTGCTTCTTCTAACCAAGGGGTCATCTACCCCAGAAATCATGCAGTTTGACACTTCAGGTGCTGTAGCACCATCCTATGGAATCCTGGGATATGTAGTTTTACAAGGTCTTTAGCCTTCTCTACCAAAGAGTGCTGGTGCCTCACCAAACTTCAAAATCCCAGGATTCTGTAGGATAGCACCATGGCAGTTAAGTGTAGATGCATTCCAAGGGAAACAATAAATGCATTTTTCATCCTTGATTAATATGCCAATACAGGATATCATAGACAGCCTGGGGGATAAAAGAACCATCTGGATTGAGAAACTTGATCTCTTGAATTCGCAAAAGGAATCCTTGGACAAAGAGTTTATAAAGATGGCAGGAAACCTGAGGAGAATGAGAACCGAACAGCTCCACTTAAAGAGAGCACTTTCCTCCAGGTATTTTTCTCTCATCTTTCTGTGTGTAGGTAGCATGATCATCAATTTGTCAAGCATTTTTTTATATTGGGGGAAGTTTTTATACTGTTCAGAGTTTCCAGTCAGGTTTCTGTGAACAGAAGTATTAACATGGGCTGTCCTGAGGATATTTCTTCATATGACTTGTCAAGAAACTGCTGATAGCCCATAGCAGAAGTAGATAACAGTAGGAATAGCAATAGCAAGTACATTTCTATATTGCTTACCGATGTACTAAGTGGTTTACAAATTGTAAACTAATTGCCCCCAACAAGCCCCCAACAAGCTGCACAAGCTGAGTCAACCCTGAGCCCCTGGCTGGTATTGAACGCACAACTTTGTGGTTTGTGAGTGAGTGGCTGCAGTACAGGCATTTAACCACCTGGATTCCTTTGCAGAGGTGGAGGGGGCTTTCACATCTATTACAACCTCAAAAGCTCCTTATTCCAACCAAGAAATGTGTTAGCCAAATAATTAGTCACTTACATTCCCCTCTCCCCAAAAAATAGTAGTGTCGCTAGGGTTGGGGTCACCTGATGTGGTAACTCATAATCTCACCTCTCATTTGACCTCCTCTCGTACATCTCCAAACAGAATCTTTAATAATGTTTTGGTACTAATGTTATAATCATAGGTTATAATTCCCATATATCGCTGGATGTGATAGCAATAGTTCTGACATACCTTTAAATTACAATATCATGTGCATGACCTACATGTATTTACGTATGCGTAGGTTCATGTGGTTAAACATTTGGTAAGATATGATGTTTTTAAAGAAAAAGAATTTCAAAAATTATTTTTTTAAAAATGAAAATCTTAAATTTTTATTTTAAAAAATTATTTAATTTTTTTAAAATGAAGGTTTTAAATTTTATTGAATGCCACAGCCCATTTCTGCCAAAAGACAAATATTTGGGGAGTAGTGGTGTCACCACCTCCCATTAGTGTCACCTGGTGTGGTCTGAACCCCCAGTATTCCATAATATCACCCCCGCTCCAAAACTTGTAGTGGGTACAGTTGGCCATCTTGCCCATTTTTCAGCTCTTTTTTATTCAGGCCCATAATGCCCCCCCCCCCCCCCCCCCCCCAAAAAAATAACTAGATGTGACTTGCTTCTTATTGTCCGCAAGGGAGGAAGACCTAGAATCAGTCAAACAACTGAAAGAGAATGCGGTCTCAGAAGTGGGCATCTTAAAACTGGCACTTCAGGAAGCAACAAAACAAGTGGAGGATGCCCACAAAAAGGTAGGTATTTAAGTATGTTGTGTGCTTTACCTGGCTGCCCTCTATCCCTTTTGAGATGAAGCATGTAGGAACATTGGGGGAGAAGCCTTTGAAGGCCATGAGCTAGCAGTGGAAGTTAGACGTGGAAACAAAATCACAAAGGGAAAGACATTGCAGTCATAAATGGCCACCCTAGTGCTGCCTGTAGGCTTCCCATAGGCACCTGATTGATTATCATGGTGGGGCCTTTCAGACTACACTGTGATTCCACTTTAACTGCCCTGGCAGCATCCTATGAGAATCCTTAGGTTTGTAGTTTTTGAACTTTTTGGCTGAGAATGCTAGATGCCCCTCCCTAGAGTGCAAACCCCAGGATTACATAAGATGGAAGCAGAGCAGTTAAAGTGGAATCATATAACTATAATTGTGTAGTATAGAATGCTTCATTTGCATCTACACTGTAGAAATAATGTAGTTTGACACCACTTTAAGTGCTGTAGCTCCATCCTATGGAATCCTGGGACTTGCAGTTTTACAAGGTCTTTAGCCTTCTCTGTCAAAGAGAGCTAGTGTTCTTATCTTAGCCCCAGGTGTTATCAGTGGCTGCATTCCAGTGATGGGTAGGACTGAAGGCATAAATGTGGGGCCAAAGGTACCAACATACTTTAGCATAATACTCTTACATGAGGTCCATCATCCCATCTGTGATGTTTCAGAAGGGATGAGCTTCATGAAGACCAGCAAAGTAGTTCTTGCCTAGTGCATCCTGTGTTACGAAAAGCAGAACATGTGTCTTCATCTCAAACTTACAAAAGCCTGAGTGCAGAGGAAGATAAAAGTCAAGTATGTGTGTAGGGGGAGTTGGCTTTGCACAGGAAAGAATCTGCTTGGCACACAGACATCAGGTTTGAGAAATGAGCAGAACCTACAAGTGTCAAAATGCAGAAGTGCATCAGGCACAAACAGCTTCCGGAATGACAACGGATGTGTTTTTGGTTTCAGTTATGAGAGGTCTACTGCTGAGAACTTTCAAAGTCTTTGTTGACCCTTCTGCTGTTCTCCCAGGTTAAGGATTTGGAGAACAACTTTCACAGGGCTCAAGAGGAAGCTAGTTCTCTGCAAACGAATTTGGAAGAGTGCCTTGCTGAGCAAGGCAACCTCCAGAGTGCAAACATCAACTTAACACATTTGTGTCAGCTGCTGGAACAGAAAACTAAAGACCAAAGCAGTAAGTATCACAAATACTTACATAGATTTTCAAAATAGCAATAGGGGACAGATAACATACAGGATTGAGAATGAGGAAGAAGTTCTTAACAAGTTTGTGTTCTACCTAAATGTCGCATGAAAGCATTGTTTTCAATTTACCAGGCATGCATTTGTATGTAATATTATCATACTCACCACATTCATAAATTACGTGATGCACACATTGTTTATGAAGGGCACCTTGTTCAGTCTAGAAAAGGTTTTATAACCATCAAATGGGGACATCCCTTTTAATAAGGGACACATGCCAGCCCTATACCTCTGTCACTTCAGTTCCCATTTCCTGCACTGAAAGGAGTGACGTATTGCATTTGGATAAATTTAAGTTAGCAGATGCATTTCACATGCTCATTCACTTCTTTCTTTCTCTGGAATAGATATATATATATATATATATATATATATATATATATATCCTGGAAAGGATGCTGGGTAAGGCACAAGGCAGGCAAGTGGAATTAGAGAGAACTGCAAGATGAAAATAAGAGATTTAAAGGAATCAAGTGCAAATGTTTTTGTAAGTTTTTTTTTCATTTCAAAACCTTTTTTTTGCAAAATTATTTTTTGTGCAACAAATATACTTTTTATACATTTTTGCACCGATTTTTGGCAAAAAAAAATCCTTAAGTTTAAGCAATTTCATAAGCTTTTTTCCCCTCACTAGGAAGTTTATCACATGAAGGAGATCGGGAGTTTATCCCGTGAATATCTCTGAAAAATTGGGTAACTATGAGAATTATGAGGCGGTCACAAAGAAGCATTAATACACATCTTTTTACTTTCAGGATTCCAGTGACTGAATCACTTTCCGACATCACTTTATTTCTGCAATTGCACGTGATAATCATTTGCGCAATTACTTGCCATTTTTGCTTTATTTGTGGGATTCTTTAAATGCACTTTAATCTCTCTTTAATGCCAAAATTAGCCCCAGTGTGATAAACTCCTAGGCAAGATTATATATAAATCTCATCATCTTGCCTAGTGAGGGACAAATGTTTGAAATTAGTCATTCTTGTCTGTGAGCACAAAATAAGAGATGATTCATATCCCTAATGCTTGTGAGTATGTTAGACTTTGGTTGGCATGACCAGAGGCTGCATGAGATGGCCAAAGAGAGGGACACAGTATATCCCCAAAAGGTTACCAGCACACTCTTTTCTCCTTAAACTCAACAAACCAGTTCTAGCAGTTTTTATCTCCACAAGGAGCAGCTCTTTCATGTAATACTCAGCATCTTTGCATGTTGAAAGCACAGCAGCTGCATTTGATATGCACAATATAATTGATCTCTCTTTATCTCTCTTTGCTCTTGTATTTGAGAACACAAAGTCAATCATGCAGAACTGCCTTAATTTCTGTAAAGAGTGTTGTTTTTCCAGAGGTCTGACAGACTCTGGCAAGGGAAGACATACCCTTCAATAATTTGGAAAGCTTGTAATCTGCTTTGCTCAATGTCTTGTTTCTTAGCGGCTCTTGACTCACTCCGGGAGAAGCATTTTAAAGGTTTGTCATGTGCAGTTCTTTGCCAGGTATGATACCCTTTGTCGTCTTCCTTTTTGTTTTTCAAGTGTGAGAGAAAAACAGAGGGAAATGCACTCCAGTAAAGAAATGTGTCTGCTCCATTTTTAAGGTGGTTTTTTTAGGGGGGGGGGTATAGCTAAGCAGTATTTACCTTGCATATTTGAATGGATTTTAAAAGCCTCTTCCTACAGAATTGTTTGTAGCTTTCTTAATCTTGCTGTGAATCTCCTTACAAGTCAGTTTTGAGAGAAAGATGGGTAATAATTTTTTTTTAAAAAAAACTGGAAAATATTGTGAGATGATGCCAAACAAAAAAAAAAATCTCAGAATGGCTATCCCTTGGATTAACTGAAGGAAGCCATGATGCTTGAATGGTACAGACCAAAATAAGCTAACTGTGTTCTGGGCATCACAATTCATAGAATCATAGAGTTGGAAGAGACCACAAAGGCATTCCAGTCCAACCCCATTCTGCCATGCAGGAAATCTAAATCAAAGCATCCCTGACAGATGGCCATCCAGCCTCTGTTTAAAGACCTCTAAGGAAGGAGACTTCACTATACTCCGAGGGAGTTTGTTCCACTGTCGAACAGCTGACAAACTGGTGCATGTCAAGTGGAGGGCGGCCAAAATGGTGAAAGATCTGGAAACCATGTCTTATGGAGAGTGGCCTAGGGAGCTGGGTATGTTTAGCCTGGAGAAGAGAAGGTTAAGAGGTGACTTGATAACCCTGTTCAGATATCTGAAGGGATGTCATGCTGAGGATGGAGCAAGTTTGCTTTCTGTGCTAGGACTCAGAGCAGCGGATGCAAACTACAGGAAAAGAGATTCCACTTCAATATTAGGAAGAACTTCCTGACCGTAAGATCTGTTAGACAATGAAGCACTCTGCCTCAGAGAGTGGTGGAGCCTCCTTTTTTGGATGTTATTAAACAGAGGCTGGAAGGATGGTCATCTGTTGGGAGTGCTTTGATTTTGCATTCCTGCATGACAAGGGGTTATTGAACTGGATGGCCCTTGGGCTCTCTTCCAACTCTTCACATGGAATCATAGAGTTGGAAGAGAGCCTAAGGGTCATCCAGTCCAATCCAGTCCAACCAGATAGAAACCACACTTCCAAAATACAGCCTGCTCTTGCCAGTGATGCTCTGCTTGATTAGCCAGACTACTAACCATCTGCTAAATTAAAACAGAGCTGTGGATACCGTGATGGTTCAACAGTAGATGAAGAAATAAAAACAGAAGAGAAGGTAAGTCCAGACAAGTTCTGGCAAAAGAAAAGAAAAGAAAGTATGTTGTTTGCTGGTGTGTATATGAGAGAGGGCCTTCCTGTTGGTTGCCTTTAGGCTCTGGAGCTTTCTTGTTAGGGAAGCTAGAATGGCCCCTCCTTGCTGTCCTACTGTCAGCAGATTTAGAAAGATCTTGTAGCACCTTTGAGACTAACTGAAAGAAAGAAATTGGCAGCAATTTGTTAGTCTCAAAGGTGCTACAAGATCTTTCTAAATACTGATTCTACAGACTAACATGGCTATATCTTTGAATTATGTCAACAGATTTGTTAGAGCTGATGATGTTTAAAGGAAAGGGCTTTTAAGAACATTACCCTGGCACTCAGGCAGAGGACTCATAAATTAGCCTCAAGCAGATCTTCTTTGTGCTCTGGAAAAAAAATTTTTGTTAGTAGTTGTATTTTCCTGTCTCCACTCACATTTTGTCATCAATGGTGATTATAAGATAGGAGGGTAAACTTCTCTTTTTGCACTTTCTCCATCTGTTGTTGCTTCTATGTGCTATCAGATCAGCTTTGACTTATGGCAACCTATGAATGAAAGAGCTCCAAAAGACCTAATTATTAAAAGACTGACACAGGTCTTGCAAACTTGGGGCTGTGGCTTCTTGACTGAACCAATCCAGCTGGATTTTCTATGGCCTTCAAATTTACCAAACAATAACATCTTTCCAGTCATGTAGACTTGAGAAGTGTCCTCATTCTTCAAATATTATTTTATAAAGTTTTGTATTCCCCTTCATTCACCTAACTTACCTTATTTTCCAGAATTGCACACGCTGCTGCTTTTTCTCTAAAGGCAGCTGCATAATCTTTAGGATTTCCTTATAAACCATCCCCATCTGCTTGAAAGAAGCAGAAGTGTGTCACAATCCTATTCTAAGGAGTTTATCACATGAAGGAGACTGGGAGTTTATCCCATGAATATCCCAGAAAAATCGTGTAGTTACGCATAACGATTTCACACGACATTGCACAAAACCTGCCATTATAATGGACACAAAAAAGCATTAATGCGCATCTTTTTACTTTTGGGATTTCAGCAAAAATTCATTTCTGATATCACTTTATCTGTGCAATTGCGTGTGATAGTCATTCACGAAATTACTCACCATTTCTGCTTCCTTTGTGGGATGCTTTAAATGCGCTTTCATCTCTCTTTAATGCCAAAATCAGCCCCTGTGTGATAAACTTTGATGAATGCTCTGTTACTAAAAGCAACTGTGAAGCAGGAGGGAGCTGTTCCCATTGCAGCCGCACACTTTGGGTTCCTGGTATGTCATTCAGTCCCAGCATTTGGCTGAAAAAGGGGGAAATGTTGAGCTTTTGGGGTAGAGATTGCATGGGGAGGAGGACCCATACCATAGTGTTTTGTGGCAGTTTGGGTGTTTAGAAGGACGATTCTGCAGCCAAGTGCTTAATAGTTCTCTGCTGACAAAAGTTCTATAAATTCATATCTACACTGTCAAGGGGAATGGACAGCATACCTTAAATTTCTTTTCTTTAATTTAGATAATTTGTTGCTACCAAAGATTTGGCAACCAAGCAAGCCAGCTTTTTGACTTGTCCCAGTCACTCCACTTAAGATGTTGGAACTCACAATACACTTCACTCTTAGGTAAGGTTGAAGTGTGCTTTCCCTTTTGAAACGGCAAATTTGACAAGAAGTGGTGGAGGTTTTCTAGAGGGAGATTCAATTTAAATAGTCCAAACTCATCCTCGTGTTTCTGAGTTTTGAAAGTCTGTGCTTGGCCGCTGAGTGAGCATTTCCAAGTTTATTTGGAGGAGCGGATGTTGCTTTTATTTTCAAGAAGAACTTATAAAAATTCTCACATTCCATCATCAATTAAATGGAAAGTGCTTGGTCTGGAATGTGAGACTCTCCCAAATCCCTAACTCTCCCAATTTGGCAGGGACAGTCCCACTTAATCCTCTGCTGTCCCATTTTTTTCAGCTGCTTATAAAATATCCCAGTTTCTCTCACCATCTCCCACTTTCCCCTTTTATCCTTGGCTTATTTCATTTCATTTCATATTGTTGTTGTTGTTGTTCCTCAGAAGTGTTGTTTGCCGGTAGCAGGGATGGAAAATTTGACTTTCCAGCATTCTTCACCATTAGCTATGCTGATTGGGCCTGCTAGGAATAGCAGTCCAGCAACATCTGGAGGGCTACATAGTTCAAATCCCTGACTTACACTGTGCAGCGTACAGCCCTGAGGGGATCTTACAGGGCTGGATAACTAGTAAAATCCCACATGCTTTGAGAGCCTGCTGAAAATTATCTGCCCCACAACAGCCTTGTTCTGTTGGATTCCAGGAAAACATGGCAACATCTTGTATACTTGAGTCCCTATATTGGGATATAAGAA
>NC_056526.1:11269287-11304521 GCF_019175285.1 Sceloporus undulatus | reverse complement strand
AATAATAATAATAATAATAATAATAATAATAATAATAATAATAATAATAATATACTTCCTTCCCACAATAACCCCTGCAGCTTGCAGTTTTGTGAATTTTGTTGACAGATGCATTGGCTCTTGAGTCTCTCCAGTTGATTAAGAGAAGTTCTGTGCTCAGGAGCACTGGAAATACCAGAACCAAGCCTATGTCTGAAACAGAGTATCTGAAAAATGGGTCTATCATGGATGTGATACTGGAGGGGCAAAAGTAAGCATCTACAATAAACAAGACCATAAATGTGAATTGTGCTGCTTATCAATTTTCCCTCTTTATCAGCTATGCTATTACCAATAAATTTCTCTTTCCCTTTTCCATTGACATTGTAACCTATCAGTTGGTGAGGACACAGAAGAGAGCCTTCTTAGTGGCTGCTTTCAGGATGTCAAATTTCTCCCATGGGAGATTTGCTTGGACACCTCTCTCTTCTTCTTTTGCCAGCAAAGACCTTTTTAAGGCCTTTGGTTTATAATTTTGTGATAGATAGATAGATAGATAGATAGATAGATAGATAGATAGATAGATAGGGTTTCAATAGGATTGTATGTTTTTTTTAAAATACTATATATTAATTATTTTATGCCATTTTAACTGTAAGTTTTTAACTGAACTGTTGCCTAATTATTCAGTTTTGTATAAATAAATTATTAAATGTACAATTTTTAAAAAAATGCTTGTAAGCTACCTTGGATGTTGTATAAGGAGAAAGGAGGGATATACATTACATTATTCTTTTTCATGCTGTGAGTTTTCCACTCTGGTTTAGAGCCACTGTCCTCATAGCACTGCTTCTGTGTTGCGGCTGGTAGAGTCCTCACCTATGTAAATGCAGTAGGTAAAAATAGTCCCGGTGTCTTGTTTAGGAGAAAGGATGGTGAAATGTAATGCTTTGGCTGTCATATGCAAATATAACATTTTTTTGCTGTCAGGTGCCACAACCACTCTGTTAACCACCAGACGGGTGCAGACATTGCCTCAGGTGCAAGCATGGATGCAGACTTGACCAAGGTTAGTTTTCTCTACCTCTTTTTCACTGGTATAACTTCCAGGCCCAATTGTGCAGAGGAAACCCATCTAATTAAAATGCATGGACCAAAGGCAGCATGATGCCAGGTGGATGTGAGGGCATGGATAAAAAAATAAAAAGCTCTATGCTTTTTGGAAGCCAATGTCAATAGGGCAGTAATAGCAGCTCATTCTAAACTTCCAGAAATATATGAGCCCTAGTTCTGGGAATATGCTACCAAATTGAAAGAGGCATCTATTGTGATCTGAGAATGCAGATATGCTTGATTTACTCAGTGCTTGGTGGTGGAATATGTGGTTGAACATAATAGTGAAAGGGTTTCATTGTGGGTGCCGTCAAGTGAATTGGAGCATTTCCCCCCCTAACTTCACTGGTGAGATCTGAACTGTTTTTCAGGCAAGAACAAATGGTCCATTGGTGAATGTGTATGAGCATGCTTTTGTGTGAGTGGTGGTGATTCCCTTTTACAAATAAAACTACATTTGGACCTTGCATTCTGGAGTTCTGTTTCTCAGAACTCCAATATAAAGGCTTGATCCCAGCTTTGAATTGCCCAAGCTCTCTTGGCTGCTGTCACTGAGCTAGTAATAGTCTCCTGTTCTGAAGCTGAAGACTTTCACACCTGGCATCCATAGATTTTTGTGGGCTTTTTGGGCTATGAGGCCATGTTCTAGAAGAGTTTTTTCCTGATGTTTCACCAGCCACAGCTGCTGGCGAAACATCAGGAAAAAACTCTTCTAGAACATGGACTCATAGCCCAAAAAAACTACAAAAAAACTACAGTCTCTTGTTAAATACTGATTGTGGGTGCACTCTTGGGACCCTGGGATTTTGGGTAACATCTCTAATGGTAGGGCCCACCCAGATGAGCAAGGCTTTGGATATGGTGGAGAATACTCTGAAGATACAAGAGGGAAAGAGGGCTCTTGATGGACTTTCACGGCTTCATCAGGTAGCTGGGCAGCCTTCTGAAGAAAGCTGTGTTTATTTTTAATCTCTTCCTTTGGTACAGGCGGAAACAGCTGTGGCTGAAATGGCCAAGCAAAATAGCATACCTTCCTCCAAGAGGAAAGAGAATGCAAATAAAGGCAATATCGATTTGCATGTCAAGATGGTATCTCATCATATAGCTTCCAATTACATAATCAGCCCCCACTCCTGGTTTAGAATACCTTCAAGTAATGTACTGCCAGTAGACAATCAGCATTGTCTGTGTGTCCTGAGCTTTTCAACAATAAATGTGTGCACTGCTGTGTGTTTGAATATGAATGCTAAAAATCTTCATCTCTTTGCAAGGAGAGTAATGCTGAGCCATTGACAGACCTTGTATCAAGGTAAGAATGTGTGCATACATTTCATATTTCTTTTTCTGTTTTATGATGTTGGGTCATTCACTCAAATGAGTCCTTGTTCTCATAACAGTGAACCAAGTCCCTCTGCGGAGGCCTTTCCCACTGCTTCAGAATGCACTAATGGGTCAAAAGGTAAGGTGCACAGTAACAGGAAATTTTCCATTACTTTACCAAATGTGTAAATTCTTCTCACGGGTTGTTGATATTTGCTCAGAACATGGAAAAGTAGAGGAGGGAGTTTCTTTTGACTACAAACCCCAGTAGACATGCTGGCTGGGTGGTTCTGGGACTTCCAGTCCAAAAAAAGTCCCTTTCCCAAGTTCTGACTTTACTCCTGAAATTTGTACATTGACTTGTGATGAGATGGGACAGATGTGCACATTCTACAGCCTGGGTAGCTCAGTTAGTAAAGCCATAGACAACTCATCTTGACTGAAATCCATGGAACCTCTCTTGCCCTTTAATGTATGTACCCAGTGGCACCTTCATTTACAAACTACCATCCACAGCTCTGTGACAGAGTATATTAATTGTATGCATAATGGCTCAAGTTGAATCTCCAATATCTGCAGATGGGAAAGACATCTGCCTGAGAGTTTGGAGGACAGCATCCAATTGAAGTTGGTGCTGGGTGAAGGGTCTGACTTGATGTATGGCATCTTCATGGAGTAAGCAGCCTAATTGAATTCTACAGTACTGTAGGGTGGCTTCAATGGGAGAATTACAGCCTTTATTGCTGTCTCCTATTTAGAAAATCAGAATACTTTCATCAGGCATCTGGCATCAGGCATTATTATTATTATTATTATTATTATTATTATTATTATTATTATTATCCCTCCTCTCCCAACGGATCAGGGCTGGTTACAAGAAAAAGGAAATAAAATACAAAACCTAACATGATCAAAATTATACAATACCCAACCCTCCACCAACATCAGGTTAAAACAATCAATTACAAATCAAGATTAAAATTAGTTATTAAGTAGTTAAAAATAGTTTTAAAAGGGCAAGTGGAGTAGAACAACTAGGGATGGGTAGGGTTATCACTTAATGGGAGGTCAATCTGGGAAGGCCTTTCGAGAGAGATCCGTCTTGACAGCCTTTTTAAAGTAATATGACGGATCTCCTCTGGCAGGTCAAGTTGAGGAATGTCTCACTTCACACAATCTGCAAAAGACTGTATGATGTCCCCCACCCCTTTGTTGGATATTTGCTTCAAGGTTGTTGACACAAGCCTTTAAAAGTCTAAAGGTCTGGAAACCATGCCCTATGAGGAGTGGCTTAGGGAACTGGGTATATTTAGCTTGGAGAAGAGAAGGTTAAAGGGTAACATGATAGCCAGGTTTAAGTATTTGAATGGATATCATAGGGAAGAGGAGCAAGCTTGTTTTCTGCTGCTCCAGAGAACAGGACACAAGGCAATGGATTTAAACTACAGGAAACATTAGGAAGAACTTCCTGAGGGTAAGAACTGTTTGACAAGGGAACATGCTGCCTCAGAGAGCAGTGTAGTCTCCTCCTTTGGAGGTTTTTAAACAGAGGCTAAACGCCCATCTCTCAGGAGTGCTTTGATTGTGTAATCCTGCATGGTGGCGGTGGGGTTTTGGACTGGATGGCCCTTGTGGTCTCTTCTAACTCTAGGATTCTATGAGATAGATGTCATATGTTTCTCTGACTTGTTCTTTGTCCTGTCTCTCTCTCCCCCTCCATCCCACCCCACTGTAGATATGGATCCTCCAGTACCACATACCACAGAGGGAGAAGTTTCTGAGGCTGCTTTAGCAGTGACAGAGGAGGAAGCCTCTGCTGATGCAAAAGAGGAAACTAAGCAGGAAACTCTACACAATCTTGCTGGTACACAGTCACTGTTTTTCTGATAAGTGAGCTTAACCAGAGTGTTTTGGGGAACAATTTCTTTTTTTCCAATGAGAGAGCTAAGCCAAGGCTATATTTGAATAATTTTTTTTCAGGAACGAGCAACTAAACCAGACAGTGGTCCTTTCCCTAGATCTCTTATACCAAACACACTCTGTCTCTGTCTCTTTCTCTCTCTTTTTTCCCTTAAACACCCCTTTAAAATTAATAGTATAGTTTTTACAGTCATCATGGCAGCCTCCTGGAGTCCATTCATTAACTAAACTATTTCTTTAAAATCAGGCAGGGCAGATTCCTACTGTGTGCTAAAGTTTTTGCTTTTTAAGTCTTGTCTTCTTGTATCTTGTGGCTAGGCCTCTTCCTACTCCATTTGACACTTTGGGCAAGACTATTTCGATTAGCTAAATTTGACTTGCATGCCTTAGCCATACCTTTACAAAAGTTTTGTCAATGAAGTGATGCTTGCTCATGAAACATAATTTTGCTGTTGCCCATTAACAGCTAGTTCAGCTTTAACCTTCTGTACAGATTAAGGTGGTCTGTTCTGACTGTATGTGTGCTTGTTTAAATCTGCTGTTTGCTAAATTTTGCAGGAGGTTCTTCTTCACCTGAGAATCTCTCCAGGATCACTATGTGTAGAAATAAGCAGAAGACCAAGTGAGTAACACCAGATGTCATGGTTCCCATTTTGGCATCAAAATGCCTTAAACCTTCTGCCTTAGGCGGCAAAGGCCAATAAAAGAGGACAAAATGCATTTGTCATTCCAACTGGCATCCTCTCTTGACACAAAAAAAGTGTATTACAGCCCTCTCTGTGGTGGCCTATGGGAGACAATACGATAAAGCTAATCTCCCACAGGAAAATCATCAGTTTACTTTCCCCCATATTTGAATTGTTTAAACATTTGATTTTTTTGAACCTCAAAAAGTCTTTACATCCAACATGAAGACATTTGTAAAATGAGTAAATTTTTCAAAAACAAAATTTAAATGAGCTATATTCAGTGAGTACAGCTGACTGTGCAAAGAGAGGCCTGTATCCTACCAGATTGGTGTTAAAGTTGAGGAGTCTACAAAAAAAGAGGTGGCAACCTGATACTGATGATAACATACAGAGGAATTCAAATCAAGTGTTTAAAAGTAAGAGACTGGACTTGGTTTCGTCCACATTCATACATTATTAACATATCGTATCCTTTCCATCCTGAATATTAAGACATTTGTTCATGTTCTCTGTTTTCAGTGTGTCTCCCAGTGAGAAGGAAGTGGAGGTAAGCCTTGGAATTTTCACTTTCTCCTGGGTTTACTTCCCCCCAAAACAATGCCATTCTCTTTCTTATTATGCCCTTACACATCTCTGTTCCTTGACTTGTGTATTTGTAAGTAAGACAAACTGTCCTAAGCCTACCTAGTTCATCCAGAGGACAACTCATCTTGACAAAGGCTGTAATCTCATTGTTGTTGTTCGCCTTCAAGTCAATCCCGACTTAATGGCGATCCTATGGCAAACTATTACAGTCTTGGCAAGATTTGTTCAGAGGGGGCTTGCCATTGCCTTCCTCTGAGACTGAGAAAATGTGGCTTGCACAAGATCATCCAGTGTGTTTCCATGTCTGAGAGTGAATTCAAACCCTGGCCTCTTAATGTCTGACTCTAGTGTTCAAACCATGCTGGCTCTCCCAGTCTCCTTCTGTATCTTTTTCTCTTAATTTGACTGTAAGAGTATCCATGTCCATTGCTTCCCTTATTTTTACAATTCATTCATCCTGAGTCAGAATTTGACTTTCCCCCCAGTATTCTGCATAAAGTATCCTTGCCGAGGTAATCATATATAAAATTATTTTACCATATCTTCTCTCAATCTTATTGTCCAATTTATTTATCATATTAAGCAAGAAAATTTGTGGATCAAGATGAATTTTTGTCTATAATATGTCATTTATTAGTCCCTATATACTTTCCCAGTATTGTTTCGCTTTTTGGCATTTCCACCATATATCAAAGTTTTTGGACCATCACACAGCACATGGGATTTTGTCTCCTTCTACACTAGTCTCTCCATATTCGCAGGGGTTAGGGGCACAGGACCTCTATGAATGTGGAAAAAACACAAATAACAAAAATACTATGTTTTTAGGAATCTCTAGATCCTCCAGTGCAAGTCTGTGGTCAACATCTGCCAGACGTTGACTACAGAATTGAGCTGGAGGAGCTACAAATGCCTTGTGAAGTGTTATATCTAGGAATCTCTAGGTCCTTCAGTGTGACTTTTGGTTAAAGTTGACCATAGAGTTGTGGTAGGGGACCTAGATATTCCTAGAGAGAACATATTAATAAAATCTGTGACTAAACAAATCCGCAAAAGACAAAGCCACAGTGTGGAGGGATAAGTGTATTTCTTCTTTTGACCAGGCAGAATTTTTCCGACTGTCTTTGGGGTTCAAATGTGACCTCTTTACCCTGGAGAAGAGAGTCAGACTGGAAGAAAGATCCCGGGACTTGGCTGAAGGAAACCTAAGGAAGGAGATTGCTGGTGCTTTGAAACTGCTTGATGTAAGAAGGGGAAGGATGGGTTATGATACATTCATTCTTTGTTCACCATTGTCTTGGCTCTACAGATGTAACACTTGCTGGGGGAAATCATTTATGTGAGAGTCACCTTACTGTATTTGCTGCAGGTATGCAGCTTATCACTTCTTGGGGCTAAACTAAACTAGAACTAAAAAAAGGTTTTACAAATTGAACCATGGAAAAAGTAGTGGAAAATACTTGTCTATACCTTTATCTGGAAGGTTGTAGCTTAGCTACAAACTGAAAAATGTGGAGTCATTTCTGGGGGAAGAAAGGAATGCTCATTTTAATCTTTTGAATAAAGTACAGTGGTACCTCGGGATACGAAATACCCAGGTTACGAATTTTTCGGGATACGAAAAAATCCCATAGGGATTTATTGTTTCGGGTTACGAAAGTTTTTTCGGGTTACGAAAAAACTCCGGCGCTATTTTAAATGGAGCCGCGGCGGAGCCGCGGCTTTTTCCCCATTAGCGCCTATGGCAATTCGGCTTACGAAGGTTTTTCGGGTTACGAAATTAGCCGCGGAACGAATTAATTTCGTAACCCGAGGCACCACTGTACATGGATTGTCCTTCTTTTTAAGACCTTGAGAGCCGAGAATACTTGAATGCTATAGAAAAAGAAACTTTTATGCACCATCTAAATGCAACCTGTTGACAGGGCTGTACTCTAGTGTAGTTAATCAGAACATGTCCAGGTTGCTGCTGTATCCTGAAATATCTACTCCGTTCTACTTATTCTTGTCTATAGCAGTCTTCCCCAAACTGGTAGCCTCTAGTTTCATGGACTTCAAGTCTCACCATCCCCAGCCAGACAATAGTCAAGAATGCTTGGATGTGTAGTCTAGAGCATCTAGATAGCATACGAGATAGTCTTGTTGTGTGCTTTCAAGTCATTATGGGAACTCTAAGGTAAAGTTATCACAGGGTTTTCAGGGGCTGAGAGTGTGTGACTCAGCCAAGGTCACCCAGTGGGTTTCCATTGTTGAGGAGGTGATCTCCAGAGTTGTAGTCCAACAGTCAAACCCCTACACCAAGCATGCTATTATAAGGTTAGTCTAGGGTTATTCTTTCTTAGAGCTGATATTCTGGGAATATATACTCCCAGAATATCACCTCTAATTTTTTTACAAGGTTAAAAAAATTAACAAAAAAAACCCCTAGATGTTAATAATACATAGGACTTCATGTAGAAATGGGGATCATTAGATTAATTTTTGGAACTGCAAGTCAAAAGAAGAGGAGTGGGTACTCATCATGGGTTTGTTTTTCATGTTCGAAGCCTGAGAGTGTTGCTTTTTTGGAGTACAACTTCCATAATATCGCAGCCCGCATGACATTGTTAACCATATGAGCTGGGATTCCTGTTGTTGTTGTTCAAAAAAGAACTTTTCCAAGCTTTCATTGTGACCCATACCTCCTTAAGTGTATCTCCTTAAATATCTATTGCATAGTTATTATGGATTACGTGCAACTAATTGTTTCTCTTTCATTGGATGCTTCCAGTCTCTGGCCTCTCTAAGTGAAGATAACCAAGTGCAAGAGATAGTGAAAAAGCTGCAGAAGAGCCTGGAGCTTCTGAACCAGTATGCTACCAGGATTGCCAGCAAGGGAGAGATGCTGGGAGCCATACATCAGGTATGTGAGCCTCATTGCAGGAGATGTAAAGTTGGATTCTTCTAAATATGCATGTTGAAAGCTGGTGCAAAAAATGGACTGTCATCTGATGCTATGTCACCACATTCATGGACAGGCAGGTATCCAGGAGAGGAGAGACCAGTCATGGAACATTGAGCATTACTGCAGTTTCTTGTAAAAAAAATGGAAAGTCTGTCTTGAGGTAGACTCTTGAAGATGCTAACCTGGAAAATGCTGACTTGTAAATTGATATTCTCAACCCTGGATCTCTTGAGTCCTTAAAAGTGGTTGGGTCCCAGAATCTCTGAGCATTGGCTGTGTTGGCTAGAGCTTCTGGGAACTGAAAGCTATCTCACACTCAAGAGAACCACTGAGACTGGTGAGGCTGGGCTTTGGGTTCCAGTAAACCAAATGTTAATATGGGCAGAGTCAGGAGAGAAACTAGAAAGAGGACCCTGCTATAGGTTCTAGTACAAGGAATCTTTTTGTGCTTGTAGATGGGAGGAAGTATTCCAAACAAGATGTTTAGCGCTTGCAAATTTGTTTCATTCACAAACATATTTGACTTCTGTCATGTACATGGAGCAAAAGGAACCAAAATAAGAGACTAGGGATGTGTGTGTGTGTGTGTGTGTGAGAGAGAGAGAGAGAGAGAGAGAGAGAGAGAGAGAGAGAATCTTCCCAGAAATGATCAAGGCAAAGTTGGACCACCAAGACTCCTGTATGGTGGATTTCCCTCATGGATTATTGATCAAAGGTGCTCTAAATCACCATTATCTTCTTATTCCTATTGCTTTCATAGTACTCAGATTGTTACCACCTTCAGTTGGTTGATGATGATTATGACCATGATTGTGTTAATGCAAATGGTAACATGAGATCTATCTCTAAATATCTAAGAGGATGTAATGTAGATGAAGCAAGTTTGTTTTCTGCTGCTCCACAGACCAGAACATGATCCAGTGTATTGAAATCACAAGAAAAGAGATTCTACCTAAACAGCAGGAAGAACTTCTTATTATAAGAGCTGTCCAACAGTGAAACAGACTGCCTCAGAGGGTGGTAGACTCTCTATCTTTGGAGGTTTTTCAAGAGAGATTGAATGGGCATATTTCAGTAGTTGTGTATGGTTGCATGGCAGAGGGTTGGATTAAATGGCCTTTCTGGCCTATTCCAGCTCTAAAATTCTATGATTATAATGTGTTTTCCTTGTTTTGTAAACCTTACCTGCAAGTAGTCAAAATTAATAATAATGAAATGCATAGATATAGGATGGGGGACACCTGGCTTAACAAGACTACACGTGAAGGGATCTAGGAGTCCAAGTAGACCACAGGTTGAACATGAGTCAACAGTGTGATGTGGCAACTGAAAAGGCCAATGCAATTTTATGCTGCTTCAATAGAATTATAGTGTCTAGATCAAGGGAAGTAATAGTACCACTCTATTCTGCTTTGGTCAGGCCTCACCTGGAATATTGTGTCCAGTTCTGAGCACCACAATTCTAAAAGGATGTTGATAAGCTGGAGCATGTCGATAGGAGAGCGACCAAAATGATGAAAGGTCTAGAAACCATGACCTTTGAGGAGAGGCTTATGGAGCTGTGTATGTTTAGTCTAGGGAAGAGAAGGTTAAGGGGTGATATGATAGCCTTGTTTTAGTATTTGAAGGGATGTCATATTGATGCTGGAGCAAGCTTGTTTTCTGCTGCTCCAGAGGACATGGACCAATGAATTCAAACTATAGGAAAAGAGATTCCATCTGAACATTAAGAAGAACTTCCTGACAGTAAGCTCTGTTCACTAGTGGAACACACTCCCTCTGAGTGTGGTGGAGTCTCCTTCTTTGGAGGTTTTTAAACAGAGGCTGGATGGTCATCTGTTGAGGGTTCTTTGTTTATGTATTCTTGCATGGCAGGGGGTTGGACTGGATGGCCCTTGCGCACTCTTCCAAATCTATGATTCTATAGCCAATGCTAGGACATTTGGAATTCTAGAACTTACTTGTAGGGGGCAGCTGAAGAAGGCAGAAAACAGACACTTAGCAGTATAATTCTGTCATCTGTTACTACATCTTAAAAAAAAAGATGGAAAAGATGCCATAGAATCCAAAGGTTACTTGAATCATCTTTGATCTTATGGAGTTCTGTGCCCTATTTCTCCTCTCCTCCTCACAAAAGGATGAAATCTTGTCCTTCACAATGTAATCAAAGTGTATGGCTACAGAATCTTCTTCCAATTCCCAAGATACTTTGTCTTAGTTTTTTTCTTTTTAAAAAAATTAGCGTTCTAATAGTAGCTTTGGGAACCATCTTTTTGATACTCTTCTGAGTATTCTGCAAGAAATGGATATCATATACGTCCTGAAATCCAAAGGCGTGCTTGCCTGGTCTTTCTCTTGATGAAATAATAATTGATGCACCCACTGGCTAGCCTCTTCCCCATCCCTCACATGTCTTCTTTAGGAGAGCAGAGTCAGTAAAGCGGTAGAAGTGATGATCCAGCATGTGGAAAACTTGAAGCGTACATACACGAGGGAGCATGCAGAGCTGGAGGAGCTGAAGGAATTGCTGCTGCAGAATGAAAAATCCTTTGGCTCTCTTGGTGATCGAGGTAATAGTGACAAGATGCTGACTGATTCCTTGTGGTGTGGCAGCTGTGATACGCTCCTCCTCCTTTTTAGTGTCAAAATGGCTGCCTAACTCCCACCAGCTGCCATGAATCATTCTTGTAACATCTTCAATGGGGTGGAATGGTGGTGCTACAGAGTCCCCCCCCCCATTTTTTTTTAACTGCACCACCTCATTCAGAGCTTCTGTCTGCACCATACTTGCTTCACTTTGTATTTGGGGCCACTAAGAAGAAATCAGAGAGAGACAGCATGGTGTAGAGCTTTGACTGTTGGACTAGGACACTGGGAGGCCAGGCTATTCAAATCCCTGCTCAGCCATGGAAACCCACTGGGTAGCCTTGGACAAGTCACATTCTCTCTGCCTCAGAGGAAGGCAAAGACAAACCCTCTCTGGACAAATCTTGCCAAGAAAACACAATGATAGGTTTGTCTTAGGGTTGCCCGATGTTGGAAACAACTTGTAGGCATACCACAACAAAAAGGGATCCTGAAAGTAGACAAAGATTGAAAGACTCTCAACCCTTCTTTCCCAGTGTTAGGAGACAGGCTTTAAAGACCAGAGTACAGTTGCTGTGATTGAATACAAAGACGTGTACCACGAAGCTCGGAAAAGTTCCCACTTTGGACTGCAACCCTCCCATACTTCAAGGAATTATAGTCTAAAGAGGAGCTTTTCCAAGATTGCTGGGCCATTGTTTTGTATTCAAACACAGCAACGGTAACTCCAGACCTTAAGCTACTCTCTTGGCACTGGGAAAGAAGGGTGGAGAGTATTTCCCATGGAGTGAAGAGAAGTGTCTTTCTCTTCCTAAGAGTTAGTATATCATAATGTAGAGTAGTGGTTTGCGCATTAGACTAGAGCTCTGAACACCAGGGTTCGAATCCTGGCTCGGCTATGTAAATCCACTGTGACCTTGGGCAAGTCACACTCTCTCAACCTTAGAGGATGCCAATGGCAAACCCCCTCTAAAGAAACATGCCAAGAAAATCTCATGATAGGGTCATTTTAGGGCTACTGTAAATTGGAAACGATTTGAAGGCATACAAGAACAATGACAACAATGGGCCTGCAAATTGGATCAGAGCTATAAAGAGCAGGAAACCTCCAAATAGTTTCCTGATTTTTAAGTCTTTCCTTTTCTTCCTTGTTACCTCATTCCCAAGCTGCAGTTTGTCCCACATACAAGGACTCTACTGGAAATGCTGAAGTCAGAGGCATGTTTAGATAATTACTGAAACTTCATGCAATAGCAAGGAGCCCATTGCTGATCCTTCTAAAAACTACCTGGAGTTCGTCTTCCTCTGCATGCAGCCTGTTCCTCTGATCTCTTTAGGTGTCCAAGAAGTAACAAGAGCAAGGAAAAGAAACGGCAAATTCCACCTCCTGTGATATGCTTTGAAACTACCCAGTTATAGTGCTACAATTCCAGTTTAAGTGCCATGACCCATCATCTGGAAACTGGGATCTGCAGTTTAGTGAGGGGCATTTAGAATTCTCCACCATTGAGCTCTGGTGCTTCCCCAAACTACAAACTCCAGAATTCTATACATACTTGACAATTTTGCACAAATTAAAACTGGCCAAGCAACAAGACTGTGGTCAAGACAGCAAAAAGGAAGAAGTACCCATAAACTAGGAGAGGCTGCAGCAGTTTGCTATTGTCTGAAATTAGTGGCAAGAACACGATTCTGCTTCTCCTCTTCATCCTGCTAAGTTAATTGCATGCAAACTACCTTTGCACATCTTTGCAGTGATTGAAGTAAGCTGAGGACAAAAGAGAAGAAAAGGAGGAGAGAGAAAAACAACTGAAACAAGTGGGATAGCACAGGATTAATTTGGACTCTCTCTGCCAAATTGGGGCAATTGAATGGTATGTCTCTGGGATGTTGACACAGCAGTTAAAGTGGAATCATGGTGCTATAACTGTAATGTCAATGGGCCATACTTACTGGAGGGGAAGGACAAGCAGGAAGTAGGGCAACTCAAGATATCTGGTCCAAGGACCAGCTTTGGGTCTTGCATCAGGCAGAATAAGGCAAATTGCAATTTCATAACTGTTTGTCCTACCCCCTCCCAAGTCTGTCCTGCACCACCTAAATTCTCCTGATAGACTCAGTTGTGGAAGACCTGATCCTTTTGCCATTGTTGAAGCAGTCCTGTTGGCATCTGTTCCAGACCTGTTGATCTTTGCCATTACATGTATTGGGCTGCCCTTCCCTAGCCTTCACTCTGTCCTCTGAAAAAATAAGAGTGAAAGCAGTCATGTCCCATGGCTATCCTAGGATCTTGCTTAATTGCATAGGGGAAAAGACAGAATTATTGAAGTCTGAGGTCGCTGTTCCCTTTGCTGGCCTATAGATTCACATTTTTCCTTTTTGCTATTACAGATGAATCTTCCATTAAAAAGCTCTCTGGTTCTCTAAAGGTACAAATGCTGTTGCAGTTCCAGGCTTCTTGTTTTCTGCTCACTTTGTCCATTCGTAATGTGCTTGCTTTCCCCTCTGCTGCAGTGCTCTAAGGCTGTGATCCTGAACTTCAATTTCTATTAACCCTTTCTCCTTGCATGTCTCAGCCCCCCCCCCCCCCCCCCGCAGTGCTGGGCATGCAATTAACTCAGATGTTAAAGCTCTAAAGACTGAAACCTGAAAAATGCATCTGGGGAAGTAGACTTTAGTCTGCGAAAGCTCATGCTGCCAAATTCTTTCTTTCAGTTAGTTTCAAGGGTACTACAAGATCTCTCTACATACTGAAAACTGACATGGCTTCCTTAAAGGCTCTGTTGAGGTCATAGTGCTGTGTGGTGGTGTCTCTTGTACAAGACTCTCTATGCATTCTTTAATTGCTTTTTGCAAGCAGCCAAACTGGTATTCTTTGCAGAATTCATCATCCATACAATATGTGTTCTCTATACTGCAGCCCTGATTATATATCAGAACCAAAGAGGAGGGGGTCAGAATTTGCAGTGATTAAGAGTGATGGGACATCAGTGCCTTTCATTTTTTCCACTTTCCTGTTCATTCTCCCAACCACCAACTGAATGAAGAAAAATAAATGGCTCTGATGCTTCTGAAGTACTATACAAAAAGCAGATAGGTGGGTGACACTGATGTCTCTGGGGGAAACTGTCGTTCTCCCCAAACCTGCTGTGGGCTACATGCATTGTCACTGCATGCCACTGAAATAGGACACACATTCTGATCCATTTCTGGTTTAAAACAAGGCATGCAGGAAGCATATGTATTGTTTTAAATGAGACTCACCCTTCTGGGAGTTTTCCAGTAGATTTTCCCTTTAAAACAAGGTGCATGTTAATTGTTCAGTCTTGTTTTAAGGTGCAATTAGAGGGTGATTGTTGTCCTCCCCCCATGGGCTATTATAGGCTAATGCAAAAAAGAGAGAGTTCTCAGAGCAGAAAGCCTTACTTATTACAGTGGGCCCTTGGTATCTGTTGGAGTTTATTTCCAGGACCTCATGGATATCAAAATCCATGGATGTTCAGTACCCATTAAATGCAACGGAATAGTAAATTGGTGTCCATCACATAAAATGGTGAAATCAAAGCTTGCTTTTGGAATCTGTATTTTTTACAAAAATATTTTCAAGTTGTGGATATGGAGGGCCGACTGTACCATCTCTTCATGTCAGCTCCAAATCCAAACTGATTTTGGTTCCTGTAAAAGGCTATAATTGTTGTAGGTACCTTGGCCAGCTCTCACAGCACTGCAGTACGCAACTTGGCCATTCAGTATGCAGATCTCCTCACTATGCATTTGCTCACTGCTGTGATTGTGGAGATCCAGAATGGGCGTGCCTTCTTTTTCCAAAGAAACCCTTAATGGAACTGTAATGAAAGTCTGCTCCCACCCCTGGCAATGAAATAGTCAAGGAACTCAGTATGAACCATAACTATAAAACTATACAGTCCATTGGATTTTTTTAAAAAATATCCCTTTGAGTGGGAATGAAATGTTGCTGCTAGTGCTGCAAACTGCCATTGAATGATCAGGGACAACAGAAACATCATGTGGGTAAAAGCAAACACCTTACAGCATCTGTTACAGCAGCCAACAGCAGCTTTTGCCCTGTGTATTTACTTTCCCTATCTACAAGTGAATGCCAGGATAGACTGAGGGTTATACAGACTGTAAAAGTAGCTTGTGATTACACATGTCATTCACCTTGATCTCCAGAATAGAATACTAGTTCAAGAATAAAAAATATAGGCTAAAGTATATTGCCTGCTGGTCTGCTGAGAAGTCATTTTTACCGCTAGTCCTCATGGTTTAAGAGAAACCTGAGATGTATAAATGATGGGTGCAGTCTAAAAAAGGCAGGTCCTATGGATTTCAATGGGGAATGAAAACACTTGGAGGGGATGAGGGTGCTGCCACTCTAGGCCTAATTTTCTTCAAGGAACAGACAGAAAAGCTCAGATCAGTGCTAAGCAGGAACTAGTAATCAAGATGTAAAGCTGCTGCTGTGTGCCTTGCTTATTTATTGCTTTCGTCTGTCCTGCTTGTTCATCTGCAACCCAGTTTCTAGTTTAAAGGCCTTTGGGGCAAAACTGTTGAAATTTAATGCATTTAATTACATGTCTCAAAACAATCTGGCTTTTGCCATGCAAGATTTTGGAATGTCCATCTGACATGTAACTCCAATCATACGGTGGCTTTCTTTTTTTGAAAAGTATTGAAGCCCTTCAAAGATGGCTCTCTGCAGTGGAACTGGGAAACATCTTGCAATAACTTTTGAGCAGTTTTTTAAAAAAGAAATTGGGTTAAAGAGATGCTTTTTGTGCTTCCAATAATCTACATAGATATGCCACTGATTTTATGTGTAGAGGAATAGGTAATCTCTGGATTTTAAATTGATTATAATTTTGCTTGTATTCTTGCACCAGAGCCTGGAAAAAACATTTTGAATTTCCACTACCAGAATCTACCAGTGATTCTGTGAGTTGCTTTCCCCCAAAAAAGTTTTTTCCAAACTCTGTTCCACATCGACAGAATATCAAACTAGCAACATGTCCTTACTGCTTAAAAGGATAAGTGTATGTCCATCTTTCTCTTTTTTTAGGTGAAGTCAACTTGTGGTTTCCCAGATATTGTTAGACTACAATTCCCATCAACCATAGCCAGCATAGCTAATGTGGAGGAATGGCACATGTTATAATCCAGGGCTGGGAACTGTGTAGCCCACATGCCATCTGCCAAAGCCCACTGTGGCCCTCATTTCTCCACTGCACACACAAAGTGAACCCCAGATGAAGAATCACCCCACCATTTGTGTAAAGCCTTCAGAGAGAATAATTTTCAATTTTAAGGCTAGCTGAAGGTGGGGGAGACGCACCTTTGTTGGAGGGGCAAGGCAACCCAAAGTTAACACCTACAACACAGAGGGGCATAGGCATGATGGAAAGCAGGATATGTGTGGCCCACTGACCGTTGTAATCCAATGATATCTGGAAGCCATTAGTCCCTTACACCTGTTTCAATGTCTAATTTTACTTACTGTGTCATTGTGATCATCGCTTTGCTCTGAGTCTTCCTACCTCTAAGCTGTATCATTGACTGTTATGGTGGAAGTGTAGGGGACATGGAGGGAATGTGATTATGATGATGTGATGGGAGTATATGCTATTAGCTGTGGAGAAGTGTCTGGATACATTATTCACATTACGTCTACTTTGGTAGATCCTGCTCACAAGGAGCACCTGTTTATACAAGCTTGGAGTCTTGTACATCTGAAGAGTTATATGTGGGCCTCTTGAATAACTGCAAAGCTTTTTGGAAGTTGCACTTTGAGCAATGCCTTTTGTGTAGAAACTACAAGGATCTCTCGTCAAATGCATAACCCACCAAGTAGTATCTCTTATTTTGTGTAGCCATCATCTCTACGCAGAGTTAGCATTGCACCTATGCCTAGGAATACGTTAAAGGCTGTCACTGTTTTGCCACTGGTATGTAGGCACTTTCCAGTACTGAGAGTTTATTGTCCTAAATGTATTGAGGAAATCCATGTTGAACTCTTCTGTTCTTCATTTCTTCCAAGGGTCAGCTAAATGAAACTGATGGAAGTGAGAGGACTGATAAATTCAACAGACGCTCAAGCTGGTAAACCTGATAGGATTGTGTGTATGCATGTTTGTGTATGAATGTGCAAGCTAGAGAGAAACGGATATAAAACTGACTTACTCAGCCTCATTTTACAGGACAAAGTAACATGGCTGTTTTTTTATGGTACAAAGGCACTGGAATTCTGCAGTTGTTGCCACACTGAAAGTAACATGTCATCAGTAATGCCATTACTAACAACACATTAATTCCAAGCTCTACTATCACAGCAGGTTTTCATCCTCACCACCATCTTCCTTCCTCCAAGACAAGCTTTTCCTGTGATAGATTCAGTGCCTTCAACATATCATAGAATCATAGAGTTGGAAGAGACCCCCTTGGACCCAGCTTAGTGTCTTAATTCCCAATGGTCTGATTAAACCAATTTGTGATTATTAGTTTTTACCCCGGTTTTAATATCTACACTTAAAATATTCTAAACCTCTGGATATAGTTGCATGTCATCAGTAACACATGAGTTGCATTAACTGTGGATTGTTGCTTAAGCCACACATTAACATGGCAGAGGTCAAACAAATTCATGGCTAATCCTGCCCCTGGCACAGTAATTCAGGCAGTAAAAAGTGAGAATTTTTATGTGTGCCACTCTTTATAATCCTGCCAATCATTTGGAGGAGCTTAAAATGAACTACAAATGTATGACCTGTCTTTATGAGAACAACAACTTCAGAATATATTAAGCAATCAGTAGCTGGCTGAGGTCATAGATGTTATGACTGAAAAGGGATCAAAACTCAGGGCCTCCTTTGGTACTCTTTTTTAAAAAAAATATTGATTATTGGCACATATGCAACAGAACATGTTCTATAAATAAAAAAAACATTCACTCACATATAAAACCCTCTATTACACACAATTTCATATATAACACAAGTACATATACAAAAACACATTAACAAGACTGTTAACTAAAAGACTGCCCAAATGACAAAATGAAAGCTAGAATCATCTATTTTTGTAAATCTTCCTTAGAAAAATAAAAGGAGAAATTGTAAATAAATTTTCCCCATTTTTTACTTTTCAATATTTTTAGGGGGGGAAAAACTAGTACATAGTCTACTGTCCCATGGATAGCATAAATCAAACTGAAACATTAATCAACACATCCCGAAACAGTCAGATTGACACATCTTTGTTTCAAGTAGACTTGAAATTTGTCCCAATCTCTGATAAACTTACTGTTGGCTTTTCCTTCAAGTATCAGTTTATCCATTTCAGCTACATCTAGAAGTTTTTCTATCCCCTCCTCCTCCATAGGAGTATTTGATGTTTTCCAGTACTTAGCCAGGAGAATTTTTGCAGCTGTTACTACATGACAACAGAGTTCACTACTTTCCTTCTCAACTTTAGTTTCAAAATTAAACATTCCAAGTAAAAAGAATCTTGGGCTTGAAAGTATTTTCTTATGTTAGATCATCTACATTTTGTTGTAATCATAAGCCATTTTTAATACTACTGTAACCCCTCCTAAGGTACTCTAACCACAGGACTGCACTGGCCCTTATTGTTGAGCTGCATATTATGCAGTGGATTGGTAAATAGTGCTCCCAGACAATTTAGTTCAGCCCTTCTGTGATGAGCCCAAATCTTTTCTACTGAGAAGCACCTACTTGTTTCTTTTCTCTACCACCCTGACCCAACTCGACATTTTAAAATTATGTAAGGGGGTAGTCTGTGCTGCATAAGTATAGCAAAGAAATCCCACTTCTTTCAACAGGGGCTTAGTAGGAGCAAAACAAGGTGAGAAGCGGCCTTTGCTACAGCGCTATGTGAGTTCACCTTCCTGGACAGAGTCAGAGGAAGACCAGCCTGAGCCAGAGTAAGTCTTTCTGTGGCTTCTATGAGTTCAATTTATGCAAGTGAGTGGCCCTAAACTTAAACCAGCACCAACTTACGGTATACACTATGCCCAAGTATTGGTGCGGGAGAATAGTGCCAGCTCAGGTTTAACACTTTCAGTGGAACTCTCTGGCTATCATTTCATATCAAAATTAAGACACTGTCTGTGTTTAATCATGGTTTGTTGCTTAAGCCACAAATTGCAGGGCAGAGAACTAAACACATACTACCATTTGCCTTTCCCATTTCCAGTTTCTTTTTTCTTTTGCCATTTTTAGCAGATCCTGTTTCAATCAATATTGTGGTTTGTGGCTAGTTAACAAATCAAGGTTTATTAATAGAGGTGGGGAAACTAAATCCCAACCACACAATGGTTTGCTGTGTCTTATGAAGGTGGTCCTTCTCATTTCTACCAGCATGCTGATAATAAATGAAAGGGAACAACAGGGTAGATGGCCATTGGTCTTGAAGGATATTCTGACTATGACCTTTCCTCTGGCTGTCAGACACTGTGAGAAATAGGATACTGAACAAGACAGATCTTTGATCACCTCTGCTGGCCTTTTTATATTCATACCTGAAGAACATCTGGAAACCATTTGGAGTGGTTTGAGTGATAGAACAATTGAATTGTGTTGTCATGTGCTTGACTGGCATGAGAATTTAACTCCAGCCCAGCCACATAATCTGCTGAGCCTCTGGCTCTAAAGTGAGAGATGCTGTATGACTCCTGTGTTCTCCCTGAGATACTTTTAAGCCTGTAAAGAGTAAACTTGGCTCATTTTTAGTGTGCAGGAAATAAAATACTAGCATTGTATTAGTTTGCATAGCTTTCTCCACGGGTGCACCCATGCTTCATGTAGAAAGGATGGTCTTTGTTCAGCCGGACACAAGAAGACTGAGTAGGTTCCAGGATCTGTCTAGCAGACTCCAGAATGTGTTTCATGGAATCATCAAGGAACAAAGTTTGTGTTTTATCCCCTTGTCAAAGTACAGATGTTTGAGTAACAAAGTCTACTAGGTTCTTGTTTCAAGAACATTAAGTGGAAACATTGTGAAAGAGCCCCTTCTTCCATATGACTCTTTGTAAGGTTTGAGGTTTTCAGGGGTTTTTTAAACATACATACATACCTTCCACATTCAAGGACACCCATTCTTCCTGACATCCTTTCTGTACAACTCAATTCCACAGAAGTTCCTTTAGCCAGCTTGTTCAATTTTCTTTCTACAAACATTTCTATGAACATCAATATTCTTAGAAAAACCTGTGTTGTTTCCTAACTTTAATTTTTTTATCAAGGTTCAGTAGTTACCCCTTATCCAAGAGGGGTGTGTTCCAAGACCCCCAGTAAGTGCCTGAAACCACAGATAGTACTCAACCCTAAACCAGTAAAGTTTTCAGACTGTGGTTGACTGTGAGTAACTGAAACTGCAGAGAGCAAAACCACAGATAAGGAGGACTATGTAATATTTTCAGACTGTGGCTGACCATAGGAAATTGAAACCACAGAAAGTAAAATTGTGGATAATGGCAGACTATTTGTGATTTAGGCTAATAACCTAGACTAAGGATGAGAACCTTTGATACTCCTGATGTTTTTAACTTCAGGTACTGCACTTCCTTGCCATCTGCTCTGCTGGATCTGCTCTGCTGGCTGAGGTCTCTGGGAGTTCAAAGTGTCTGGAGGTTCATAGGTTTCTCACCTGATCTAGATCATAATGCTAAAGTTGTTAATAATATCCAATTGCTGCTATTTGTTGTTAGTTTTTTGTGATTTTAATGGTAATTTCACTATATGCTTCCATGCAAGATTATGTTTTTCTTTGAAATCTGCCCTAGGAGCCAGTTTGACTGGCGGTGGGGGGGAGGGGCAATATGGAATAAAATTCTTTGGAATGGAAAAACAGAATGTCCTGAAAGAAAAATACTTTTAGGTTAAAAAATAATACGATGCTAGATATAGAGATGTTTCACAGCCTGCGAGTGAGATGAAACCAAAATATTTAAGCACAGAAGGGTGTACTAAATCAGATGAACACATAAAAAGGGAAGGTGCATTGTGATACACCAAGAAAACCTCTTGTTAAAACATGGTGTATAGGGATATTAATGGACTTTCCCATTAATCCAATCTCTCTGTTACTAGAAATGTCCCCTTGGAACCAGCAGTTTCAGAGCTACGGGGAAACAAGGCACAGAAGATGAGTGAGAAGGAAAACAACCCACCCAAATGGAGGCTGCATTCATTGTAAGTGATTAAACAAAACAGTGCATTCTTTCATTCTAGGACAACTACTAGATTTTGTAGGTACTGAACCTGAAGGCCCTTTGACTCTACAGAGTTATAGTGCCATGATCCCACTTTAACTGCCATACAACTGTCTATGAAATCCTAGGATTTAGGGAAGGGCATTTAGAATGCTTAGCAACAGAGTTTTAGGGCTTCACCAAATTACAAACTCTATGGCAGTTAAAGTGGAATCATAGTGCTATTACAGTGTAGTGTGAATGGACCCCAAGTCAGCAGTGAATCAGTGGTCATCATGAATGGGCCTCCTTCCAGTTTAATCCAGTTTAAGTGGACTTGTAAGCAACAAGACAGATCTGCTGGAATAAAAAAGGCCCGTGGATCACAATTTTATAGAGCGGTAATAGTCAAGAGTCTTGTGAATAAGCCGACTGAGAAGAGCATGTACTAAGAGTTCTCTTTCGGAGCTCATTTTCATAAGTTTACTACCAGATGACTTTGTTCAGAACCATTCTTACCGTTCTTAAATCAGTTGGGAGAAGCGGTGGTCCAAAAAGAACTGAAGTGGCAAACCTGGGAGAACTTGGGCTTCTCCAACATAATATGATAGGGAGGTTCATGTATTCTTATGATCCCAGGTTGTGCAAGAAGCGTTGGGATGGCTACTAGGCTTTGAAAGAGGAGTCAACAAATTCAAGGTTTTGACTGTCAAGTGATACTGGTACAGTAGTTCAAAGGTAGAATGCTACTGACTGCTATCTACAGGGGACCAACACCAGGGAGGGATTGTTGCCTTTATATCTTGCCTGTTTGCTTCCTGGAGGTACCCATTTTGGCCACCATGGGGAAAGGGATGAATTAGGTTGATCACTCATCTGACCCAGGAAGGTTCTTGGGTTTTCTCCTGATGTAAATTCATCTTCCTGCTGACAGAGGCCTCTACTAAATATTACCTTAACCTGTGGCATTACGACATATGCAGAAAACAGAATGACCTTTTTTCTGGTTGCCCTGACATTACAAAACTATCTCCCCCCCCCCCCCCCGCAGCTATGCCTGTATCTCCTTGAACTTCAGGTGACTGCACCCTGTAACCCTCTAGATGTTATTGAACTGTAATTCATCAATCAGAATAGGCTGTGTGAGAGATATTGGGAGTTGTAATCCAACTACACCCCTGTGCTAAATTGTAGGACTTCTGTGCCTGACACAGAAACTGATCCTTCCTCCTTGGGTGCCTATTTCATGTCATGGTAACACCATTTGCCCTTCTGCCTCAAACTATAGGAAAAGGGTACATGAAGTGTGCCCTCAAAGAAATTCTTGTGCTGCCCAAAGCCTTCATAAAAGCCCTCAGTTGTTTCCACACAAAACAGTTTAAAAAAAATTCTGCTCCCAGAGGACTTCAAGAGTAGCTTTTTTGGCATGTAGCAGGCCTATCCTCTCTGTCTCTAAAACCACTGAGAACCTCAAATCAAAAGTAGAACTGGCTGTCTGGTCATTATTGGTTTTGATTCTTTCTTTTCTTTTCTTTTTTCTTTTTTTTGTCAGTTCTGGCGGTGTAGCCATACTACACAATTAAAGCTGTTTTTTTACCACTTTAACTGTGAAGCCTGCATCCTATAGAATCCTGGGTTTTGTAATTTGATGGAGCTGCCTAGACTTCTCTACTAGAGTGCTCTTCTTTCTTCCCCTCAGTTTCAGCACCAGCAAGCTCTAACAGAATTTGAAGAACCTCCCCAAACTAAAAATCCCAGGGATTCCCTAGGCTGGAGCTATGGCACTTATACTGGTGTCAAACTGCTATAATTGTGCACTGGGGACAAAACCTGGGTCTAGTCCTAACTTAGATGGCTGCTTGGAGGAATAATTTATGGATGCATTAAAGCTTTTGAAAACCAAATTTTTATAAATGAAAACAAATCACATTTGTTAGGTTCTCATTGCATGGTTTTTCATAATTTTGCTCAAGCAGTCTGAGTCCTGTAGGTACATATATACACAGCTGTGTCAGTGGAATATCATGTCAACATTCAATTGTCAGTGCAAATAAGTCCTAGTGAAAAACACTGCATGCCAATTTCTTTCCTGCCTTTTATTTTCTATAGGTGCGCCAGGTTTCTTTCTTGTGCCTCATCTCTTAGGATGTCCTTCTGCAGGGTTAGCAAGGTTCTCTGTATTTCCGTCATCGCAGCTGCGTTGATTGCCGTTCTTTCCATTTTCATCATGGGCTTTCCATTCCAAAGCCCTACTCAAGCTGCTCCTGTTGGGACTGGTGATGCTTGGACTTCGATGCAGCAGCTGTTATGGCCATATACTGGACTCCAGCATCAGGGTCCACCTCCTGTATAAGCCACTGGTGGAATTTCAAAAGGGTTGCTCTGATCACCTCTCTGAGAAACCAGTGTGGCCTAGTTCTTGAATGCACTAGTGAGAAGAGGATAGTTCAAACTTTTTGATTTCAACATGATTTTGTACATAGATGGGTGATGCTTTGATACACAACATCTTAATAGTTCTGGGGACTTTGCCTTAATAGATAGTTTCTGGCAATACAGTTCTTCCAAATGAAATTGAGTTCTTTCTTTCTTTCTTTTTCCCAACACAGCGAGTGTATCATCTTTTTTTTTTTTAAATGTCTTTTTCCCTCTCTGGTCCTACTGAAGAGCTTGGAAAATATGTTTTAAGAAATCCTTGGGAAGGGCTTGTCTGTAAATGACTTTAAGAATTAAGATATTTATTTTTTTTAAAAATCTGAAATATGAACCTGTTGCAGATTTCAACCTCTTATTTTATTGACAGGAGTGTCCTCAACTCAATAAAGTTCTTAAGTGGCAACGTGGCGTCTTAAGAGTATGTTAGCACCTTAGTAGCAAGGAGAAGGTGGTACACTGCATCTATGAAAAGGTAGTGGGTATGATTGACTCTCTCCATCCCTTCCTCACTGCTGGCATCTCTGATCAAATGGTAAAGAGTGGAGTGGAATTCTGTGTCTTCTGCAATATTTTTGGAGAAGACTTGACTCTCCTCTGTAATCTCGAGCCTCTGAGCTCTTTGCCCACTGAACATATAAAGAGCCCACTCTCCATCTGTTATTGGTTCTTGGGTCAGGTGTTCACAGGCCTACAACAAAGAGCAAATACCATCTTGTTAGAACTGCAGCATGTTGGGCAAAAGTGTTTTGTCTTTTGGAATAAAGATGGGAAGAAGCTCCTTTCCACTCTAAACCCAGTGTTTACTGGAGTTGTCTTTGGGCAATAGTGAATTAGGAACATGTGAAGAACCTCAACCCTGGCAAAAGCTCCACCTCTTCTACTGTACCACCACTGGTCTCTGCACTGAGTTTTGCACACCACCTTCTTCCAAGTGGAAGGTAAAGATTTAATAATAATATTAACTCTGGATTATTTTTTAAGAACCGTACTTGCCCCATTATACTTTGTTTCTTATTTGCAGCACTGTGGGTTGAGACATTTAAGCACATATCTATATTTTACACAGAAACCTGTTTAACCAGCTTGTCTTTCTCTACAAAAAAACTGTTAGGGATTTGTAAAGCTGAGGCCGGAGTCATCAGCCTTCTAGATTTTTAGAAATGCCTCCCCCCAAAAAATGCCTCAGATTCACACATTTGCAAGGCTTTGTGATATGTTTCATTTGCACAGAATAATACATATAGTAAGAAAACACAAATGGCTAAAAATGTGTACAGCTGAAAAATAAACACAAATGCTTTAGTGGGGGAAAGTATATTAAAGGTGTACAATAAGGAAAGTGCACAAATAAATCTTTTAACATGAAAACAGATGATACAAAAGGGATTCAATGGGTTTCAGAGAAATGGCAGAAAATAGAAGTGTTATGTACATAAAGGAATAACCTATGCTCACCTTAAAGACCACATTATCATCGCCACTCTCCAAGTTCCACTTGCTCCAGCTGAAGGCAAAAGCAGATGCAACAAGAGCCATTTGCTGATAAGTAGTGACTTCCGCTAATAGTAACTATGTAAAGCAAGATGATAAAAACAGAAGACTGATAATGAGTAATTCCCTGCACCCAAAACCTTCTCTTTTCAGTAGATATCTGGAAGCAAAGAACATGATTGCTGGTGCATAAGACAAGTAGGCCTGCGGTTTCACTCTTATATTTGATTTGGAGGGTAAGCCGACCCAAGGTAAAGAGGAAGAGACAGAATTTCATTCCTATGGCCAAGATCCTAGATTAAAACAGATGGTGCATATGCTCTACACATACAGCTCCATCCTTCCACTGAGTGCTATGCTGTTTCCTGGGCAGGAATGAGGGAGGCAACCAGGAAAGAGAAAAGAGGTTGCTCTTTCAGCTCTCCAGAAAGTTGGTGGAGATATGGCAGAACAATCTCTTTATCTTTCTCATTTCTGAAGCTGGGATGGGGGTTGTGTGTTCATCTCCTGCCAGCCAGTAAATGGCCATGTCTGCACCCCAGGCTTTTTCTGCTACAAAAAAAAAAAAGCATTGGAGACTGCACAAGGAGGTTGTGAATAGCTCCTTGTGTAACATCCAAAAATAAACATGCACACAATCCCAAATTATTTACATATTACATTAAACTTAAGTCAGCAGGTGGAGTAAATCCTTTAAAGTCTGAGAAAGGTCTTCACCTGGAGTGAAAACCTCATAATATAAGATTTAACTGAGTGGGGTGCCACCACTGCAAAAGTCCTCTCTCTTAGCCATTCACTCCACTGCACTGGTTAAGGATACCAGAAAAATGGCATCATATGTGATGAGTGTAGGGAAAATCAACACAATTTTGCTTTCAATACTGGAAGTTTTGTATGAGAAAAGAGAAGCTTCCAGTTGCTTCGCAATACTGCACTGAATTTAGATCTTGTAACCTAGTACAACCTACATGGGATAACTCTCCTGTATGCCCTCCTCACACACTTCTACCATCAAAGGCAATTGGTTTCTATTTTATGAAAAGAAACAGACAATGGGCTCAATCCAACATGGTTTGTCATAGCCTATAGTTCCATATGCAGAGTTAGCACTACACTCATTTACAGTAGGCGTCGGATCTACTGTAGCCCTGCAATCTATGGCTGGGAGGAAGCAGGAGAAGTCGCAGTAGTATCTGGCTATGTCCCTCTAGCCAGATTACAAATAGCCACTGAATTTTGATGAGGTCCTCCAGAAGTTGCAGCAGCTGAGACAATCTCTTCACATCTAGTTACGGGGACATAGCCAGATGTGCTGTGACCCCTCTCATTCCCAGCCTGGCACAAGTTGGCCATGGAGGTGCTTTGATAAATACAAAGTGGCGATGTGCCTGCCAACCTCCACAGTGATAAAAATTAAATACATGCACAATTAATGTGTACAGTACATTTCTAACCGAAGGCTGATCCAAAGGGATCCCAAAGATCCCTGGCTTGTCACAATGTGTAAAAGCACCCTATGTAAAGCCATCTGGTCTCTTACTTTTTTGTTCACGCTGACGTATTTGGGGGAATATTCAGCTGGGAAGATATTCATTCCAGCCCGTTTCAGAGCTAGCAAAAGGGCCAGTGGTGTCATCCATTTCCCCCTAATCTCAGAGAGGAGATCAGTATCTTCCATTGTGGTGATTGTGGCTAACATGCACTGGTTGACCTGTCTCGGAGCAAAATAGAGGGATATGTGAGCAATGAAATTAACTGCATTGATTATTCTAGAGTACATTTCTGGCAACTGGGATACGTGCCTCACCACTGGTGTGCTGACATAATTTTCACTGGGAGGGAGAAGGGTTTGGATATTGGTCTCTATAAAAGAGGCTTTTGTGGATTTTTTTTTAAAAAATAGACAAAATAACCCACAGCTGGTGCCTTTTAATTAGAATGTTGTGAGATTTGCCAAAAGCAAATTAATTTAAAACATAGTATTTTCCATATACAAAATAAGTTGAACAAACTTAACAACAGTGACTAGGCAGTGAATGTATACTGTATTGTGCAAGTCATCCTGCTATACTGATTTGAACTATTAATGAAGTCAAATATGCTGTGCGACTATCTACTTGAAACTCCTTCAAATATGTTCAGAAGCCAAGATTACTAAATTTAATTTTTCTTCTGATAAAACACTGGACACCTACTGTATATGGTGTCAGTTAATGCTGTGTGCCTTCAAGTAGTTTCCAACTTATGGCATTCCTATGGTGAACCTATCATGGGGTTTCCTTGGCAAGTTTCTTCAGAGGGGGTTTGCCATTGTCATCCCCTGAGGTAAAGAGAGTATGACTTGCCTAAGATCACCCAGTGGGTTTACATGGCTGAACAAAGATGTGAACCCTGGTATCCAGAGTCATACTCCAATACACAAACCATTACTCCATGCTGGCTCTCTGTACATGTGTCAAAATACCTGAAAGAATTTTCACACAGAGTTGTAGAAGCAACAACAATGAGTCCTGCAACATGCAAAGCACAGATGCATGGAAGTGCTTCTCTGTACATGTGCAAAGTACAAAAATGGGACTCAACACCTCTAGAGGCCACTTGGAAGCCAAAATTATTTTCTCCTCTGTGGAGAAGTACATCAAGGAAGTGAAGCCCTCCAAGGTCTCCTGAAGGACCAGTGTGTCTCCCTAACCCCTGACAGTTGCCTGCTCCTCTGACACACACATGCACACCCAACCTGCAACATCTAAGGCCACTGCAGTGAATGAGATTCACTCCCAGGAAAAAACATACATACAGCACTGGATTGTAGGATGTACCAGCATACCTTGATTTCAATCTGCAGTTCAGCAAATGTGGTGAGGATGGTGAAAACAGCTTCATCCAAGCCAGTGGGCCGGAGCTCCCAGGACTGGTAGGGCATGTTGAGGTGGGCATCCTGTAGCAGGGTTATGGTGAAGAAGCCATTCATTTTGAAAGAGATCTCCTTCTCTTTCATGTTGTAGACCACTTCCCCAATATCATCTGTTCTCCAGCATTTGCCTTTTAAACAGGGGAAATGGAAAGAAAACGGCATCATTTGATATTAAAGGACAATTAGGAGGAACAGCAACACTGCTACTGAGAGCCAGCATGGAGTCGTAGTTTAATTATTGGAATAGGACTCTGGGATTCAAATCCCTGCTCAGGGATGGCCTTGGGCAAAGTACACTTTCTCCCCCTAAGAGGAAGGCACCAGCAAATCCCCTTTGAGAGAAAACCCCATGATAGGATTGCCATAGGATCATCATAAATCAGAAGCAATTTGAAGAACAGAACAAAGCAGCATTGCTACTAGTGGAGCTTGAAAACCCTTTTTTGGACTACATCTCCTAGAATCCCCAGCCGCCATAGCCAGATCTTATACCAGGTCAGATTTTACAGAGGTAGGATTGCCATAATTGTCCACTAAAACCAGAGACAAAATGTAGGACAAATTCTAGACCAAACTGTAGGACATTTAAGGTCCTCCATTTTTCTTAAATGTCCTACATTTTGGGCTGAGTTTTGTCCTGCAGTTGTCCTACAGTTTGATCTAGAATTTGTTCCACATTTTGTCCCTGGTTTTAGTGGACAATTATGGCAACCCTATACAGAGGCTTACAGTTTAAAAGAACACTACAATTAAAAAAATACAAGGCCCTCAATCTGCTCAGACTAGCAGTCTTGCTTTAGGATCAAAGGGCAAGAAAGATCTTTCCCAGCTTCATCCTTTTTAACTAGAGATACCAAAATTTGAACCTGGAACGTTTGCATGCCAAGCATAGCTCTGTCATGAGAGCCAGTGCATTTCTTTTGTGCTTCCATTCCCCTATATCTGCAACTCTGTGAGATGGATTAGCCTGTTATCAGCAGCAGTAAATCTTTTCAAAACTTCTCAGGTGCTTTTCCTCTCACATACTGGGAATCCAGGGGCTAGGAACCCAAACTTTGCAGCTGATCCCCCAACTCTGGGAGCTAACTGAAATACTAAGTAGCAACCTCTGAACATTATAATCACAGTGGGCTCCAGGACTCACCACGGATACCAAAATCTGTGGATGTTCAAGTCCCATTACAGTCAGTGGTATAGAAAAATGGTGTACCTTACATAAAATGGCAAAATCATGGTTTGTTTTTTAGAATTTATATATTGAATGTTTTGAAGCTGTAGATGGTTGAATATGTGGATAAAGAATCCATGGATATGGAGGACCTACTGTACTTTTAATACCCCAAAAAGTCTAAAAATACCTAGGATGTGTCTCTAACAATGCCAAGAAAGAAAAAGCAAGGACATGTAACTATATCTTGAAGTTGAGCCATGTATTCCTTCGGCACATACATATTTCCTGGTTAAGGACAGTGAGGGCTGCTGCCAACAGTATTGGTTTTGGACAGCTTTAAAGGACCTTTCCAAGAGACAGAACCCAATCTTTTGTTCAGCACAATGGATAAGCTTTTTTTAAAGCTAGTCAAAACTCAGAATGGATTCATGGCCCCATTTACATATAATAATAATAATAATAATAATAATAATAATAATAATAATAAATTATTTATTTATATTCCGCTTTTTACTCATGGAATCAAAGCGGATTACAAAAGAAAGGTATCAAATACAAAAAATATATAGCCTCCCCACCAACTGTAGTATAACGAACATAATAATAATAATTACATGGTAGCCATCAGCCACTAATGATTAATAGTACAGTGTTGTGTGTGGTGAATTTTGCAAGGGGATTTTGCTCAACTGTTTCTTATGATTTCTCCCCACAGTTCCCCCTTTATTTCCACTTGCTCAATGTATTTTGAATACATTGGGAACAAAACAAGGAATAGGTGCCTGGAAACCCTAGTTGGCATAGGTTAAGTAATCCCCCTTCTGTCACAAGATCTGCTGTAGTCACAGCCTCATAGTAAAATAAACAGACATTTAAGTTCAAGCAACTCATTGCAGCAGTTGCCTGCAGCTTGATCATACCGTGAGGGTTCCACCTTCCAATCAATGGCTCTTCAAAGAAGATCACACTGTCAAGCAACTGGATTGTGATTCCTACAGTGATAAGAGAAGGATCTTCATTTTCTTCACATACTGCGGTGTAGGGACAGACCTCTAACCCTGTATCCAGCACCTTTTGGGAGGCAAGAAAAAAAATGTAACATTGTTTTTATAAAAAAAAATCTCAGTTCATTGATTTCTCAAGGTAAAATGTGATCGTCTGAAAATGGAACCCACTCTTTGAATAATATTGCTGAATTTCATTCCTCCTAGCTTGGAAATATGAATACAGATATCCATAATAATATAAATTCCTGGACCCCAACAATGATCATTTCAAGCCAGATAAGCATGTAACACATTTGTTTAATCTGAATCATAGAATAGAATCATAGAATCATAGAGTTGGAAGAGACCCCAAAGGCCATCTATTCCTTTCTACGTGATGCTTCTTCCACCCCACAACCTAGATGAATTACTACTGATTTGTGGTTTCATGGGTAACTGGATTCAAGTATGGGGCAGAAATTTGAGAGCTTGTAGGAGAGGCAAAACTGTGAGGATATTTCCAGCACATTTTGAAGAATCACCCATCCACATTCTTGCATGGAAACACCGAATAAACTCATCAGTATTTGACAGTGCTAAAAACATCCCTCCATCTGTCTCTCTAAAATGTATGGCTAGAATTCAACATGCGACTAATTAATGTCTTTGTAAGTGGATTTATGTGTGCAGGAAATAAAATTGAGAAGTTTTGTGATATTCATATTCCCCTAAGGGCTGCCCTGAAGTTACTACATATGGGCATAATGATGGAGTAACTGATGCACCATTGCTCAATATGCATCAGAGTGCTCTCCTATCCACATCTGGACACCAGTTAGGAAGTGCAAGAACACAACAGGAAAGCTCAGTGTGCATCAGAGAGCCCAATGTTCACTGAAACACTCTTGCTGTTGTCCTGATATGCTTCTTCACAATTCATGAAAACAGCATGTTGTTGCAACATAGCTGAGAATTCATAACGTTACACAATGCAGACCATGATGTAGAATCGTAGTCCAGATATGCATATAAAATATATGATATAAGCTCAACTATAAGTTAATCTTGTGGATAAGTCAAGGGAAGGTTTGGGGCCCTAAATTATGGAATTTGCTATGATCCATTGATAAACTGAGAGTAAAACGAGCATGGAACAATGGATGTACAGGATGAAGCAAAGAATATGGCAACAGCTCCATCATGCCTTCCCGTCTCCTTTGTGTCATGCCTTTTTAGATTGTAAGCCTGAGGGCAAGGAACTTTCAAATTAACAATCTATATAACTTGTTATGAGTGCCTTTGTGGCTGAAGAGTGGTATATAGATACTTTAAATAAATTTAGTTTGATAATTTACCCAAATTTTAGCCTAGATCCAGGAAAAGCTGACATTCACAAATGTACATGCCTTAGTTTGTGGAATATGGGTCCAGGAAGGGAGGACTATCTGGGCAGCTAGCAAAAGAGTCAATAGCAGTTTGCACTCCGCCACTGCCCAGCCTCTAAACAGAATGAGCAGGAGCAAAAGAGCACAGAGAGCGTGGAGCCCATGTGGAAAGACAGCAAAGAGCATCTTGTTTTTGGTCCACTGTGTGGGTGAGGAGAAGAGAGGCTGAAGTAGATGGGGAAGAAGAAGAGATAGCAATTACAGCGCTTCATAAATAAAGGTTAATAATAATAATAATAATAGGCAGATAGTAGTAAACTGAGCAGGCAGGGCAACAGAAGGAAAACAGCCAGCTATCCATGACTGACATGAAGGACTAGGGTGGGAGTCGGACAGAAATGGAAGGCAGAGAGACAAGAGGGAGGAAACTGAGTAAAGATATGAGGAAGGCAGGAATTATAAGAAGAGCCACAGAAGAAATATAAAGAAAGGAGGGCTGTGAGGAGCATAAAGGGAAAGTGATAGGACTGAACTTTGCTGAAGAGAGACAGTATGAGCAAGGCATGGGGAGAGAGGGAAAGAAAGTGAAGGGTGAAGAGAGTGGGTTCTTTATCAAGCAGTGACCAGGTAGGTGGAGGAGGAATTAAGAGGCATAGACTATATCTTCCAGGAAACTAGGAAGAGCACCCTCCTCTGCAGCCTCCATAGGCATAGGCTACATAGCTACCCACTTCACCTCACTTTGACTACTAGGGAAGCCAGCACTGAGCCATAGATAAGTCAACTCAAGTTTTCAGGGTCAAATTTTAGACTAAAAATTTTCAATTAATATTCAGTTATATATGGTAGTAAGATATTCTGCGGAGTTATGCATGAGCAAAATTGGCCATTTTAAAGAATCATAGAATAATAGAGTTGGAAGAGACCACAAGGGCCATCCAGTCCAACCACTGCCATGCAGGAAATCTCAATCAAAGCATCCCCGACACATGGCCATCCAGCCTCTGCTTAAAGACCTCCAGAGAAGGAGACTTCACTACACTCCGAGGGAGTTTGTTCCACTGTCGAACAGCCCTTACTGTCAGGATGTTCTTCCTAATGTTGAGGTGGAATCTCTTCTCCTGTAGCTTGCATCTATTGTTCCGGGTCCTAGTCTCTGGAGCAGCAGAAAACAAGCTTGCATAGTTCAGAAGCTGCATAGTTCAGAAACCAAGAGCAGGCTGTGTAGAACTTGTAGGAATCATGCGCTGGAATGTCAGAGCACCACCACAGCAGCAATAAAATGTTGGTCTAGTCATGAAGTGGTCATCCCCCACTGAGTACACACTTTATTGCCTTCCACCCTGCTTTTCCCTTCCCTTGCCTACTTAAAGATGATACATTTTGTGAGCAATATATTATGGTTGGAATCTTATTGGTACACTATGCCAATGGCCCCATTTCTTCTAGGATGGTACAAACGTGGGAAGGGAGAGGAACAAAACCTTGAGGCACCTAGAAACATTTCATCAGTTACATTTCTTTTTTCATAACTGCAGCATCCACAGCTTCGTGCCTGCTGCCACTACCTATATGGTATAGCTACACCAACACTAATAGGATACCAGCCACTTTCTCCCATTTCACTTTAAGATGAAACTTACTTGCACCATGGTCCACCCTTTCACTTGTTTGGCTTGAGGTGGGAGCTTCAGTGCATTGAAGTGGTAAATGCCACCCACTGACATGAACTGGTGCAAATCCACCACAAATTCTTCCAGCGGCTCCAATTCAAAGATGCTAACCATCTGCAGTGCTGAAACATGTGCTAAAAACGGGGGGGGGGGGGGGGGGGAACAGTTTAAAAAAACCCAGAATCAATTAGTTCTAAATATTTCCAATTAGTTCTAAGTATTTCCAAGCTGCATGGCAACTGTAAATTATTCCCAGATCAAATAGCCCAGCTTGCCACTATCCATAGTCCTGGGCTATGATGTTGTTGTGTACCTTCAAGTTATTTCTGACTTATGCTGACTCAAAGCTCTTCCAATTTATGGCAAATCTGATCTGGCATTTTGCCAGTGCTAAAAAGAACGACAAAATGCTATTCTTTTTAGCGCTAGCAAAAAGGCACCCTTGCTGCTGCCACTGCAGCTTTTTGGCAGTCCTTTGGCTCAGCGTGTATAAATGCCACACCAATGGAGTGCCGCAGTGTCCCCTGCCATGCGGTCGGGTGCACAAGTGATGCTGGCATGCAAGTGACCAGCATGCATATGCTACGCCCATGCTGTCCCCATATCAGCATATAACGCCAGTCTGTTTAGCCCCTTAGTCTTTGAAGTTCAGTCTCTAAGGAGAGTGAAGGTGAGCTGTGTTTTGAGAGTCATCCTTCACTCTTTGACTGTGTTTTTTTGAAGTCTTAGAATGGGTGCTTTTGTTTGTTTGTGGTCATCTTATCTACCTAAGCACATGATCTAAGGGGGCAAGGTAAGCTAAGCCACTAAACTCTATAGAACTGCTGTCTCAGTCTTTGTAGCTCAATCTTTGAAAGCCACCTATATCTGTAAGAGTTATTATTATAGTCTAAAAGTGGTGGGGAAAAATAACTGCAGGGATGAGGGAAGAAGGACCAGTCATTGCCTGCTGTGACGTGTGTGCAATGTTGGCCTTCTTGCCAGAAACCTCACCCACTACACTTGCAGCAAGTGTAAACTTGGTGGCTTTCTTGGAAGAGAAGGTCAGCACACTGCTGCTCCATGTTGAGACTTTTCAACCCACCAGAGAACTTGAGAACTTTCAGAATAGAACAAAGGGAGAATTGATCCTAGAGAACCAACAGGAAGAAACTGTCAATGAAAATAAAGAAGGCTGTTTATTTAGGTACTGGTAGTTATGGTGACCTTGGGCAAGTTACATGCTCCCAGCTTCAGGAGAGGGCAATAGCAAATCTCCTCTCAATAAATCTTGCCCAAAAAAAAAACAAAAACCCATGATAGGGTCATAATGAGTCATAAATGCTTTGAAGGCACACAACAGCAACAAAAAACAACAACAAAGATATAGAGGACTTCAATTAGTCTGATACCTGCTGGCAGATTAGCTATGCTAAGTATAGGCTTGCCAATAAATTCCCAATGTGCCTTGCAGATAATTTCTTTTCAAAAGGTGGAGGAAGGAACAAGGAGATCAGCAATCCTTGACTTGATCCTAACCCAGAGGGAAAAGTTGGTCATGGGAATCAAAACAGTTGGTACTTTAGGGTACTTCATTTAAATAGGGAAATCATGTCACCCCCTCAGACCTCTTTTCACCAAGTTGAACTCTTTCGATATATCATAGGCAGCCACAAAGAAGAGGCAGGCTTGTTCTTTGTTGCCTCAGGTGGTAGAACTAGATCTAATGGTTTTAAGTTACAGGGGGGTAGATTTTGATTGAACATTAGAAGGAACATCTCAACAGTGACTGCTGTTTGGCAGTGGAACCAATTGCCTAGAGAGGTGGTGGAGGTATT
>NC_056526.1:11229174-11269277 GCF_019175285.1 Sceloporus undulatus | reverse complement strand
CTTCTTGAGATGCCTTCAAAAAGGAACTTGGTAGCTACTTACTAGGAATGCCCTAACTGGAGAGCCTACATTGGGAAGGAGGCTGGACCTGATGACCCACAGGGCTCCTTTCAACTTTATGATCCCATATTCTAAAAGGAGAGGATGTAAGTAACCATTAGGAGGACAGCTGTATTCACTGACCCTTGTGGCATGCAGCCCGCAGAATTGAGCCCTACTGCCACTTAACATGGCAATCTACTGTTCCAATAGTGTGTAAAATCTCATGAGTAGGGCAACCAACAGTAAAAGTCCTTACAAGCCCTCTTGATCAGTGCCAAGATGGATGGACAAACTGTCTGATTTGGTGCAAAGCTGCTTCCTGTGCACTTGAATGAGACTAAGAGCTTTGACATATCTTCCCTTCCCCATCAGCTGTGTCAGTGAAGAGGTCTGTGCGTAATAAAAGAGCAAAGACAGCACTTCTTGAGATGCCTTCAAAAAGGAACTTGGTAGCTACTTACTAGGAATGCCCTAACTGGAGAGCCTACATTGGGAAGGAGGCTGGACCTGATGACCCACAGGGCTCCTTTCAACTTTATGATCCCATATTCTAAAAGGAGAGGATGTAAGTAACCATTAGGAGGACAGCTGTATTCACTGACCCTTGTGGCATGCAGCCCGCAGAATTGAGCCCTACTGCCACTTAACATGGCAATCTACTGTTCCAATAGTGTGTAAAATCTCATGAGTAGGGCAACCAACAGTAAAAGTCCTTACAAGCCCTCTTGATCAGTGCCAAGATGGATGGACAAACTGTCTGATTTGGTGCAAAGCTGCTTCCTGTGCACTTGAATGAGACTAAGAGCTTTGACATATCTTCCCTTCCCCATCAGCTGTGTCAGTGAAGAGGTCTGTGCGTAATAAAAGAGCAAAGACAGCAGCTCAAGAAGAAAAAAGTATATGTACTTTCATCTAAAGATAGGGAAGTTATTTAGTATACAAGACTAAGCTACCAATATTCTCAGGAATAGCTGGAAGAGGACTGATGAGGGAAGGAAGGGACATAATCATTATCAACAATGCCATGCCATGGGTACAGGGTTCGGGGAGAAAATGGGTTGTGCCCCAAGATATTAAACAGATGCCACACAGACAGTTGGACCAAGTACCTCTGGAAACAGTTCGAACGAGGGTGGAGCTCTTCTTGATGGTGAATTCTGTGTTTTCAGTCACAGAAACAGAGGTTTTCACTTCTTCACTGGCAAAGGTAGTGCTGACACTCTGGGCATAGTCAGGAGAAAGCATCCTGTTAGGAATTCTAGCTAGCTATATCATGTTGATTTACTCCAAGTATTTATGAACTATACAGACCCTCTCAAGGTGGCTTTCCTCCTAATATCATGGCAAAACAGACAAAATATAGAACCAACCTATAATTTAACAATAGCCCCTAAAACCACCAATATATATAATTTAAATATAAAAAAGCAGCAATAATTCATTCAAAAGATGCAGTATACTCCTAAATACCAAGGGACAATGACAGATGTTTATTGTCTTCATGGCCACTCCAGGGGCGCCTATCTGATGACCTGTGGAAAATGAGATGTTGGACCAGACAGACCTATGGCTGCATCGAGGAAAGCTCTTTTGATTCTTTTGCTATAGGAGTAGAGGCCTCTTGCATTATAAATCTCTTATCTACTACACTTGCTTACGGATGTATTTATCTCTGCTACTCTATCTTACCCTGCTTCTATTTGCAGTGTGATCAGACTTGCTTGACAGAACACTTGGACTCGTTTGAGCCCTTTTGCTTTTCTTATCCACACTACTCACAGGAATCACTGTTTTGCGCATTGGCATTTCCAGCTTAGGCGGCTCTGTGGGGAAAGTCTGAAAGGGGGATACGTGATCGTAGTGGGTGTGCAAGATGCGTACGGCAATATCGCAAATGGCCAGTGGCTTGGGAAGTTCAAACCCATTGCACGGCTCCTTCTGTTCATCATAAAAGCGCTGGCTCCGGAACCTAGTTGTGAGGAATGAAAGCAAAACAATGTTCATTGAAGTACAATGCCACATGTGCTTAAAATACTAATAATCCATCCTGTTCCCAGGAGCTTTATAAAGTTACAAGGTATAAGATGAACTGGAATGACCATGCAAATTGAAAATATTATTCTCATGACTCCTAGTAATTTTGGAATTACAAAGGAAATAGATTTTGAATCAATGGTGTATATTTTCTTCCCAGCACAACTGGACTAGATCTAGAGTAAATTTTAACCCACAAGCCATACCTCTCCCCCCACCCCCAGTTACAATTTCTTTTCAAAGCAATTGTGAAAGAATATTTTCCTTCAAGCCCATTCCAAAGTTTGGACTCTTTCTGCACTCTCAATAAGATCACAGTGAGGTCCAGAGGTCCTAATTCTTACTCCACTGTATGATATTTCCACCCAAACATGCCTTTGTGACATTTCTTAGGATAGTAAGTGACACTGACCTTTGGTGTTGCCACAACAGCACCTAACTAACAAAAGCCACAGGAAATCTTAATTTCCATGACTCTTCTCATCTGTCATAGAATATTAGGAACTACTAGAAATGCTACAATTAAACAGTGCAATAATTTGGTTGCTACTACTATAAATCAAACCAGTCATTCATCAGTGGTACAGCATATGATTTGTTGCAGAAGGTTCTAGCTTCAATTCTTAGCATTTCTCATTGTTCTGATCGGGGAAGATATTTCTCTGTGAAATTAAATAAGTTTTTGCAAGTGATAATGCTGAGCAACACAGACCAATGCTGTGACACAGTATAAGACTGGAAACCTTAATCCAACCAACTTACAGGGGATCAAGATAGAAGAGGCTGGTACAGAGTTTTCAGTCTTAAGGGAGAAGGCCAGACTATAAAATGCGAGTCTGGAGTTTCTTCTCATAGCAACCATAGTACCACTTCTTCAGTTCTACAAATGTTGCCTGGAACATATAACTAGATCATTTTTGTTACAAAGATTCCCATGTCACAAGGGTAATGTGAAATAGGTCCCATGGCAGCCACCACTTCAAGTAGGGTACCTCGGATTCTTCTTGAGATTTGCCCATACACACAATGTGATATTCTTCTTTTTAATGACAACTTCCATGTTTCCACTTTCAGATTCTGCATAACTGCTGGCTTGCTACAAAGAGTATCGAAAGAGAGAGGTATTAAGTTGACTAAGTGAAGTGTAGAGTTGGATTAACTGCAAACTGATGGTAAATTTAGCATAGAATAATATATTGCTCTTAACACAGGACTACATTGAAAAGGATAGTGTTGCTGTTGTGTGCCTTAAAGTTGTTTCAGACTTAGGCCGACCAGATCAGGGAGTAATCTTGGAAATTTCTTCAGAGGGGGGTTGTCACTGCCATCCTCTGAGGCTGAAAGAGTGTGACTTTCCCAAGGTCACCCAGTGGGTTTACATGGCTGAGCCAGGATTCGAACCCTAGTTTCGAGAGTCGTAGTCCAGGACTCAAACTACTTTACCACACTGGCTTGGGATACTCCAAGGTCAAATGGTATAGGCTACTTGTTCTCTAACACTGAAGGATAGTTACATGTGATGTACAGTATGAAGTTCTCTGTTCTTGTCCCACCATCAATGATGGGTAATGATACAGACAGTGGACAAAGGAAATCTCACAATGTAATGCCATAATTCAGATCAATGCACAAGTATATGCAGGGAGAACTTTTCATGGAGCTGCCATATTAAGCTGTAAAGATGTTGTCTGCCCCCATCTATTTGATCTTACCAAATAATGGCAACTCTTCATAAACTGAAAAATATTTAATGAAATCTATGCATGGACAACCAACAGAAATCAAAAGACTATCATGCTCTCTCTGTGATCATCCCTCCAGAGACCAGTTGCATATTAAGTGTTTTATAGTATGTCATGTAATAATAGCTGGGCACTTTCCACTAGAGCTATCACAGAAGAGAGGCTTAAGTCTTCATATTGTACATGATCAGTGTGATCAAGACTCAGGGTGTTCAAATGGCAATTGTTGCTTAAAATGACATCTAGGTTAAGTTCTATAATTGCATTTAACATAAATAATTTAGACAGAACTGGAATAATGGTGAAAATACTGGGATTTTTATAATAGCACACAGATATGATGTTTAGTAGGCTCTTGGTGTTTTCATATGTGATCTGGAGACTTGTACTAGCACTAAGGCTCCAGTTGTGTAAAGGTCTTTTTGAGAGTACCTTCTATTATCGTCAGTGGAGGTTTCCTCCATGCAAATAAAATTAAATACACATAAATACATTAATGCAGGACTGGCAAAAGAAAGGTAAGATAGAAATCAACTCCCAGAATTTAAAGCCGCATATGACAAATCTAAACAACCTAATTCTTGCAAACTGCCTCAACCAATTTTGTTTTCTGCTATTTTTAAATTTTGTTTATATTAAGAGCCAAGCTTGGAGAGATGCAGCCAATCCTGTCAATCTAAAGTTTATCCTGTGCTAGCCACTGTAGTAACGCAAACCTGTCTAAATACTTCATGCATATACCAAATTAAATCTAGTTTGTGCACACATGCACAACCACACACCAGTAAAAGTACATGAAAACAAGCAATGATATGTGGTCCAGTCCTCTATATAGTCTGAAGTCTTGGAACAATTTCAGCATCTGCTCACCTTCAACAGTTGTTCTGTTGCTTCATTGTATTTGTGATGCAAAAGGTCCTGCAGTTGCAAAATGGTATTTTGGTACTGATTGACATCTTCTGGAGACAGTTCATGAAAAGGTGTGTCCAGTATACACAGTTCTAACTTGTCAATTAACTAAAAGAGGAGAAGGAGGATTATTTTATTTTATTTTATATTCCACCTTCTTCCCAGCTCTGGAACTCAAGGCAGCTTACAAAAAATTAAAACACATATAAATTGAAATATGACTGAAATATTAATAGAATTAAAAGCATGCCTATTAATGTGAGGCAGTTCTAGACAATACATATGAAAGTGACTTATAGTTGAATATATGTGGTATATATTTTCACAGTCTTGGCTCCACATCTGAGAAGGCTCTGTCTAACTAACCATGCTTTCAACAGTACTGTACCAAACTAGTAAAACATTGTGATATTGAAGATTTGGTAAAATTGCTAACAGGTCCTGCTTTCCAAGTAGAATTGGCTTCTGGTCACTGCTGAACTAAGGTCCAGGCAAAGCAGTGATCTAAACAATTATGAGGTTTATAGTTTCTGTCCATAGGTCAATCACTCAGTTTGCTAACCATTCTTAAGATTTCAAAGTCTGTCATGACTAGAATCATCATCCAATCATTTCAACCCATCCAACCAAATCTGTGGAAATTACATTTTTTTTAGACCACAACTCCCATAATTCATAGTCAGCACTGCCACTGGGAACTGTAATCTAAACAAACAAACAAACAGACAAACTTACCCCAGCGCTGATCTAGACATTTACCAGGGATTCCACCATTGACTGGAGCCAAGATGTTAAAATAAGCCACATTCATCCAGAGAAAGATGGGGTATATCTATACACTCAACAATGCCTTTTGTTCTAAATAATAGTTACACAAATTGTTTTCATGTCTCAAATGATGGTACAATGCCTGAACTGCAATGTAATGCCAGCAACTTACTTGCAATATTCTGCTGCCTTTCTCAATAACATCATGGATATCATTATTTGTCTCTTCCCGCCACAGACTCATGAAGGTATTGATTTCCTGGACCACCATTGGGTCTGGACTTCCATCACAGCCAGTGTAATGTTCCCACTAAAAAGAAGAGATATAAAATACAGTACTCACTGCAGTATTAGGATAGAGAAAAGGGACAGTGCATTGAAAAAGACAAAAATTAATGTGGTTGAGAGCTTGGAAGAGTTACCTTTTGGGATGATAACTCCCAGAATCTTCCAAACAGCATAGCCAGCAAGAAAAATTACAGGAAATATAGTCCAACAACAACACAGCTATGAAGACAGAGCTCTGTTACAAAGTGCCTTGCTACTAGGAGAGGGCTGGATGGTTCTTCACTCACCACCTTGCTCCACCAGTGCTTTGGAAATCTTTACACTGGTGGACTGAATGGCTTCTAAGGTAAGTTTTTTGGGCCCTTCCAGTTGTTGCAATGTTGCAACAACCATACTGTGTTGTAAGTTTGTCTTACGGCATTGTAATATGGACACCCAACTGTTGCAAGCTCTCATATGGTTTCTGCTGTCCACCTCACATAGGGGTCATTCAGCTGTTGGTGGTTTTTTTAGCAGGATGATGCAAATAAGCAAACTCAAGCATGCCGGGTTTGTTATTCACACCAATTTTTCATCAGAACCACATTTCTTTGCATCTCTCTGTATCTCTTTATGTTCTGTTGCTTGCCAGCCCTATGTCTCCTCGCAAACAGTGCCAGCGAGTCCTGGGAGAAACTGTCCCAGCTGGGTCTCTTGAAGAAGCGACAGTGGAGGCAATGTCTCCCACTTCTCCCTGGAGCTGCTGGCTGCCAAGTGATGGTGGAGGCAGGGGAAAATGGGAGAGGGAGAGTCCTCCTCTCCCTTCATAAAAGGGGAAAGCCAGGTATGTAGAGTTAAATCCCAGGTCTATTCACCTTGCTATTCACACTGCTGATGATGCAAATGTTTTTTTAAAACTTGAGACAAAAAAATCTGGTACCGATTATCCCAAGTTAAGTGACTTCCCCCCACCCCAGTTGAATTGAGTGCATTCAGGGTACATGTGAACAACAAAGGTTCAACCCAGAATCATCCCAGATTATTTTCACCATGTGAATAACACCACAGTCACTCACTGTTAGAGGCTTAAAACTGAGGTGGTGCTGATGCTACAGTACCCTTCCCCTCCCTCCTGCAGACTTTGTAGCTTCCTGAAAAACAGCTAAGAAAGATTTCCCAACCCAGGAGCTGCAGTAGAAAGGAGTGATCTCAATTCCTTCCAGAGTTCACTGGATTTCACTGTTTCATCAGCAAATGTCTAGTACTGGACCGTGATCATCACCTGGATGTCGCACAAGATATCCAGCACTTAAAAATACATTTTTATTCCATTTTTAACTAACGAAACCACACTAATGTAGTCTCTGGCTACTGAGATGGGGTGTTTTGTAAAGTAAGTGTACCTTTGCAAGGGCTCTATTTTTCATCTTCCATTGGCTTGCACTTAAAAAGCTTTCTTCTAGCACATTAAGTTCAGAAAATTCAATCCCTCTGCGTTCTTGATCCTGTATGGAACACAACCAGATAGGTTGATTTTATTTTAATATGCAGACTAAATTTTGTTACTTGGTTAACATGTTTATATCCCATTCCTCAGCTAGAAAGGTGGGCTTATAGATGAGTAAAATCAAAACAGGTCAATCTGTTTTCCATATGGCAAAACAGTGTAGGCGGCTAGGTAGGTTGTTCTGTGACTGACAGGGAGCCAATGACTTTTTTTGATGCACATTTTGGGGTTTGCTGATGGAGGAGGCAGTGGTGATCTCTTTTCTCTTTAAAATGTATTGTCATCACTACATATGCAACAGAACGAACTCCTCTTCACAGCTGCTATTTGCCTCCCTACCCACAAATTTTGAGCAGAAACCTCCAAAATATGAAACTTTCCACTTGGTTCTAACAAACCATAGTTCCCCAAAGTCAGATATACTGTAATAGGGAACTGTAGATTGTTCAGATGTAGAAGTGATAACTTCCAAATTCCTCTCACAGATACATAAGAAGGGAAGGAGGGGAAGGAAAGATGCAAACCTTAGATTCGTAAAGGTTTTTTACGTGTAGCAAGTAACAATGACATCCCATTATGTCTGAATTAGTCCACAGACATTTCAAAGTATGGCCCACAAAAGCTTTTATTAGCACTATGGCAAGGTGCATGTGAACTAACTTTGGCTTCCAGACGCTCTGTCTTCTCTCTTTCAATCCTTTCCTTTTCTATCCTTGCAGCTTCTTCTAGTTCAGCACGTATTCGGGCTTGTTCTGATAAAGAGAGGTGGGGTTTTTTCCATCATTGTGATTAAAGTCAATAAAAGAAGGAGGTTTACTGTCAACCCTGGGAAAAAAACCTACAGTGGGTCCTTGGCATCCGCTGGGGTTTCATTCCATGGATAGCAAAATAGCAAGTCCCATAAATACATTGGATACTAAAATGGTGTCCCTTGTGTAAAATGACAAAATCAAGGTTTGCTTTTTGGACTTTAGATGTTTTTTGGAATATCTGGCAACTGCCAAGAAGTGACATAGTGGCCCAGATGAAGTGTAGCCAGTGTCTCATCAGCACAGATGCAGTTTGGCTAGCTCATATATTCTTTTTGCATTGGATGTATACAGGGAGAAATGGGATTGAGCTAACACCAGATGTGTACCTATGGGTGACAAATGAGGACATTACCCCCTTTCCAATGAAATTTCCCTTCCATTTCCAAGTTTCTAGCATTGCAGTAATTTAAAAATTCAATTGAGCATATAGAAATACAATATAGACACCCAAAGAAAAAAGTCAGGCAAAGTTATCAAGGGAATGTGAACACAGCAAAGATAAGAGTTCTAGGTTTTCATTGTCTCACACTCTGCAATGCTAAAAATTTGGAGACGAAAAGAAAAATTCACCTTAGAGTCAGAATTCTGATCAGGGGAGTAATGTCCTCCTTTCCCTCCTCCCCAGAGATTCATTCATGAGCCACAGGGGTCATATGCAGGGCTGGGGGGCACTGGCCAAAATTCCTCTGATGGCCTGAACAGTGACAAAACAAACAATATATTACAAGATGCATTTTGCTATGAATGAATGAATGAATGAAAATTTATTTATATACCGCTATTCCTATATAGATCATAGCGGTTTACAACATAAATGATACAATTATAACAACATATATCCCCAACAGTGTAAAGAAACTTCCCATACCAATTAAAAGCTATACAAAATACTCTAAAAGACCATTATATTACAACCATAAAACCATACCATTAAAACCATACAACAAAATAGCTGGATCGAACGATATGTGAGAGGGGAGAAGAGGATAGTATTAAGGCACATGGAGGAAAGCTTGACGGAAAAGAAAGGTCTTCAGATTTTTCCTGAACAGATCTAAAGAGGTGACAGAGTGGAGCTCGTCAGGCAAGGAGTTCCAAATCTGCAGGGCCGAGATGGAAAATGCCCTCTGTGAAGATGAAGTATATCTAGACTTCGGAACTCTTAACAGATGTTTTCCGCCCAATCTGAGAGTGCGGGGCGGATTGTATGGGGAGAGGCGGTCCTCCAAATAACCTGGGCCCAAGCCATTTAGAGCTTTATAGGTAATTACCAACACCTTGTATTGTGCCCGGAAGCGAATGGTCAGCCAATATAGATCTTGCAATATAGGTGTTATATGGCTAGTCCTGGAACATCCAGTGACCAGCCTTGCTGCCATATTCTGGACCAGTTGTAGCTTCCAAGTTTGGTACAAGGGTTGCCCCATGTAGAGCGCATTACAGAAATCCAGCCGAGAGGTTACCAGAGGTTACTATCTCAACAGAGTCTCTAATGTCTGTTGTTAAATTTAGGGAGAAAGGCCCAATCATGTATTTTGCCCTGGGTCCAGCTCTCAGCAACCCTTGTCATGTGTTGTTTTAGCCCTAGAAAAATTACTTTTCAAGATGACACTTTTCAGAATCATCTACTCTGGCGATCTGGAAGTTGTCTGCCAAAAGTTCTATCCCAGGCTTTGCAACAATCTGAAGAAGATACACAGATACATGAAATGTACCCTACCTTCCTCTAGCAGTCTTCTCTCCTCCTCTTCTCTCAGGAGCCTCAGCCTTTCAGCTTTGCTGAGTTTCTTTTTACCTCCAGCAGACTGAACACACATAATGTGTTACAAAGGAAATCAAGTTATATTAAAGAGTTTGTTTTAATCCAGGAGAAAACAAGAAGGCAACAAATTTACTCCTAAAACAATCAGAATAACACTGCACATTTTTATTACAAAACTTTTTTTGCTACAATATTGTTTTTTTTCACCACAAACTACAAGAGACTATTCATTATTTCTTTTTAAAGACATTGAAGTATAAAAGACAAAATTTAGTGTCAGTTTTAGAGTTTTCTTTGCGTTGTGCTGAACCTCCAAGCTAATGCATCTTTCTTATTGTCAGAGTATATTTACACTATACAAGGTTATAGCAGTTTGATACTTCAACTATTAGGGTTCTGTCCTATGGAATCCTGGGATCTGTAGTTTAGTGAGGTACTTAAAATTCTCTGCCACAAATTCCAAGTGCTGTAGTTCAAGGGAATGGACTAGAGCTCTATAGCAGAGAATGCTGAGTTTCTCATCGAATTCCAAGTCTCAGGACTCCTGAATGGCTATAACTTTTTAGTGTCTATTGTCTCTCTTGCTCTCTCTATCTGTGATACGAGAATTTCCTTTCATAATATACATTAACAGATGAGCAAAATTAATCATAGCACTTGTCTCACAGACTGTGCTTTTCACACCCGTAAGAAATGCAAGGTAAACTCCACCACCAGCAGAGTTCAAACCACTGGTACTCTGCAATATGTAGTACTAAGGAACTCAAAGGAGTTTTGTTGCTGTTGTGTAATAAACCGTTATGGACTTGTGCTCCAAGCTAGGAGTTTCAGGCGTGTGTGTGTGTGTGTGTGTGTGTGTGTATAGGGAATGCTTGAAAGTTGCATTTTTGACTATAGCTCCCAGGACCCCCTAGCCATCAGTGAACTTGAGGATTCTGGGAGTAGTATCCAAAAAGGTGCCCCATCCTTTTTGTTCATCTGTTAATGTATATTAATTTTAATTTTATCTGTTAGTGTGTGTGTGTATATAATTTGCTTAATTTTGCTCGTCTGTTAATGTATATTATACATAAACAGTTTGGACTGCAGATGTGAGAGAGTAGCTCAGTGTTTCCCAAACATGGAGACATACTGGGTTGCAAAGGAAGTATCTTTTTGGGTTGGAAATGGATGTTAAATTTCCTGGACTTTGAGAATCTCCCAATAACCACATGGCCAGAAAAAGGAGGTGCCAGCCTGCAAGAAATACCCCTTCATACCATGTGAACTGAAAACTAAAGCAGCAAAATGCAGGCCTATCACTAACATCCCCCCCCCGCCCCCGATATGGTTTTTAACACCTTGCCTGATGAAGCAAGTGGAGTGTCTCGAAAACTTGCAATACGTATATTGTGCATTTTGGTTGGCCCAATAAAGAGATCACTGTTTGGTTGAATTTTGACGTTATTGGGCCTCCAGCTTTTGACAGACTCTAACTCCAATCATTCATGAACATTTTCTATGCTGGCTAATAAGGCTGACTGAAGTTGGGTACCACAATATCTGGAGGGAGACATGTTGCTGACTCTGACCCTAAACATAGTCCCTAAATATAGCAGCTGTTGTTGTGTTGACTAAAAGGGAGTCTTCTCCACCGCATTGGCCCTGCTTTCTAGAAGAACTTGCAGCTGAGGTCAAGAGGAAATCACTAGATGCTGATGATGGAAGTAAAAGATCTACAATGCACAAGAGCTTGGCCTTCCAGAAAGAAGGCAGAGGGTGCATCTACACTGCAGAAATAATGCAGCTTGGCACCAGTTTAACTGCCCTGGCTCCATCTAACAGAATCCTGGGGTTCATAGTTTGGTGAGGCACCAACACTCTTTGGAAGCACCTAGGCTGAAGACCTTGTAAAACTACAAGTCCCAGGATTCCACAGGATGGAGCTACAGCACTTAATGTTGTGCCACATTTTTTACATGCACTCATAGACAAGCCAATTTTTGAATAAACTAAAGCAATCGAACAGGTCATCCTATAGCTTTCAAACTGGAAAGCTCTGAAAAGAAGCAGAAAGAAAACATAGGAGAAGAGGATCAAGTCAAAAACACAGAACCCATTATCACTTTAACCAATATTCTGTTTTTTGAACCAACCTCAAATTACTGTTTTAGAAAACAGCAGTAATCTGGACTGAGCAACCTAACTTTTCCAGGTAAAAGTAAAACCAAAACTCTACCAACCAAGTATTGCTCCCCAATATTTCTTAATCTTGGGACAATGCTACCACATAGGGATCCAAGAGCCTGTGGACTGTTGGTATCTCCAGCCCTTGTTTTGCTTTGTTTTGTAGATCTTTGCTAATTTTTGTGGTGCTAAATACAATGTTGTGACATCTTAAAGTAATTTTCTTTTGAATCTTTGGAGCATGCAATTTTTTGCATTTTCCTTCTTGCTTTTTGGTTTGTCAGATTTCCAAGTCAATTGCATTTCCTACATCTTTTGCCCATCAGATCATCGTATCTTGGATTTACTCTTGTTCTAAATTTCTCTCTAACAATAAATCCTTTCCCAGGTGGAGGCAAACAAAAACTGTACCAACCAAGTATTTGGCTGGGGGGATGCTTAAACCTTCTTGATATTGATCAACTAGCATTCCCATCATGCCTCACATCACTGTCCAGGCTGGGTATGGCTGCTAGGTCTTGCAGTGCAACAACATCTGGAGAGAGACATATTCCTTAGCCTTGCTTTGACTGAGCAGGCTGTAAACCCTTGAAAAACTTGTTTACTATAAACCAGTGCTTAAGCCTAAAATAAAGTAAGAATAAGAAATAGCAATAACCATGTTTAATCTAACAGATCCTGGCCTGAAAATAAATTGTAAAGTCGAAGGCTTTCATGGCTGGTGCCCACATTTTTCTGAGGGTTTTTTGTGATATATGGCTGTGTCCTGGAAGAGTTTATTCCTGACGTTTCACCTGCATCTGTGGCTGGCATCTCCAGAGAATATGAAGATGGCATGGATGTGAGTGGGGTATTATTATATATACACAGTGTGACCCTAGGTTGGGAAGAGTGATTTAAATGCTAATCTCTGTGCTGATATGTGTTGAATGGCAAGGCCTCGGGTGTCTAATTAATGATCCATTGTCTACTGTATTATTATTATTATTATTATTATTATTATTATTATTATTATTATTATTATTATTATCTGCTGGGCTTTTCCCCTTCCCTACTGCCATTCCCTTCTCCTTTTGTGTCTTGTCTTTTTTAGATTGTAAGCCCGAGGCCAGGGAAATGTCTGATTTACAAATTGTAAGCCGCTCTGATAGCCTTGGCTAAAGAGTATAGGGGTATAAATAAGTATTATATTATTAGTAGTACTGGGAAACCTCCTGACCCTGGTTGGTTTTCATTTGCATTTGCTGGGTCTTGATTTTGGTGTTTTCAGGACTGGTAGCCAAACTTTGTTTACTTCAAGGTTTCCTTCTTTCCTGTTGAAGTTGTCCAGGTGTTCATGGATTTCAATGGCTTCCCTGCGCATTCTGACCTGATAGTTGTCGGCATGGTCCAGAATTTCAGTGTTTTCAAATAGCATTTTATGCCCTGAATGGTTTATAACATATTCTGCTACTGTCTGCAGTGTCTCTCATGTTCCTTGATTCGTGTTTGGATGCTGCGTTTGATGGTCCCTATGGAGACTTGTCTGCAGCTGCATGGCATGCGCTAAACTCCTGTCCTTTGCTGAGCACAGCATTTGTTGCATTTTCTTGGTCGCTTTGTAGACCATTTGGAGGTTGTGTTTCCTCACCAGTTTCCCTATTCTGTCCATTCACAACAGAATAAGACAGGGTCCAATGTGGTAAAATTCAAAGCTATAGCTGTGTTAGTCTCTAGAATCAGGAGATACAGAGGGAGGCCTTGGAGCACAGGTGCTACAAGGTCTCTCTATACACAGGTCAATGTCTATGTTGTAAATCACCTCCTCCCAACCGACAGTCACACACACACACACATACTTCTATGCCATCACCTTCTGAAGATGCCGGCAACAGTTGAATCAGGGATAAACTCTTCCAGAATGGAGCCATATAAGCCAAAAAAAACCCCACAGAGAAGTATGCAAACGAATAGTTCTCTAATAACCGAGCAGTTTATGATAGCAGAGAAGTGAGATAAAGTGGAAAGAGTATTGAAATAAAGTGTGAAATGGTGACGCTGCGGTTCTTCTAGTCTCTCTCTCTGTCTATTTACCTACCTACCTTTTTCTTTTTTTTGGGACCCTAAACGTCGAAAGGAAAAAGAAGAGAGAAAGTCACAAAGGCGCAAAAGTCACAATGACAGCTTCCAAGGCGCGACGGGGGCAGGATTTAATGCTTTATCATTATTACTATTATTAAGCTTTATTTATACAGTGCTGTAAATGTACACAGCGCCGTTCATACGCTCAATCAAAACATTCTACAAAGACAAGTAAATATATTGGCACATGCTAACGTTTGGTAAACTAAGGCTGGTGAGAAATCAAAGTCACATTAGAGAACAAGCATCGTCAGCCCTTGAGTCCCTGTCCTGGGAGGAAGGCAGGCTGCACATAAGTGAAATAATAGTGCAATGACAACAATAGTGGCCATTAATATGAGGCCCAAACTAGCTAGTGATGGGCATAATCTGCATATGCAAATTTATGGTAATCAGCCCCACCCCCTTTTTCGTTTCACGGAGGGAGAAAGGCAATAATGTGGGGAAATACAAAACAGCGCCTTCTCTCACCATCTTCCTCTTCCCTCAGGACCAGCGAGATGGGAATCTGTTTATGGGCCCCGCCCCTTGTTTCCTAGGCAACTATCCCCGCCCACCAGGAAGTCCCAGCCCTTGAACTCCTCCGGCCCCGCCCCTTTGTTTCCTTGGCCGCTCGCTCACCCGAAAGTCTCAGCCAGGGAACGCTCCTGGCCCCGCCCCTCGTTTCCCTAGGCAACGAGCCACGCCCATCACGAAGCCACTCCCCCTTCTCTTCGCAGCGGTTTAAATTTCGCCATAGAGGTTTTCCTTTCGAAGAGTTGCGTGGAAAGAGTCCACGTACTACTTCCGGTTCTAAAGCGAATCATCACTAATTTTTAAATGATTTATGATATTTTATTTCATTTTGCCAATGGAAGAAAGGCCTTCCCGAGTAATAGGAGGACTGAGGAGGGAGAAGTGGCACTGGTTGCTAGGCATTCAAAAACAAGAGCAATACATTTGGAAACCCATGACTTTCAGGGAGCAGACATGACCAGGTCTGTGTTCTGGCTAAACACTGAAGACACGTCTGCATCCACACTGGAGAAATAACCCGGTTTGGCAGCGCTTTTAACTCTTTTCTGGCTCAAGGTTGTGGAATTCTGGGAATTGTACTTTTGTGAGATATTTAGCTCTCTGTCTCTCTCTCTCTCTCTCTGGTGCCCCAATAAACTCCAGTTCCCAGAATTCCATAGCACTGACCCATGGCAGGCTGCATACACACTGCAGCAATAATCCAGTTTGACATCACTTTAACTGCCATGTTCAATGCTATGGAATGGTAGTCAAGCTTTTTCCGTGAGGGAGTTGTGGTGTCACACCAAACTACTGTTCCCAAAATTCCACAGCATTGAAGCGTGGCAGTTAACGCGGCGTCAAACTGGGTTATTTCTACAGTGCGGATGCTTCTTACTCTTCGCCGGATGTGTGTTACTCTATAATTTTCCTATCTCTCCTTTCCTTGCATTCTTGAGCCCCAATAGAAGCCACGCCCCTTTGCGCAGGCGCAGTACTCCTTGTTTAGTCTCTTTCCAAACAGCTGGGCAGCCAGGGAGTGTTGCAAAGCCATGGGCTGCTGCTGCTGCTGCTGCTGAGGTAGAGAATGGCTGGGCTTTGGGCACCGATTGGGTCCCTCTGGTGGCCCTACACTCAGGGCTCCCTCCCTCTCCTTCTCCTTCAGGGGTTTTGGGCTGTTTCAGGCATTATAACCTTCAGAGGAATCTAAGGTTTGGTTTTCCTCTTCCCTCCTCATCCCTTTTCCTTTTAAGTTATGTCTTCTTCTTCTTCTATTTATTTATTATCCTGCATATATTTATTTAAAGATATTACTGTATATATCTATGTTATATCTTATATCTATCTATCTATCTGTCTATCTATCTCATGGAGTTTTCAGGGGGGAGTTGCCATTGCCATCCTCTGAGGCTGAGAGTGTGTGACTTGCCCAGTGGGTTTCATGGCAGAGCAAGGGTTCAAAGCCTGTTACGCGAAACGGAACTGGATTTCATGTTAATAAAAAAACAAAACTTGTATTTATCTCACGCCTCTCTGTCCATGACAACCGATGTCCCATTTTCAAAACATCTCATCAAGTTCATCAAGGCCAATACCTATATTCCTCCAAAATGAAGGATAAAATAAAAGCCCAAACACGTCTGGTCCAAGCATTTCGGATAAGGGAGACTCAACCTATAGCGCAAGCAGAGCCACATTTCACACATTCTGTACTGAAGACCAAAACACAGCACAACATTTGTGTGACAGTGACCAATGTGCAAAGCACATTTCCCTGTTGTGTCATTCTCTAATTCCAATTTGCAAAGGCAGAGTATTATTCAAATGCTACTGTGCATACTTTAGCGTGCTTTCTTTTTGCTGCTGGGTGCCTTCCTGTTGTTTCTGACTTTTGAAGATGCTAAAGCGACCCTATTATGGAGTTTTCTTGGCAGGATTTGTTCAGAGAAGGTTTGCCATTGCCTTCCTCAGAGGCTGAGAGAATGTGACTTGCCCAAGGTCACCCATTGGGTTGCATGGGGAGCGAACTATGTGTCCCAAATGCAAAACTCCACTTGCAGCACTGAGAGCTGGATAGGACCATGGGGCAATGGGCAAAAGAATCCATATACATAGCGCAACTTTGTTGTTGGGTGCCTTGCAGTCATCTCTGGCTTAAGGGTGACCCTCAGCCAAAGTTATTGCAGTTATCTTGGAAAGGTTTCCCAAGAGGTGAGACTCCTTGAGTCCCTTTTGGGGGAGAAAGGCAGCATAGAAGATAGATAGATAGATAGATAGATAGAGAGATAGAGAGATAGATAGAAGATGGGGTGGATAGGAAGATTTTGCCTATTACTAACTAGATGCCAGCCTTTGTAATTCTTTACCTCTAAGAAGGGAGTGAGTACTGAATTGATCTACATTGCCTGCTGTATCTCTGGCCTTGCAAGTGTTCCTGCAAGGATGTTTGCCTCTAAATTGTTTAATCACTGTTCTGTAATGCAGAATATCTTTTGTACCAGTCCTTAGTTCATGGATCTTTAACCTCTAGCTTAAAAAGCCAGTTCTTTAAGCCAGAAATCTGGCCAGTTCTGCTCCAGGGTAATCCATTGCAAAGGGTTTGTTGAACTGTATTCTTGGAATGCAAAGTTTTAATATTTTATTTATTTACTTCTGTTACAGCCTACTTGTACTTTGAGCCAGCATGATGTAGTGGTTTGCAACTCTAGAGACCAGGGCTCGATTCCCAGCTCAGCAATGAAACCCGGTGGATGATCTTGGGCAAGTCACACTCTCTCAGCCTCAGGGAAAGGCAATGACAAAGCTCCTCTGAACAAATCCTGCCAAGAAACCCCCATCATAGGTTTGGCTTAGGGTTGCTGTGAGTTGGAAATGACTTGGAAGCAAACCAGAAATGTGGTTCTGTAAATGTTGTACATGTACAGTATATGAAGCAATATAACACCTTAAAATGATGATGATGATGACGACGACGATGATGATGATGATACATAATAAAGATTTATTTATAGCCCACCCAATCACGAAGAATCCGGGCAGGTTACAACAATAAAATACATCAGTTACAATGAAGTTAAAAATCAAACCTTAGACCTACCCCCCCATACATTACTCAAACAGAATTAAACAATAATAGTATAAACAACATTAAAAACATAAGCATTTTTAAAGCAGGAGAACATAGGCGGGGAAGAAGAATAGCAAATGAGGGGGACAAATATCTCTTATCTGGTGGGGGGGGGTTGTTGGTTAAACTAAGTTGGAAAGGCCTGGCTGGAAGAGATCCGGCCTTGAGTGCTTTTCTTAAAAGCTGTCAGAGTGGGAATGGAACCTGCCCAAGAGTGGTAGGACTGGAACCACGCAATGCAGTGGCCTCCAATACCCCGAATGATGATGATTGTGATTGATGATGAATGGGTCCATTTTTCTTACTCTGCTGTGAGTGACAAACACATGAGGCTGGCCTTTATAAACCCTGCATAAAATCTCATGAGAGGAAGACTTCTTACAAGATTTAAGGTGGGTTTTATATGGGCCTGCCTCACATTTTTGAGCTGCCTGGGCCACAGAGAAAGTTGTTCCGTATCGGTCCAAAAAACCTAGCAACCATAACGTGGCTTCATGCAGCTGCAAATCTAGTTTTCACCTGCTGTTCTGGCAGATAAAATAAGAATACTTAAATTTAGTTTTGTGGCTGTTGTTGTTGTTGTTGTTGTGTCTTCAAGCTGTTTCTGACTTATGACGACCCTAAGGTGGAACCTATCACGGGTTTTCTTGGCAAGATCTGTTTAGACTGGCTTGCCTTTGCCTTTCTCTGAGACTGAGAGAATGGGACTTGTTCAGGGTCACCCAGTGGGTTTCCATGGCTGAGTGGGAATTCGAACCCTAATCTCCAGTCCTAGTCCAGAGCCCAAATCCCTGTGCCATGACATTTTGGTTTTGGATTATGCATGCTTTGGGTTGCAATTTACCTGTTTGTACATCAGCCGAGTCAGATGAGGGGGCAGAGAGATGCTTCCTACAGATATGTTGTTGTCGTGTGCCAGCAAATCATTTCCGACTTACGGCGACCCTAAGGCGAACTAATAATGGGGTTAACCAAGAAAAAAATAAATTACTCTTTTTGAAGTTGCTGATGTAACTCACTCCTGTGGTTTCCTTTCATGTTGCTACTAATTTATATGCATAGTGCATTAGAAAATGACATTTTCTTTCCAAGGGTAATAAATAATAGTAGTAGCTTTACTTGGGTGAAAATCCCAAATTGTGATTTGGAAATAATTACTGTGCCTCATGAACTGGGTAATGCTGAAAAATGAATGGCAAAATGATAGGAAATGAGCTGGAATCGAAGCAGCCATGGAGAGTGAATCTTGTCAGTAATTGAAGAATAGGTAATTTGTTCTAAGTCAAGCCTTATTATGCAGCTAATGTTAAAATGATTGTTCTTTAGGTAAATACTGGTGTGTATGAACAAGCCTGTAAGGAAACCGTGACCATGACCAACCCTTTAAGATACGAAGTGTTAAATCTTTACAAAAATGTAAGTTGTGAGGACAAATTGGATCAGCGCAAAAGCGCTTTGCCGTGTTCCATGGCACATGTGACATTGGACTTTTTGTGTGTTTTGAAGCTGCTGTATCTCGGGAAAGAGTATCCTAAAGGAGCGGATTACTTTCGAGCCAGACTGAAGGCGGCTTTCTTGAAAAACAAGAGTGTGACCGACCCTGAGGAAATCAAGAAGCTCATTGCACGAGGGGAATTTGTGATGAAAGAGCTGGAGGCTTTATACTTTCTTCGGAAATACCGGGCTCTGAAACAACGCTACTACGAGGACGATAGCAAGTGATCCCACAGCACTGTCGGAAAATGGTTGCACGGGTATAGGTAAAGTCTTGGTTATCCCACTGTGATCTTAATAAAAAGCTTGTCTAGTTCTTCTTGTGGTTGTTGAAGAGCAGCAGTTGCAGGGATATTGTTTCAGGGATATTGCAGAGGTTGGGCAATGTCCAGTGCTGATGGCACTGCGACTCCCATTGTCCTGGACCATTGGCTATTCTGTCTAGGGTTGGTGGGAGCTATAGGCCATCAACATCTGGAGGGCTTTAAGTTCCCCATCCCTAATCTAGGAAGATTTGGAATGAAGCACTTGGTATTCAGTGGCAAACTACCTCAGGATGTAAAGCAAGAGTAGAGAAGCTTTGAACCTCATCTCCTGTGGCCAACCTCACCTAGCATATCCAAGTACAAAAGACTGTGGGAATTGTAGTGAAAACACCTGGAGCCTTCGACTTTCCTTGTCCTGGCACAGGTTCAATGGAGCAGTTGTGCCAATAGACCCTGATAAACTCTTCCACCATTTGGAAGCCATATGTTGAAGCAAATGGCCATCACAATTGTCTGATGGCATCAAATTCTGTATATTCATTAAAATGGGCATCAGTGGCCTGCTAGACGATGTTGGACTGCAACTCTCCTCAGCTGTTACTAGTGGGGAGGGATGATGGGAAATGTAGTTAAGTAACATCTGGAAGGTCAGACCTTCCCCATCCCTGCATTAAGGAGTCTAAATCAGTGATTTCCAAACGCTGGTCCTCCTGTTTTTTTGGACTTCAGTGGCCAGAATCTTCCAGGGAGCCAAAGTCCACATCTGGAAGGCCAGAGTTTAGGAATCACTGGGTTATATGAAGAAGACCTTATTGATATCTGTTCAGGATCTGCCATTGAACTTCTTATATAGCCAGGAGCAGGAGCTTCCCTCTAGCCATATCCTGCACAACAGGCAGGGATTTGCAAATATTTTATCATAAATATCCTCACATAGGAGCAAGAGGGGTAGGGTTAGTATAGCAGATACCATGTGATGGCTAGCTTGGTATGCTACACAGCCATCATTATCAACTGCCACACAAAGGAGGCATGCTAAAGGCACATGTCCCTTTCTTTACAAAGGAGCAGCCCAAGCTACTGACTTTCTACAAACATATATATGCTGTTACAGCACTTTTCTTTTTTGCCAGTTTACACTTCCAAGTGCAGCCCTGGAATCTTACTCAGATACTTGCACCACAGCTCTGCCTCCTCCTGCCCCAAGAAACAATATGTTATAAATGTGGGAAGGCATATGGTGAACTAGAAATAACTGGTCTGTTGAGGGGCATTAGGAAGAAAATCTGAGTAATGTACTTGGTGGTGAGCTGGGATGTTGCTGGGATTTACGCTGTTATGTAAAGTAAGCTTATGGTTGGCATCCTGTCGAAGACATACATGTGTACATTTTGCTTACATCTGTGCACAGTGGGCCCTTGGGGTTTGGTTCCCTATGCATACCAAAATCCATGGATGCTCAAGTCCCAGTATGTATACTGGCATAGTAAAATGGTGTCCCTTATATAAAAGGGCAAAATCAAGGCTCGCTTTTTGGATTTGTATGTGCGTGTATGAATATTTTTTTAAGCTGTGGATGCAGAATCCGTGACTATAGAGGACCGACTGTACATCTTTTTTTTGGGGGGGGTCACTGTAAAGGTTGTTATTCCTTTCCTTCCTCCACAACATGTGAAAGCCTCACGGGGAATGGGCAAGACCAGAGAAGGTTCTGGTTATACCCCTGTAGCAAGATGCAAAATGATTACATCAACATTGAGATTGTTCCTCTGGAGGTCTCAGTGTAAGTATTTCACATCTGGCTATGTAAACACAGACAAGACACTTCTCCAATCCTGCCCACAAGGCACAGACTGGCACGTACTGTGACCCAATGTAGGTCTGCATGCAGAATTACTACACTATGCTAAGACCTGCGGAATTGCAGCCTACATTTGTCAAATCAGAAGTAAGTCAATACCCCTGTATTCATCTGAAACTTTAGGATACCTTGAAGGGATTTGAAATACGTATGATCTAGGTCGCTGGGTGTGTGTCACATTAAAGAAAATCTCTGAACTGTCCATTAAGAAGTTGTACTCTGTGCACATATACTCAGCCACTCCTCACAGGAGTGAAGTACCAGTTTCCTTTGAGGAAAATAACAAACAGCAGAAACACTGATTTTTTATTATTATTAATTACAACAGGAGCCATACTGTTTGTGACAAATTGTTTTCTTATCACTTCACAGCACATGCTGCTAATAAAACATTTGTAAAGGTTTCAATGAACAGTGGTCATTCTTCAGATGTCAATGTCTGTGGCCCAACATTCTTTGGGCACATGGCTGCAATTAAAAGGGGGGGGGGGTTTAATAATCACCCGGATCAAATTGCATTTGTTTTGCCTTTAAAAATAAAAACAAACAACACAATATACGAAACATGTATGTTTAGTTTGTACTATACAAAAATAGTTAAAATACATTCTAGGTAAACACAATGCATTTTAAGAAATAGTTCCAGTAAGAGATTTGGCACTCACAAGAGGGAATGGGATATGTGTGAAAAGATTAATTTAACACAAAAAACAACAGTGGAATTAAACTATTAAGCAGAGTTAAGAAAAGGTACAGCATGAAAATGTAGTCCATCTACACTGAGACTGCACAATAGTTGTTTATTTTGGTGTAGTCTTCTACAAGGCAAAGTGAAGGGGGAATAATTTCACCTCAGTGCTTTGTGAATTTCTCCCTGTGTGGCTTCTATGCACATGCTAACTACTAACTACTACTTCTCAATGAATGGTTCATCAAATATATATATGTGTGTGTGTGTGTACACACATATACATACATACATACATACATACTGGTGGTGATGGGTACAGTGAATCCTTGGTATTTGCTGAGGTTTGGTTCCAGGACCCTCCATGGATACCGAAACCCATGGTTGCTTTTAGTCCCATTAAATACAATGGCATAGTAAAATAGTATAACTTATACAAACTCAAGGTTTGCTTTTGGAATATATATTTTCAAGCTTTTCAAGCTGTGGATGGTTGAATCCATGGATATAGAGCGCCAACTGTATTTCTCTATAGCACAGCCCTGAATCTGAAACAAAATTGTCCAATCTTTGCTGCTGATTTAATTTTTTTTTTTTTTTGCGTGTGCCTTCAAACAAAGTCCAATTTATGACAACTCTATCATGTGGTTTCCTGGACGAGATTTATTCTGAGATATGCCATTGCATTTCTCCTTCACTGAGAGAATCTGACCTACCCATGTTTACCTGGGGGTTTCCATGGTTGAACCCTGGTCTCCTGGAGTCCTAGTCCAACACTCAAATCACTACACATCACTTGCTCTTTAAAAAATGTTTATATCTCAACCTATATTTAATAATCGCAGGAGAAGGAATTTAAGCTCATTTTCCAGACACCAGCTTTTCAGTTGGTAAATCCACTGCAAGGTGAGCCTTACCTAACACTTTGATATGTTATTTAAGACATCTCTTGAGAGCTTGGTCATCTCAAACATGTAGGTGGATGTAAGGGAGGGGGATCAATCCTTAGGTAAATGCAATATATTTTATAATGAACTTTTTTTAAAAAAGGTGCAACATTAGGCATTATCAAAGCTGCATGGAAGACTGGAGGATCTGTGGTTAGCTGCAGTGCATATTTACTTCTTCTGCCCCGTCCACAACAGACTGGATCAAAAATACGAATCAAAGAGAATCTGTGACTTAGCTGCAGATGATGGTTGTCATATGAATGGAACAGTGAATATACTCTGGGTTTTAATTTGGCCCTACTGTAATGTCGCCAGTGCAATACTCCCAGATGGGTCAGGTTAGATCCTTTAAATCCAGAGTAGAAATGGTGTCTCTTTGGACCAATAAGTGGGACACCTCCTCCTACAGCCACAATAGAATTTGCTCACATTAGTGACACAGTCCCATAAATGGATCAGATTTGTAGGATGCTGAATGTGCTTACAACAAATAGAACTTGGAAAAGTTATGTAAGACCAAATAAGGCCCCATTCTTGCATACATTTTTACAAACAGGGTATGCTATGGACAATTATGCAAGATCCTGACATACCACATTTTGAAGGATTTTGGCTTTTAGTGCATCTCTGGGATGCAGGAGGTCTGAGATCTAACCCACAACACCCTCCTTCAAAAGAAATGCACGCCACATAGAAATAATCAGTATTGGTCATAATGATCACAGCACGTTAAAAAGAGGCAATGGCTGTGAAGGATGAAAGTTAGGAGAAATAGCTTCTTGGAGCCAGCAGATTTTGTCTGCCTTATCTTCCCATCCATGTGCAACTGCTAGCACAGTGAACCAACAGGATTCTGCCTCCCACCATAACTTTTCTAAGCTCAGAAAGGTCCTGTACAAAGCTGTTGAAAGTCTGCAAGGGTTAAAAAAAAGGTGTTCACGGAATGTACAAGCATACATAAAAGTACAGTATTGTGGTTCCTGTGCCACACATGTATTTCTATGCTATTAAAGAACATCAAAATGTATTATATAGAGGCACAAAGATGAAAGGCATAATGGAGCTGTGTTCTGCAAATAAGAAAGAAAATGTGGTAGAAGTTTACAGGAATGAACGTTTGTGAGATATTAAACTACTGTATTTTCCGGCGTATAAGACGACTGGGTGTATAGGACGACCCCAACTTTTCTTATTAAAATACAGAGTTTGGGATATATTTGCAGTATAAGACCGCCCCTCTTCCAAATCCAAAGAGGGAGAGCTCCGGTGGGACTCATGCCGACCACGGCGCTCCTTCCCGGCCCCTGCGGAGGCCAAGGCCTCCCCAGGGGCCTGGAAGGAGGGAGAGCTCTGGCGGCACTCATGCTGACCGCGGCGCTCCTTCTCGGCCCCTGCGGAGGCCGAGACCTCCTCAGGGGCCTGGAAGGAGGGAGAGCACCGGCACCGCAGCGCTCCTTCCCGGCCTCTGAGGCCTGGAAGGAGGGAGCTGGCTGGGCTAAACCCGGCATATAGGACGACCCCCAACTTGGAAGAAGATTTTCATGGGTTAAAAAGTCATCTTATACGCCAGAAAATACAGTACTAAAGTTTGCTTTACTATTAAGAGAAACCAAAGGGCCATAATCCACAGGGTTTCTCTTCCAGTGAAATGAACAGACTTCCTTTCACTTAGTTCTGGAGAGGTGACCTCTTCCTAACTTGATTATCCTTAATGGCTTCCCTTGCAAACATTCAGTCACTTTTGTCATAGTGGTAAATAGCTCATTACAGTACATCAACCCAATTACAAAGTCTGTTGTTGCTGGGTTGTTGTTTGGTTTTTTTGTTTTGTTTTGTTTTTTACATTTTCATTTTCATTTTTAATAGAAAAATATTTATTTTAAGAGTGACCCATGACAAACAGCAGTGGGAAAAAACATTTTTGTGGAAATTCTATGATAATACATATGTATATATTTTACATTCAGACAAGGTGATTGAAAATGCTACAAGGTGCCTAAGAATCCAAATTATAAGAAGGCTAAAAGGCTTTTGGTTTATCAATGTTACAGAACCATTTTTTTCAATTAAAAAAGAGTGTCAACAACCTATATTTCATGTGCAGACTCATCCTTTTAACAGAACCACATCATGAACATGGTAGCAGAAACTGAGCTATGGAGATGTTATTGTTGTACAAAGCTTCAGGACCAACTATATGCAATATGGTAGCCAGTGATGTTTGCAAAAGTTATTTACTGGACAATAACTTACATGACCAGGGGATAGGCTAGCTGGGCGGTTCTAGGAGTTGTAGTCCAAGCTGGAAACTTCTCCCAGCTCTGCATCTACATACTATCAGCATCTATTCCTCCTCTATACTAATAACTGACTACCTAGGTCCACACTTGTATGAACTGGCTCTCACTGCCTCCATTTGAAAAAGGCCTTCCTCCAACCATCTTTCTTAATACTCAGCCTTAGGGGTTCTGAGGAAATGCTAATGCTTTACATATCTACAGACTTCACTCAAGTGTGGTGCTAACATTGTCCCTACTTGCTTCTCGTTGCCTCTCCAGTCTTTTGCTTGCCTTGTATCAGGTTTCACACAGTCCTGAAAACCAGCCTGATTCTTCTCCTCTCCTCTCCTCAACGCCACTGGCCCTTCTGCTTGCCAGTCCTTAGCCTCTGTGCCCAATCTTTCAGTGATCTTTGCTTGCTTAGGATGCTTTGGTCCTCTAAAATTAACTGGGTGCCTGCCCTTCCCAAATCCCCATCACTCACTCCATGGCTATGCCACTCCTGGGTCCTAGCAGATCTGAATCCTATTGAGCAGTCACAACTAGAATCAACCCACTGAATCACTGGTCAAATGGTGACTTATCATGTGCAAGCCCAATTGAACAAATGGGTCTATCCTAAAATGAGATGTTAATCCTAAAAAGGATTTAGACTGATCCAATGCCAACAGGATACCTCCACATTCCACTGGGATTATAATTCTAGAAGCGGGGAGGGGGGATCCCCCTTCTCGGATTAAGGAAATCAGAGCTCCACTGTGAGTCTGAAGACCTCCATTTGTTCTGCCTGCTCCTGGTTGAAGTAACTTAGGTACCAGAGCAATATCAACTTTTTAAAAAGTCCATCTGATGCTACAGTTGAAGAGCCATCCATCACCCTGGGGAAAAACACTACCTAAGGAGCATCAACCAGTAGGTGGAATGGTCCTGAATAGAAAACACAGTCATAGCTTTTTAAAGGAAAAAAGGGAGATGACATTAGCAAGTTTTACATGCACCAAAATATCCTTGAAGGAAAAAAAAATAAGAATAAAACATTATGTTTTTCACAGGCATTGCTAGGTTCAAGAACCAACACTCAAGGATTACTGGCACTTAAAAAGGAAATAGTTTCCACTGTCATTTAAAAGCAAGCATCCAGGAAAAGAAGGCTGACAGGTTCAGCAAGCAGAGAGGAAGTTTCAACATAACACTAAAAATGTGGGTGCTAATAATTTAGTGTAATGGTACAAAAATGAATCATGTTTACCAATGCACACCTTAAGGTTAAAGGGTAAATTGCATTTACATAATTATACACTTTGTCTTTGACTTCTTTTTCTTCTTTTTGCCATCTTTGCTCATCTTCTCTTTGTGCTTTCGAATTTCCCGAACTAATGTGTAGAATGCATCGTCAACACCCTGCAAAGAAATATAGGACCTTTAATACCAAATGACATGATTTCTTTGAACAGGTTTTATTTTTCTAATTTGACACTTTATCACTTTTCATTTAATTTCTATCGAACTAAATTAGCAAGATGAGAAGCTCATTTTACAGAAAATTTGTAGGGGTTATGATGACTCTTACCCAATGGACTTCTTTTCTTTGAGGATTTCCATATTCAGCAGCTCTCCTCACTTTAAGCCATAGTCTAACATTTTGTGGACTAAAAGGCCGTAGTCCAACTTTCTGTGGTCCTAATAAAGATTTTATCTGACTCTGAAATATGTACTAAAATCACTCATGAGGACATCCCACATATGAAAGCTAAATAGCTTGGGCAAAATGTATGCAGCATACCTTTAAGAATAAATTCCCCCATACCAAATAATTGTCTACTACATACTTTGCACTAAATTGTCCTCCTTCAGCCTGGTGTCAGGTCCTCTGAAACAACCAGCTGTCTCTTTAGTGAAGTAACATTTCTGAAGCAGCATTTTCACCACTGTGCATGTGTAAATTAAGTGCAAGTAGCATGGTGTAATGATTTGAGCACTGGACTATGGAGACCAGGGTTTAAGTCCCCACTCAGCCATGGAAACCCACTAGGTGAACTTAGAAAATTCACTCTCTCTTAGCCTCAGAGGGAGGCAAAGGGAACCCCCATGAACAAATGTTCCAAGGAAACTCCATTACAGTTCGCCTTGGGGATACTGTAAGTCGTAAATGACGTGAAGGCACATAATAACACCACCAGCAACAACTGTACCATAATCATTAACACTCTGGATTGTTTGGTCCAAGAAGGTGAAAGAATCATTAGTCCTGTGAATACAGATTGTTGGCATGGCCAGAAATCATACGATGTACACATGTCCTAGACTTGTGAGACAGGCACTTTCAGACAGGCCTAAAGTTACCTGAATGAAGCATGCCTAACAGCCTGAGATCTTTGTTAGGCAAAATCACTTTTTAAAGACTTTAAACTAATAATCTAAATCATTTTACAAGTCTAGCAGTTTGCTGCTGCTGAGAAAGATAAAACAAATCTACATTTTATCCAATTTTCAACTACAGAAAGGGGGGATAAACCTGCAAGGGTGAATGTTCCCCTAAAAGAACAGTGATTGCTTCCAGTAGTTTAACCATTGACCAACTGTGTAGTAAGAATCGTCTCTATATAAACAATGATACTAGACATTTCTATCCATCTTATATCAGAATGTCTCACAAGTAAAGAATAGGAGAAGAGCACACTTAATTAGCAGCGACGGAACAAGCAAGCTAATTAAAGGGAGGCTAAAAGAAGTAAGTCAGACCTTCCCTGCCATCAAACATAAAAACCCATTCAGTCTTACTTGATCTTCTAATATAGAAAATCTATTGTGCCAGCAAGACCTTTCCTTTAAGTCTGACTCCTCTCTGAACCTGTCCTATCCCACAAATTTACAGCTTCTAACATTTCCCATGTCAATTCATCCTAATACCCCATTCTTCAGATATTATTCAAAAAGAAGTCATTAAAGGATGGAGAAGATTTTGTCATTGTTCCTTTAAATCACTACCAGACTATTCAACCATAAATCACTAACTGATATTTTTAATTTACAACATACAATCATCTTTATATGTTTGTATTAATTTGTCAGGACCTTCAGCTGCAATGGGTCTGTATTAGCCTCTTCCCTGCCTTAACTTAACAAACTTAACATCTCAAGAGGTGTATTAAGCTAAATTACCCCCTCTTGCCCTATAGAGTGATTGTTCTAGTTGTCCAATCATCCCAACAACACTTAATTGCACTTCTGATTTCCACAACATGGATGAGCAGATCTAAATGCAAAAGGGGTCAAGCTGCTGTGGAGAGAAGTGTTACTAGTATCCATATTTCTAGAGAATCAGACTTTCTAGAACATCAAACATGTCATGAAACCCACATCTGGCTCCTTGAAATTATATGTATAGCTCAAGCTGCACTATTTAGAGCGTTGAAATGTCACTATTTTGGACAATAATTCCCAGGCTCCCTAGTCAGCAGGGTCTGTGCTGGGGGTTCTGGGAGTTGTACTCCAAAAGCAGTATTTCCAAGTTCTAGCACCAGTCTCTACATATTTTCTCAGAGGGAGGGCTCACTAGGTTCAATGGCCCTTATTTAGGGAGAAGAAAATATAAGTTAGGTAACTCACAGTGCAATCTTATATGTCTCTACCCAAAAATTAGCTCTAATGAATTCACTGGGACTTTCTTTCTTGGAAGAAAATGGGCATAGGTTGTATGCCTATTCACACCTCTAAAGCAGGAGTTAAGAACCTGGGGCTAAACAGATTTGCTGAACCAGAACTATGTCATGTTTGATCATGGATAACACTGGCTGGGATCAATGGGAGTTGCAGTCCAGCAACAGCTGGAGAGCCAGAGGTTTTGCAACTTGTCTCTAAAGCAATTTACTATGCTTCTCGTTAACCTACCTGACTGCAAAACTGTTACATTTGGAGTCATATGTGCACACAGAGGACATCTTTATCTAAATATTCCCTTCACTGTTCCTTGGCATAGCTTCCATCTTTGTCACACCTGATTTGGTCTACCACATTCCTCTTTCATAGACAACAGAGCAGCAGCTACCTCACAATTTCCACAAGCTGACAAGAAACATGGGAAAGGGGAGAAAAAGAATGTATTCTATAGTTGAGAAATTAGATGCAAAAGACTGTGGTAGTTCAATTGACCTATAGGTTATAGCTGCACATTTCCAACCTGAATTCAAGCTGAAACTATCAGAAATGTGTATACCTTACCAGGAGTGGGCTTCTCTGGAAGTGATTTCTCATCATAAATCATATAGGAATTAACTATGTTAAGCACCAATAACAGATTTTTGCTGTCTCCCCTGTTGTCTCACTCCCTTGCTAGCAATAGACAGGTGTGTTTCTTGGGCTCTTGTCTGCCAAGAAACACACCTGTCTACCACTAACAGGCTGCATTGATTAATGGAGCTAATCGATAAATGGTCATCGAAGGCTGAATTCTCTGAAGATGCCAGCCACAGATGCTGGCAAAACTTCAGGAATAAACTCCTCTAGAACATGGCCACATAGCCTGAAAAAATCACAAAAAACTATGGATGCCGGCCATGAAAGCCTTCGCCTCCACAAACCCAATCCTGTTTAGCATCCAAGATCAGACACAACAGATGTTATAGCATTAACAGGATTATTGTGTGCCATTGACCAAAGATTGTGTGAAACTGTCTGTATCTCAACTTGTTCATTTTCTGCATGCAGCCAAGTGAAGGGAACTAAGGAAGGACTTTGGGGTATACAAGTCTCCACCATCTTAAATCTCAGCACAGTTGAATCATGGCACCACAATTTTGCATCCAAACAGAAGCCCCATTATCAATATCTGAATGTAAAAGAACCACCAAAGATTCAACACAAAAGAGTTATGCCTAATGTATAACACTGAAACTCTGCTCACAAGTAATCTGCTACCATGAATTTATGGGATGCTGGGAAAAGGAGTGATTTAAATAATCTTGTAACTGTTCTGTGTCAGAAATAGAAAGACTAACAGTGCAGTTGCTGTATTTATCAACAGATCATCCTTAACTGGTTTATTTATTTACCCACTGAATCACAACTGAGTGGTTGCTTGAAATGGAGAAATACAATAGACATGGTCATAGAACAAATGGAATCTATACTATGTAAGCTAGAGGTAGATGCAGCACATTCAGAAGCAAGTAAACCCTTTAAAAAAAATAAGAATAGGAGAAAATAGTTTTTGATCCACGTTAAGATCTGAACATCCAATCCTTGTTTTATGGGGTGGCAACTCAGTCTTCATGTAGAAGAGAACATGTGTATATTCTGGAAACAAACCCACAGGAGTAACTGGGAGAATCTGCTGCAAGAGGAAAAAACAAAGGATCTAGTATCATCTTAAGATCTAGTAAATCTATTATGGCAAAAAATTATGTGAACTAGAACTGAGGTTCTCAAACTTTGGTCTCCCAGTGGTTTTGGATTTCAGCTCCCAAACTCCTTGAGTACTGGCCAAGCTGGCTGAAGCTTCTGAGAGTTGTAGTCAAAAAACACCTAGAGAACCAAGGTTTGAGAACCACTGAACTAGTCAGTTCAGTCTAATGAAGCCTAGAGGTGGGCAACTATGTGGGACACTCTGATTGTTGTGAAAAGAAAATCTTTTAAGAAGTTGATTTACTCAAAATTCCCACCTACACCTTGTATGGAGTGTAGACATTCTATATAGGAAAATAATGTGGAGAGGGTCTTTCTGGTGGGGTGTGTCCATCCAAGGTCACTTTTGGTTTGTTTCCCAGTTATAAAAGCCATCTCCTGGCCCTAAAGGTGCTTGAGATAGGGAAAGATCATGATGATCTCTTTTTTTTTGTTCCCTACAGGGCACAAGGTGAGTTATAAGTTGTTTTTTAAAATTTTTTAAATAATAATAACCAGGGAGTCTCAAAAGCAGCATACAGCACTTATGGGCCACATTTTCTCTACCCATGCTTTAGTCCAGGACTGGGCAGTGTAGCCCATGGGCTCCCTAAGGCTCCAGGGCTGTTTTTGTGGCCCCTCGGGGTTTAAAAAAAGTCCCAACCGCCCTTTAGCAAGTGAAGGGGGCACTTTCAGCACATTATTGCCCCTCTGGACAATTTAAGCCCAGGAGATGACTTTTTAAACAGCAAACAGGACGTGACTTCCACTCATTTCATGTTGTCTCCTGGTCCTAAAATGACCTGGAGATATGGCTAAAAGCATAGCAAAAATGCTCCCCCCACTAGCTTGAAAGCATTTGGGAACAAAACCTTGGGGGATAAATGTCCCACCAAGGTTTCCTAGGGTGGCTAATGTGATCCCTTTGCCTTTCACAGTTGTCCATCCCTGCTCTAGTCCATTAAAGCCTTTGGCATAATAACTGTATTTGCCTGAAAGATGTTGCAAGAAGGCCGAATGTTCTGGAGAACATCTTTACCAGGCAATCAGCCAACACAATGACTGTGTCACTTGATGTATGTATTTATTTTATGGTGTTTATATCCTGCCTTATTTACAAAATGGGACTCAAAATTGCTTTACATGCTCTTGCACAGTACACACTTTACATTCTCTTGCAAAGTTTTCTTACCTGCCAGAAATGAACACACAGAGAGAAATATCTCAGTTTTTGCTACAGAGAAAAATCCTTACATTTTTACAGTAAGATACTGGGAGTACAGTGGCACTTATAATCATTTTGAAATTACTGGAATCACCATAGATAAGTTGCAGGTTAAAATTGATTTTTATTGTTGATCAGATTTCTTTTCTGCTAAACTTTTTTTCTTAAACAAAAGCAAACTTACCCTGTTACATTAAAAGGCATTTTTTAATTTTCACGCACCCAGGAGTCTTTTCTTCTGTGTTGATTTTTCTCAATCTGTACTGACGGATCTCTCGCACCAATGTATAAAAAGCATCCTCCACTCTCTGCATTGTAAAACATAACTCCTTTAACGTTGGCTTTTGTTAACCAGGGTGGTGAAGAGGGAGCCCACAAATACTCAGGAGAAAGCTGAATTTAGCAATGATACTTTTGAGAAAAGCACACAGGGAAGGTGTACCTAGCCTCACATGAAGCAAACCTTTGGGCTAGGTATGGGAATCATAATTCAGATATTGTTGGACTGCAGCTCCCAGCATTCCTTACCACTGGCTGTGCTGGCTCTGCTGCTGGATAATGCAGTCCAACAACACCTGGAGGGCTGTATGATTTTGATCCCTGCTGTAATTACATGTTCCCTAGAGGCAATACCAACTTCTTAAGGATCTGAATTAGGCTTTCCCATCCTAGTGCCTTCCAGATGTTCTTCAACTACAACTTCCATAATCTCAGACCATTGCCCAAGCAGGACAATGCTGGTGGGAGCTAAAGTCCAACGAATATTTGGAAGACATGATGTGGGGGCAAATGGATCTAGAACAGAGGCTTTGGTATTTTCAATGTTTTCAACTTTAATTCCACAAAGCCCCAGCCTGGTCAATGGTTAGGGATTCTGGGTGCTGAAGTCCAGAATACTGGAGATACTACAATGTATGAGTACGACTAATCTCCTTTTTAAAAATATTGATACTCCATTCAAGATATACTTTTTATTTATTTACTAATCTTTTAGAGTATGCCAACATCCTGAACTCATGCCAAGAAACCTACATCCTCACAAATTGCTTATGAACTTATGATGGGCTTTAAGAAAACTATTTCCACACATAAGGGACCCCTTTTGACATCAAATCATTAGAGCATGCCAAATATTCTATAGCAGGCTCTAAGGAAGCCTTCCCTACAAGTGCTGCCTTCCCAAAGTGTTGGCCTATGTATATCTGGTAATATACTGAATGCTACACTTCTGGAGAGCTCCATGATGAAGAATACTGTTCCAGGAATAAACACAATTGGTTAGCAAAAGACACTGAGCAGGCTTGTTGAGATCCCTCACCTTAACACCAAGACCATAGCCAAACTATTATTCCCAACAAATTTAGACCTAATGAATCAATGGCTTAATGGTAAGGTATTCTCTTATATAAATCCCACCGTTTCAATGAGTTTACTGTAGTTGAGACTAACAATTAGATTTAGGTGTAAATGAATACAGAACATGTTCTAGAGAAGACCCACCTTTCCTTTCCTTTAATTTTTGGGGAGAGAGAGGGGGGAGGTTAGTACTGTACATCAGAGAAGCTGCTTTTCAGGGGTTCCCTTCTTGTAATGAAGAACCCTGGTGCCTCAACAAATCTTTTGAAAGTCACTGAACTAAAAACACTCAAGTTCCCATTTTAAAAACAAAATGTCACATGTTTTCCCCAGACCTTGTCTTGGCAGAAACTCCTCAAATTGACTAAATATCTTTGTTCAACATCAGTACAATACCTGGAAATATCTCCTTCCAGAGCCCCCAGTGAAAACAAAACAGAGAAAAGGGAGACTCCCACTGAAAGTGTACCCCTTCTCTCAACGGAGATCCCACAGCAACATCACTTCCAGGCAATTTGGGCTTGCTGCATCCACCCCATTCACCAAGAACAGAAGCTATAATTTTGTTTCATCAATGTTGACAGAGAGAAAGAGAGAAGATTACTGACACCATCACCACTGCCACAAAAAGCCAGAGAACTATTGGAGAGGTCCTTCACCACAAGAAGAAGAACAGGCGGGTTTGGGGAATGGTTTTTAAGGAGCTGACCACTATAAGGATGCACTTGTTGTCTCTTGCTCTAGATTATTCTCCACTAATTTAAGAAATAGCTCTGTTGCTACAGGTCAGCACAGTGAGGCAGCATAAGTTTGTGGAAGGAAAACCCACAAATGCATTCTGGGCACCGCAGCCTAAGAAGGACATTGGCAAACTGAAACATGTCCAGAGGAGGGTGACCAACATGGGTACCCTTTACGCAAACCTTAAGAGGAATGGTTGAGGGTGCTGGGTTAGTTTAGCTCAGGAAAGACTGAGAAATGGTATGATTTGTGGTTGCTGCTGTGTGCTTCCAAATCATTTCCAACTTACAGTAACCCTAAAGCGACCCTATCACAGGGTTTACTTGGCAAGATTTGTTCAGAGGAAGGTTGCCTTCACCTTTCTCTGAAGCTGAAAGAGTATGACTTGCTCAGAGTTACCCAGCAGGTTGCCATGACCAAGTGGGGATTTGAACCCTAGTCTCCAAAGTCATAGTTCAACACTCAAACCACTACAGCAAGCTGGCTCAGGTGGTATGATAAGGATCCTCAAATATCTTAAGTGCTGTCACACAGACGATGGACTCAGCCTATTTTCTGCTGTTCCAGGGACTCTGAACCAAATCAATGTATTGAATTTCAAGAAAGGATTTTCCATCTAAATGTTAGGAATAATGCATCTGAAAACAACAATTTGGAAATAGATTGTTGAAATTAATTTGTTAATCTACCACCACCATTCACAAAACTTTTCACCCATGATTTTCTGTCGTTTGTTATATCAGCTTTGTTTTTGTCTGAAATTCATTATTTTAGTCACTAAATTCCCAGAACATTGTTTTTCATTCACAGCCAATAAGTCTGATCATTTTGAGTTATTTCCAAACTCTGTTCCATTTGTACAAATAGTAAATGATTTCTCTGAAGTTAATTAATGTATCTAGTAAAGAATGAATGTTGTAACCTCCCCCTCAATGTTTTAATGCTACTGGATTAATTTGCATTACCAATTTATCATTAATACATTAGCATTAACATAAATATTTCCAAGCTCTGTATGAGAATCCCACAGTCTAACAGCACTCTCCCACTTGTGTTCCCTAAGATGATGTCTCTGATACTGGAGGCAACATATGGCCAGTATGACTAATAATTAATATTGATCACGTCTTTTGAAGCTCCTCTCTTTTACTTCAAACTTTGCCTTAAGTAAACTGCATTAAAAGCATCAATACAGCTTTGATTAAAAGAGGGTGGAATATGAGAGGAGTCTTTATTACACATGACAGAGCATAGGTTCTGCATGAGAAAAAGTCTTAGGTTCAGCTCCAGCAACTTCAGTTAAAAGTTAGGCTACAAAGCTGGGAATATTTTGTTCTCTGTTCCAGGGAATGACTGTCACTCAGAACAGAGAATATTGGGCTAAAGCAGAAGATGCATAGTCTGTGCCCCTCACTAAATGTTGGTCTCCAGCTCTCATCAGACATGGCTGATACAGTTAGTTATTTTTAATGCAACGATATCTAGAGAAATGCAGTTAATCCAGCTAGACTCCAGTGATTCCCAAACTCAGGTCTTCCAGATGTTTTGGACTTCAGCTCCTAGAAGTCTCACCTTGGCCAATGGGCTGGGATTCTGGGAACCAAACTCCCAAACATCTGGAAGACCAAAGTTTGTGAATCACTGAGCTAGAGCATCCCCCAAAAGTAGGTATTTCACATCTTTTTTGAGACAGCCAGAGAAAGCAAATCCATCACCTCTCTAAGTAATTGGTTCTATTGTTGAATTGTTCTTACTGTCAAGAAGTTCCTTCTAATGTTCAATCAAAATCTATCCTCCTGTAATTTAAAACCACTAGACCTGCCCCCTTCCTCTCTGTGACACCTTTTGAGATAATGAAAGAGGATAGTTATATCATCTCTTAGTTTTCTCTTCACCAAGCTGAACATGCCCAGCTCCCTCAACCTTTCCTCCTAGGTTTTGTTCTCCATACCTCTTTATCATCCTTGCTACCCTTCTCTAAACCTGCTCCACCTTGTCTATATTCTTCCTAAAATGAGGAGCCCAGAACTGAATGCAGTATTCCAGATGAGGCTTGTCTAATGCAGAATATAGTGGGACAATTACATCCTTTGTTTTGGAAACTCCAGCTCTATTAATGCAAGCTAAAACAGCATTTGCCACCTTTGCTGCAGGGTAACACTGTTGGGTCATGTTCAGTTTATGATCAACAATAATCCCAAGGTCATTTGCTACTGCTAAGCCAAATATCCTCCACCCTATAAGTATGCATTTGATTTTTGTGTCCTAAATGTGGAATTTTGCATTTGTCTCTGTTGAATTTCATTCTATTATTCAGCCCAGTTTTATAGTTTATCAAAGTCCATTTGAATTCTGTTCCAGTGTTCTAATCTGTTAGCTACCCCTTCCAGTTCTGCATCATCTTCAAACATAAAGATTCCCTCTAACCCATCATCTAAGTTATTGATAAAGAAAGACTGTTGGCCCGAGGGCAGAACCCTGTGGCACTCCACTTGATGCTTTGCTCCAGCCTGAAGCACAGCCACTGAGGACGACTGTTTGAACATGTCTTTCCAACCAATTATGGATCCATCTGACAGTGTTCCCAAGTATCCCACATTTAATCAGTTTGCCAAGCAAATTCAATTCAGCCCCAAGTGTTCCTGTTTCCCCACTTGCAGGTGAATGTATATGTCAGATGGTCTCTAGCTTGCAAAAATCCTCTACTAAAGGTAGAGCTTGGAAAAAGCTATCTTTTGTGTGTGTGTATATTACAATTCCCAGAATCCCCCTCCAATTGTTCAGTGGCCATTTTAGCTGGGGGAGTCTGAGACTTCTAGTCTACAAAAAGTAACTTTTCCCATGCACTTGATGGTCTATACACTCTCTATTTCTTACCTCCTCTGGATCAGTTGAAGCTAAATTTTCACATTCTCCTGCTGCTGTAATCTACAATTTTCTCCACACGAGGGCTCTTTCAGACAAGCTTCTTACCATGTGAAAACAGTAGCATGCAAGTCTCCCTGAAGTCTTTACTATGACTGGACCTGCATCGCCATGACATAAAATACACAGGGTGGAACTACATTTTAACCATGAGGTGTTCTTTCCAGCCCTGCAAAATATTCAGGACTGCCTGTTTTGTGTTGTGTTGCCTTTACCGGTCTTCCCATTCCTTTGCCAAGCATTACATATATATTTTGATTCAACGGGCAAAGAAGGGAACATGTAGCCCTGTCCTCCTCTACTGTATCTTCCCTTTTCTGACATAGAAAACATATAAGTCTGAAAGAGAAGTTCCTCAAACAGGAGCAATAATCTAGATTTGCAAGCATCCTTACTCACTTGGAGAATTGCTGACTGAACAGAAACATCTCCTTTCCAAACCTGTCATTTTCCAAAAGAGAAAAGTAGTAAAAGAGAAAGAAGAGCTAGGTGTTCCCTTCTTTGTGTGTGGATGCAAAGTGAGTAATGTCTGAACAGGGCTAACATGGTTGCTGTTTAAAGAGGTAAGGAAATTTACTGTTTGGCAGGTGTGGGCATGGTGCAGCCCATGCGCTGCATATGATCCCTGGAGCTACCCCATCAGTACCCCAACGTCTCCAATAATAAAAAAGAATGTCGTTTCTAGGCAATCTTTGCCCCAGACTACCCAAGAAGTTCTCAAATGTGTGAAAACATGTGAAGATGACACACCACCACCACCAGCCCATATGCATGTACTATTCTGCAATACTGCAATTTCCATCTGCAGTCCCTCTCAAAATGGCAAGCATTTTGAGGGACTGCTGAGGAAAATTGAGATATTTGGGGCTTGCAATGAGCGGGGTGCAGCTCTCAGGGGAGTCTGGGGGGTGATTGGCTCCTGGCCTCTATGGAGTCGCCTATCCCTGCTATATAATGTGTTCTGTATTAAACATTAACAGGGAAAGGGAAACATATATAGAAAGTGATCTGTTTTCAATAGCATTTCAGCACCACATCTTTTTTCAGCCACAAAGCCAAAGCAGTCATTACCCTTGGACTTTGAACACCTTCAAACTGAGCTTAAAATGATTCCTTAGCCACCTGACTACTGAATGAAAAGGAGATATAAGCTGGTTATGTCTAAAAGCTTGCATGTTCTGAAAAACTATCAAATCCCCCCCCCCATGTTGCAGCAAATTTTCTTCAGTTTTAACCAAAATTTGCAACGTGCCCAGGATGAGCTGAAGAGCTGCTGTTTTGAAAAACAAATAAACTGAATTTCCTCTTCGGTTGCTTCTTTGGCATGATAACTTCATCCCAGAGAAGTTTGCTTTGGCATTACAGCTTGATCTAAAGCTAGGAAAAGTTAATTTTTTGGGACTACAATGCCCAGAATCTCCCACTCTACAAGCTGGTTGATTCTGGGAGCTGTACCCTAAAATGTAACTTTCCCTGCAAGCTCTGCAAAATCTTTCACATAGAAGAAAATAATAGATTTATCAGAAGACTGTGGGGTCCTCTCCCCTTCACTTCAGATAACAGGAACAGGATACTTTGACCTAGTGATGCACAGAATAATAAAGGAAGTCTATTCAAATAAGGCTTATGAGCAGTGATTAACTCTGCCATGTTTTATGATCACCATTGTGCAGAACACTGAAAAGTTACTTGTTGGAATCCTTGGGGAGTTCCAGAAATGGAATTCCTGAAATGGCAATATTGTCAGGCTCTTTCCATCTTGAAAATTTATCTTGCTAGCTAGCTTTCAACTCTAGTTAAACATTATATCAGCGCTTACATTGCTAACCATACTTAGGGCTAATGAAATTTCCTTCTTAGTTTCAATCCCATTTTAAGAAGGAATCGTGATTAGCTCTAAACTGTGGTTAATGCTGCTGCCAAGGAAACCTTAAGATACAGTTAAAGCTTCTGGGCATAGGTAGAAAAGGGGATTTGTGTTCCAAAGTGAGGGGATAGAAAGGAATGCAATCTTACAGCACACACTTTATTGTTTAACTATGATTAAGCTATCAGGAGTAATTACTGTTTATGTGAACATATGATTAGTTATAGTCAATGGCTTATTGATAACAGCTATATGGGTTTTTTATTTCGTTCTTGGCTTAAGACAAGTTCAGGAACAGAAGTTTCAAGATGCTGTTTTGGCAGTATGCCCAGAACATTCATTATCTTTGTTTGTCTACATGTGCTTTAAAGTTGCCTATCGACTTATGGCAACCCTATGAATTTCATAGTGTTTTCTTAAGCAAGAAATATTCAAGAGGTGGCTATTCTGTCAGACTGTCTTTAAATCCCAGTATTCTGTTTCCATTGGTGGCTGGATCCTGAAAAAAACATTTACTTGTTATCCTCATCAAAAATACCATCTAGCAGATAGCATTCATTAACTATTACATGGTATTTCTGACAAGGAAGACAAGTAAATGTCTCCTCAGGATCTAACCACCAGTGGAAACAGAATACTAGATTCTAGAATCTGCCCTGTACTTGCCTTCACCCATCTTGTCGTCAATCCTGAACAGTCTTCTACTCCTTGCAAAGGAAAAACACCCCCATAACATGATGCTACCACCCATCATGCTCCATTGTGAGAATAGTGTTCTCAGGGCAGTGAGCACTGCTGGCTCTGCACCATACATGGTGTTTTGTGGCAAGGCCAAAAAATGAATAAATAAATGTTGATCTCACCAGATCAGAGTATCTTCTTCCATATACTTGATGTGTCTGTCCATAACATCTTTCTGCAAATTCCAAAGTGACTTTGAGATAGGTGGCTTTGTTTCCGCAATGCCTTTCTTCTTGCCACTTTTCTATAAAGCCCAGGTTTGTGGCACATTTTTGTGACACCTGTCCCATGGACTTTTTCTCCCACCTCAGCTGAGAATCACTCCAATTCCTGTAGAGTTATCAGTTCCGTCTTGGTTCTTTTTCTGACTAACATCTTTCTTACGAAGTCACCAAGTTTGGTAGATAGACTACTTTAGGCAGAGTCACAGTCAAACCATATTATTTTTATTTCATGATCAAGCATTTAATGGTACTTGGGGGATGTTCAGAGTTTGGAATTTTTTAAAATAACCGAACCCTGGTTGGTGCTTCTGCACAATATTCCCCAGACTTGTTTTGATAATTCCATGATGGT
>NC_056526.1:11043002-11229164 GCF_019175285.1 Sceloporus undulatus | reverse complement strand
GTTTGTTTAGATCAGTGATTCCCAAACTTTAGTTCTCCAAATGTTTTAGACTTCAGGTCCCAGAATTCCTGACTACTGACCAAACTAGCTGGGGCTTCTGGGAGTTGAAGTCCAAAATACATGGAGGACTAAAGTCAGGGGGAATCACTGGTTTAGATATATTCTCCAAGAAAGTCTGGGAACTTCTAGATACACGATTGTTCAATCTGAGATCACATGGCACTAGTACTGCACAAAGGTGGATACAATTTAGCTACTTATGTGACTCTTGGAGGATGTGGCTTGCAAAACAGCAAAGTGGGGGGGGTCACTATTTAAGTAACCAGCAAGTTCCAGCTTGTTTTTATTTACTTTGGTCAAACTCTGGTAAAACAGTAAAATATTTGCTGAGAGTGAGTGTGGTGTAATGGTTTAAATGTTGGACTATGACTCTGGAAAACAAGGTTCAAAACCCTACTCAGCCATGGTAAAATCACTGGGTAACTTTGGGCAGCAAGTCACACTCTCAGCCTCAGGGGATGGCAATAGCAAACCTGCTCTGAAGAAACTTGCCAAGAAAACTTATGTTGGCCATAAGTTGAAACGAATTGAAAGCACACAACAGCAACAAGAAAATATTTGACATTTCCACAGTGTTGGTAACAGTGCTAATTACATACATTTCAATTACAGTTTGTAACATAGCAAAATGTGGAAACATTCACTAAAGGGAGTGTGAACATTTCTGCAAGTCACTGGATCTAGATATACACACTATGATGAAGTAGGCTCAAGACTATAAAAGCTTATGCTACAAACTTCTTTCTTTTAATTAGTCTCAAAAGTGCTACAAGAGTCTTTTGCATGCTGACTTTCCAGACTAACACAGCTATGTCTTTGAATTCTATATATACACACGTGTGTGTGCATGTACACAAACCAACAGGTGCAGGAACAACAACATAGATTTCCAGCACAGTTTGAAAGAAAGTCTCTCTTAGGGACTGCAAGCATTATGGGGAGGGGGTTAAATTATTATTTTTAAGTCTAGCATTTCCTGATTCCATATCCCCCTCATTCAGATTCTGACGGTGAGAATCCTGGAAGTTATAGTTCAAAAAAGTAATTTTTCTACACTCTGGTTCTGCAGCAAATGACTTTACCCTTGTGCAATGGGGTCACCAAAGTGCAATTTGAAGACAAGAGATGCAACGTTTGGTTTGCCTCTTTTAAAAAGCCCAAAGGAAATGAAACATCAAAACAGGGTGAAGGGAGTCAAAAAGAGGTAGAGGTGGAAATCACATGCCCTCAGAAGAGCAAAGAAAGATGATTCTAATATGGAGCAAATCGAGTGACAATCTTTCAGCAAGCAGTGTGTTAAATCAAATCCCACTACACACCCAAAACACACACAGGAGCCTAAGCACCATAGTCGTGTGAAATATATTCAGGGCTGTTTTGTGCACTGCAAATAATACAGAAAATTCTGAACTGAGCAAAAATTGTGGAAGATATTGAAGTGTATGTGTAAAAGATTTAATCTATCATGATTGTGATGGATGACAGTGCTGGTCTTTTACTTGTGCAATTTATACATTTGAGTCATGTTTTACTCTCCTTCCCTCATCTTCATGCAAAAGGGGGATGTAGGGACATTTAAGAGGCAAATACCATAAGCCTTAAATGCAAACACACCACAGTGTGCATTTGGAGGTCTAGAGCAAATCGGACTCCTTTGCCTGTCTATTCTATACTAATATCCCTTTTCCATCTCCCACCAAAAAGAGTAAGAAAATTGTTATGGGTACGCAAGAGCAGCCATGGTATATCAACATCATGTTCACATTATGACCAATTAGTCATGAAAAGTCTGCCGACAGAACATGAATAAACTGCCCTTGCAACTGGTATGCAGGTGCATACTGCCTCTAATACTGGAAGCAATACATTGTCATGCAAACTAGCAGCAATGGTTCTTACTTTCAGAAATGTATTTAATCTCCTTTTAAATCTTTCCAAGTTGGCAGCCATCACTACATCTTGTGGTAGTGTATCCAACAGTCTAACTATGTAATATGTGAGGAAGTTGTTCCTTCAATCTACCTTGAATCTCCCCCCATTCAGCTAGATTAAATCTTTGCACACTGCGTACAAATCGAGACATCTGCTTTCCTAGATGGCATGCATGCATTGTAGGAAGCCATGCCATAGTTTCTGAAGCCTGTCCCTAAACCATGAAGGCTAACTACTCCTCCTGGTTCTACACTTCCAGTACTGTACTTAGCAATCAAATTATTCCTTTGTGCAGTGTGTATACACAGCCTTGGACACATTCCCAATATACCATAGCTGATAAAACATTTTTAATAATTTCTTTTCAGTGTAGAGGAATACAAGAAGAAAAACTAAAGAAATTTCTACAACAAGGTCAGGCAATTAGAGCCTAGGATATGAAAATGATTCAAAACAGTTCCAAAGCAACCCTTGCTACTGCTGTTTCTCATTCATTTCCATATTTACTTTTGTAATGTATGAATAGCTAATGTTAAGTGATACCACACAGGCAAATTTGCAATAACTAGTAATATTCAGCATGTTGCTTGCTCAGTTACATTGCTAATCCAAAAACAAAGCCCAACCTTTACTTTTCTATACAATCCATTCACTGTGCAGCTGGAGATAAAACATTCAGATAACTCTTGCTGTTATGGCAATTTCTAAAAATAACTCTGACAATCCTATAGATGTGACATCCTGCCACTCGGAGCAGCCAGATGTTTGTTTGATCAGCGCCAAAAATTATTTCAGCGGTTTAGAAAAAGAAACTGACAAGTGTTTCTAAGTCAGGTCTCTGAACCCTATACATTTCTGTTTTTCCCCCGAGACCACAGAAAATAGTCCAAAAACACTGTCTTGGCACTTGCTGATAAAGAACTGGTGCTTCTGGAGGCAGACTGTGTGCATCCACACTCAGCCCTGAATTTTATTCTTAGGACTAAAATTCAGGAGTGTGAACATGAAATGGTAAAATCCACACCAAATCCATTCCCCATGAGGAGTTACTATGAACTCAGACCCAGAGCATGTGAAAATCACATTTTTAGAAGATGCAAGACACCAAATACAGTGCGCCCGCGCCATACGCGGGCGCGCCATACGCAGACTTGAGCGTATGTGCTGAAGCCGCAGCGCACGCGCGGGGCGGAAGGGGCAGCGCGTCCCATTCAATTGAATGGGCGTGCGTGCCTGTTGCGCCGCGCGCGCGCCCGCACCACCACACACAAGCCCCATTGTTTCCAATGGGGCTCGAGCATAGGTGGAATTCGCCTTATGCGGCGGGATCCGGAATGGATCCCCCGCGTAAGGCGAGGACGCACTGTAATGCTTACACCAAAGTGGACAAAGTGTTGTCCTCTAAATATAATTGGATTGCTACTTCCATCAGCCATAGCCAGAAAAGACAATGGTAAGGAATTCTGGGAATTGCAGGCCAACAGCACCTAGAGGGCTGTATTTTGTTTGCCTCTGACTTGTACAGATTGGCACTCATATGATGGTGAAACTGGACCTGATAGAAACTGGGCTGCTAAGAAATGCAGTTTACACTACAGCAAACCTAAGGCCAAAACTATCTAGATCATGCTGTACCATGTCAGAATTTGGAAAAGTTACTTTTGGGGGCTACCCCTCCCAGAATACTGAGCCAACGTAGAGATCCAGGCAGTTGTAATCCGAAAATGTAACTTTCCCAAGCTCTGATCATACCATTAATGGGACACATATCTAACTACTCTCCCACTTGAAAAATACATCACATAGAAAGATGCCATGTTAAGAAGAGGTCTAAACTAGAACCTTTTCCTCCCAATATGTAGTCTTCTACAGTCCAGTTCATGTGTCCACCCAAATACACATGGACAACTAAAACTGGGGATAGAATGAACAAGTAAGCTCTGAAGAGGGCTTTCCAAATCATCCCTAAGTGCCTAAAAGTTCCACCTTTGTACATTGAGCAGGAGCTCTGAAGAGGGCTTTGCAGTTGTGTTTGGCTGGACACAGAGTAGGAGTTACAGAGCCCTGTTCAATACGCAAAAGGTTTAACTTACTTTCCATTTCTTTCAGGACACTATAGAACTCGGACTTACATGCCATCCAGAAGCCTGTCTCCCATGTTAACCCTAGATGTCTAAAAGAGGATCTAGTGCAGGTCAGGGGAAAGCTTCCCACTGGGCCAGGCTACAGGTACTGTAGTAAAATGGTTTCACAAGAACATTGGTCATCTCAGATGTGCTAACTAGTTTTCACAACTGAATAAAATGGAAATTGCTGCTAACCACCTTGAAGCTGCATCTCAACTATTTCACTCAGAGAACAGCCTTTACCATTGATTTCCAGTTATTTGTTCCTAGGATTCCTGCAAACAGGGAAACATTTTAGCAGAATATTTTGTTCTTCACCTGACACAGATAATTCTTTATTTTCATTTACAGTCTGAAACACTCACATAAACCAGGACTCAGACCCTCCAAGGTTACCTGTCTTGTTTTTGCTGAGGTTTCAATGAAAGGTATTCCATAACTCCTTGCTAAGTCCTGAGCTTGTTTTGTGTCTACAGTCCTGGAAGGCAAGTCACATTTGTTTCCTACTAGCACCATGGGGACATCTTCAGAATCTTTCACTCTCTTTATTTGTTCTCTGAAAAAGAGGAAAGAAGCAAGAGACCACTTTAGGAGTGAAAGAATTCCTGCAGTGCTAATAAAACAGTGCTAATAAAAATAAGGGGGAAAGGAAAAGGTTTGAAAAAGGAAAGGCTTAGTTTATCAGACAAGGGAAATTGGAAGTATAATCCAATGGCAATCTGAACGCAATCATGGGGTTTAATGTTATTGCGTGATAGACTACCACATGCAATTTTGGGCAATGGGAAGTCAGTCTGAACACAATCATGGGGTTTCACGTTATTGTGTGATAGACTACCACATGCAATTTTGGGCAATGGCAAGCTATTTTCAGGCAATGGAAAGTCAGTTCGAACGCAATTCGAATTCACGTAAATTCGCTGAACTAGCAAATTCATAGGAATACGTTCTGGCCCCACTTTCTTTTCATTCGAAATTAAGAGAAATTCTGCTGAGCTGTTACTCCTTTTGTTTTACAAGAAACAAAACCTTTTTATTCATACCTAGAGATAGGGGATTAAGATTTTGTATTAAAAGATAAAATTATACAGTTTCTTGTGGAAAGTTATCAGGTGTAAGCCTAATATATAACAGATTTATAGCTTGTCGTTATAGGTTGATATATGTTTTTATTTATCATGTTGTAAAAATGTCTTGTAAAAATATATCTTGTTGTAAAAACGCAAGCTTTGTAAAATTAAAGATATATTAATTAATTTTAAAAAATTAAGAGAAATTCCTCCTGTGTGATAAACTCCTTAGATGTCCTTCTAACTTTATCTGTTTGATTTCCTGCAAAGATTTGATTTCATACATTCCATGAGCAAGCTATCAACAAGACACTGCAATTGAATAATATTTGTTTTGTGTGTAGAACTAGGAATGGAAAGAATATTCATAATTATTTATTCCTAGCTTGAAAAATGGGTTTCCAAACAGTTGGGACACCTGATCAAGAAGACAGCAGAGCATCAAGAATTCTGTGCAATTTTCTTGTGGCATTTGAACATCCCAATGTGCTGTGGAGGAATTATTCTGCAGAGGAAATCACTTTTTGTGTGTTCTCAGCCGAAAACTCTTTCCTGCACAGAAATAATATGGATATGGAGAGAATATTGTGAAGGAGTATTCATTTTCTCCCACAGTGGGGAAGAAAACTACTATAATTACTTCTCCTTTCATGCAAGTATGAAATAATTGAGAACCCCAAGATTTGAATTCTTGCATCTTCCATTTTAATAGGATCTCAGATGTATTAAATACATCTTAACACACAATCTCTCCAATAAAAGCCAAGACTGCTGATAGAAAAATCTCATCTCTGGATGTATTTGGGAAGAAGTTTACCAAGTGGTCTCTGGAAGGTTCAAAATATCTTTGTCTACTTATTCAAGGCTTACCTGGTCTGGTTGTTTCATTTCACATATGCCTCCTCTTAGTTTTGAATAAAAACATTGGTGAAAAATGTGGAAGTACTCTTCCATATGTGGTATGGAAGCCTAGCTCTAATTTTCCTATGTTATTTCTATCTCTGGCACCAAATGTTCTGCTAAAGAAGTAATGTCCAGGAAAACATCTACTTTATTAACTGAAGTACATCTAAAGTTAGTAGAGCCTAAAAGTTCATAAATTAACAGACCTTATATCATGATTGGGCATCTACCAGGGGCTACATTGCCCCTGAGCACATTGTAGGACTGTGCTATCCGCTGCTCTCCACCCTCTCAAGAATTGAAAGGCATTTGCTCCCCCAAATGGTCTCCAGTTGACTGCAGGGGGAGATTTTGTCCTACTTTTTGCAATCTTTCAGCTGCCTTAGGCACAGGAAGGGAATTCTTTGCAGCTGGAAGTCGACTTCCAGTAATTTCCTATCGGGGGGAAGGGGGGCTCTCGTAACCCTAAACAGACCCAAGTGGCAAAAACATGGTGAAAGTGCCCCAACATCTTCAAAGAGCATTGGGGAAGGCAACAAAAAAAATTCAAAAACAAATTGGGAGACCGCACAAATGCCCCTGGAATAGCATGTGGGTCGAGAGTCGACATTTTCTCACTTATTTATTTTAATTATATCCCATCTTTCCCCAATAATGGGATTCAAGGTGGCTTACAAAAATATCAATAAAATTATAAATACAGAAGTTATTGGAAAAACAGTTAAACAATTTGTAGATTTAAAACCATTTAAATTTGCTTCAAAGACAAAAAAATAAATCAAGAAAACAACAGAGCACAACATTATTCACAGTCGATTCTGAAAAGCATGACAGAATAGGAAGGAAAGCAAGGAGGAAAACATCCTAGCCTCCCTAAGGAGGGACATCCAAAGTCTGAGAGCAACCACTGGGAAGACCTCCCAACTTTGTTCCCACCAAGTAAGCCTGCAAAAGTAGTGAGACAGAGAAAAGCCCTCCTCCTGACATCCTGAAGATGCCAGAGCTAACAGGTTCAGATAGGGAGATACAAGTGATTCAAGGTGGCACTGCCAAAGAGCCATGGCCCCAAACCACCCTCATATAGCTGTGCACAAACAGCAGAATGCCCAACGCCTGTCAAGCAAGTTGATTACTGTGTTCACACACAAGATTTATATTATATAACTTGGCTTTCCCTACTTCACTGAAACAGAAGAGATTTAATAAATAACTTCTTAGGAAACTTGTAAGCCAATCAGTTACCTTTCACAGAATCACATTTTGAATGGCAAAGAGATTAATTATTTGGCTGAGATAATAATAATCACTTCAGAACAACTTTAACTTTTGCAATAAGACTACATTTTTGTTTGTTGGTTTCATACAATAAGATCACACAGTAATCTGGCATATCCACAGGCTCACAGTGGCAAAACTGCAATTTTATCCAGCAAAGGCTGGATTGGGTGGCAACAGGAGCCGGGGGGGGAGCATACTAGGATCATTTTGTCTTCTCATTATCTCTTTGCATGGCTTTAAACAGGGCCTGCATCCTGTGATCTAACAGTACTGAAGCCCAGATAAAAATAACTCAAAGGAGGCTTTTGACTGAACAATTAAAGAAGGGTCTGCTGCAATCACATGTCCCTCTTTACGGAGCTTGGTGACTTTTGTGTGACGTAAATCGCAACTATCATCAATTTCTAGTCTCAACACCATTCTAATTAACAGGCATTTAAGGCAGCTGGGGCTGGAAGGGAGGGCCAGAAAGTGTCTACTGAGAGAGACATATTGTGCAGAATGAGGTGGTAAAAATAAAAACTATAATTTGGGCCTGCACCACTTCTGACTGCAGCTGGGGAGTGTGTGGGGGAACATTTTAAAAGGCCATAATTCTGTTTCTGTTAAGCAAACAGGTACATTAGCAAACATTCCCCTCTGCATATAGACTAATATATGTAGAAAGTGTTTCCAATGAGAGACCACAAAGAGATTTTACTAGGCACTAATTTGGATGGCAGGGCACGTTCAGTTTGGAAAATTAGTTAACTGGAGATTTATGTGACTTGTAGCCCCCAGATGTAACTCTCCCAACTTGTCAAATTTTTAGTCTTTCTTAAATTATTTCTTACTGTTCTTATTTTTAAATTGGTCACACTGATTTTATATGCCACCTTGAGAATGCATGATACAGGATGGGTTATAAATATTTTAATGAATAAAATAAAGAATCCCACCACCACAAAACTGCAAGTGATAAAAATTCACTTCTGGTTGCAAGGAGAGGGATGAACCACTAGAAATGCCCACCACACAGTAAGAGGAGAACCATTGCTCATGGAAACTTTCACAAGAGTCAATCCCTCTTTTTCAACTGGAGATTGTAAGAGGGGTCTGCAGCCCATAAGAACTGCATGCTGGCCATGGGATTTCCGTCCCCATCTTAGTTTATTTCAATTGCCCTGAAATGAGAAAATTCACAGGGCAAGAGGCAAACAGAACCTAAAGCATCACATTTGAGGTCTGACATGCAGAAAGTTATGACCGTTTTAAAAATGTGCAAGAACATAAGATATAGCTAGATATTTGCCACCTGCAGCCTAAAATGGCACAATCTGCTATCCTGCCCTCTCCAGACAGGAATACCTCATGAGTAGACCAGGATGTAACAACAGATAATCCAGGCAATGATTTCTTTTGACTGTAAAACTGTACCAGTCATATAACACTCTCGAAGTATCAAACATATGAAACATACCTATAATGATGAATATCTTCAAAGGATTTTGTGTTATTTATAGCAAATACACATAAAAAGCCCTCGCCCGTCCTCATGTACTGGTCCCGCATTGCACTGTACTCTTCTTGGCCGGCTGTATCCAAAATGTCCAAGAGACAGGTTTCGCCATCAATTACTACTTGTTTCCTATAGGAATCCTAAGACAAGCAGGGAAGGAAAAAGAACAAACACAAGTGACTACACATGTGCACTTCATTTCAAACTCCTACCACCAATATGATCACATCCTAAGGCTCCTTCACACCTTCAGATCTATGAAGTGGTGGGCTAGAGTCCAGGAGATGAGCTGTGCTTTGGCTGGGCTCTATGCTGGTACCATGGAGAAAAGTGGGAATCTGGTATTCATGGGTTCCTCTGGCCCTATAAAACTGTACATTTCAGAAGCTGGAAATTATACCTTTTTTTGGACTTCAGCTCCCAGCACAATAAGGTCAATAGTGTGAACAGCAAAACAGAAAGAAAAGGGGACAGCAGATAAGCCTGCTTCATCAGTTATATCCACTTAGCATGTTAAAAATATATATATTGTAAGCTTGGCTCCCAAAATGAAATTCATAGATATTGGAAGCTAGTAAAAGAATGTATTTTGGAAGAAGCTTCCACATGGTCTCCAGAAGGTTCAAAGTGTTTTAATTGAGTTATACAAGGCTTACCTGAACTTTTGCGTGTGCATTTTTATTATTATTATTATTTTTAGCAATAGCAATATTTATTACGGCATAAAGCCAGCACAAAAAATAAAATGGTTACAATGGTAACAGAATATTCATGTAAGTACATTATATTCCGGTACAACAAAAAAATACAAATACACTAGTGTACACCTAATTGCAAATTACCAGACTTAGAGAAACTAGTTTACCTTTAAGGGACTTTGGGGAAAAGTGACACAAACAGATTCAATTGAAAAAATAACAAACTTGTATTCAGAATTCAAGGGGGTGCTAAACCTTGACCATGCATTATTTTCTAACGGAACAGCCTTTTCATTCCTAAACACTACAACAAATGTGTCACAATAGCATTTGAATAGACATATATTATAAAAGATATTGAAACATATATTTATACTCATTAAAATTTGAAACACAAACAGTTCTCACCACAGTCCAAAGCATTACTGAAATAACACTGTGCTTCAAGAGATTCAAGAGTTGGTTTAAACTACTTTCACTGATACAGTCATCCAAGTAAAGTATTTTTCCCTATCTTCCCAACAATAGGGCATTTAGTAAAAAGGTATTTGCTAGAATTCTGGCAAATCTGAGCAGGAGATCTTTAAACTAAATCCTGCAGCATAATCAATAGCTTTTTAGAAGACAAGAGGACAACAAGTAGTGGGGACAATAGGATCCATGGCTTTAAAATATTCCCAAAACAGACAAATTCATAAAAGCAAACATGGATTTTGCCATTTTATATAATGGGCCTTTAGCATCCTCAGATTTTGGTACCCATGGAGAGGTCCTAGAACCAAACCACAAAGATACCAAGGGCCCACTGTATATGAATCCAAGAATAGGCAGGAAACAGCTGAGGGAAGAAGATGTCCCTATACACGTGAATTCAAATGAGAAATAAAAAGATACACTTGAACTCTTAACACAAGAAGGCAAATATGATTTAGAGGCATTATTCAAATCAGGTAGGATGAGACTCTTGACTCTCTTTTATTGGGAGATTTTTAAATGACCATTTCTCAGGGATGCTTCAGCTATGGATTTCTGCACTGACAAAAGGATTGATTAGATGACCCTTTGGGTTCTGTCCAACTCTATGTGTCTAGCTTAAAGAAAACATAACCAGGTTTTAGAACAAAACAGTGAGTGCTTTGATGGAGGAAAAGGAGGAAAGAGTAGTAGTACATTTTTTTTTGCAACCAACATTTTTTGCATGTACATTTTAAAAAAAAATGTTTTTGAATGAAACATTTATGGAAACATTTTGGCCTGCTCTTATGCTTTGAGGTGTAGGAACCTATCCTTCTTCTTCCCATGTTATCTCTGCCTGTAGTACCAAATTACCAAAAAGGAAGAAACAACCACAAATGCAATGAAATGCTTATAAATGCACACAATTCTAGTGCAGTTCTTGAACTTTTGCTTGCACAATGTACGTAATGCAAGCTGTTGCAGAGAGTATCACTGGGTTCATTTTTTTACTTTTCCTGCACAACACTGTCACTAGCTATCAAACCATCTGTTATCACCCTATGCTTAATTCATTTGGGGTTTTTAAGTACATTTAGATGATGCTGTATCCATTCAGATCAATGGGACTCCAGCTACCACTAAACCCACATTTGCACCGTGAAAAGGTTTTTTCAATCCCTTTTTTCTTCATAATGAAAGCATCTCACTTATATAACCAGAACAGAAGAGCAATTATATAAAACTAGAGAGCAAGCAGACCACAGAGGCAACGCCCAAGATTTTTGTGTCCTTTCACCCATGACACACCTACAGAAATTCTTTGAGCATTTCACAGGTATGACATAAACTCTCAGATTATTCCACTGCATACATTGCATTGTCAAAGTGACAGTTTTGCAGACACAGAAACAAGCATTAGGAATAGCAAGACTAGAAAGCTTGTGCAGGGTGAGTGTTTTTAGAAGAATAATTTAAAGTACAGACATTCAGAAAAGCAAAGCACCACAGGGTTCTCACTCTGAGCTCAGAAGTATTCAAACAAAAAAAGAACACTGGCCACTCAGATCAAAAATCCACTGTGTTTATCATTTTGGTACTAAACAGCATAGCATAACAGCAAAATCCTCCCCAATTGATATCTATTATTCAGAGGTATAGGTATAAGTTGGGGGTCAATTTTCACATACCTCTAACATACTTTTGTCAGGCCACACACTGCCCCACTTTTTTAGCCAAACATTACAAATGTAAGTCACTTCCAGGTCTTCAGGAGTTTGGTGGGGTTGAGTCTGTTCAGAGGTACATTGTTTTGTTGTTGTTAAATACCTTACTGTTGATCTCAACTCATGGTTACACTGTGGATGAGACATCTCCAAGATTCCCTATCATCTATTGCTCTGCTTAGGTCCTATAAACTCCTACCTGTGACCTCCTTAATAGAGTCCATCCATCTAATACAATACTGTATGTGGTCTTCCTCTCTTTCCACTCCCTCCACCTTTCCTAGCATTATTGTCTAATGAATCATGCCTTCTCATGATGAGGCCAAAGTATGACAGCTTCAACTTGATCATCTTGGCTTTCAGGAAGATTTCAGACTTGATCTGTTCAAGGACCCATTTGTTTGTCTTTTTCGTTGTTCACAGAATCCTCAGCACCCTTCTCCAGCACTACATTTCAAATGAGTTACCATTAATTTTCTTCTTATCTGCATTCTTCACTCTCCAGCTCTTGCATCCATACATGGTAATACAATGGCAGTGATATATCATTTGGGAGTGAAAAAATAGAACACACAAAACACACAAAAACTTGGGGGAGGCCCTTAGGGGAGCCCAAACATAGATGAGGCTCATGGTGTGCACCTGCACCTTGCCTATCCAAGCCTAATATCTGTGTGGTTGGAATGATGGAGTAAGGCTAAAGTTAGAATTCACAAACAACAATGAAGCTTGGTGGATGACTTGCTGTTACTGTGTGACTTCAAGCCATTTCTGACTTATTGCAACCCCAAGGCAAATATATCACAGGATTTTCTTGGCAGAATTTTTTCAGAGGAAGTGTACCCTTGCCTTCCTTTGAGGCTGAGAGCATGCGACTTGCCTAAGACCATAGCACAGGGGGTTGCCATGGCCAAGCAGGGGTTTGAACCCTGGTCTCCCAGTGTCCTAGTCCAACATTCAAACCACACCATGCTGGGTCTCTCAGTGGGTGACTTAGCCTGAACTATTTCACAAGGTTGTTGTGAGGATGAAACCCGGGGAGGAGCAGAACCCCTCAGAGGAAAGGAGGAGAAAAAATATAATAAGCAAATAAACAGAACAAATTAAGAACTATCTAAGCTTGTGGCCATCACACATTTATAGCAATGAATTCCACATGTTCATGTGCTGCATAAATGATTAATTTAATGAATCTATTGCCAATCTTTGTATTTGGTGGTTCTGCAGTATGTTTTATTACAGGTAGTGAAGGAGAATATATCACTGAATATTGAAAGTCAGGAATTTCCATGTGCTGACATTACTTTTCTGATTTCTATGAATGACTGTGAAAAACTGACAGAAGGAAAATCAAAACTCATTTGAAATACTGTGCTGGAGCATAGTTCTACAGATACCATAAATTACCAAAATGACCACCAAATGGGTCCGAGAGCAAATCGCTTTGCCTGGATCAGACTGGTCTACTAATGGATGTGCGATGCATGCCTGTCTGTGTGTGTTCATCATTATATGTCTTCAAGTCAGTTCTGGCTTATGGCAACCCTATCACGAGCTTTTCATGGCAGGATTTATTCTGAGAAGGGTTGCCATTGCCTTCCTCTAAGACTGAAAGAGTGCGATTTGCTTAAGATCTCTCAAAGAGTTTCCATGATTAAGCATAATTTCAAATCCTGATCTCCCAGAGTCCTAGTCCACCTCTGCATCATGCTGGTTCAGTTTTTGTTGTTAACTGCCCTCAAGTTGATCTTGATCAATGGCAACCCTGTGGATAAAATGTCTCCAAGAACCCCTGTCCTCCACTGCTCTGCTTAGTTCCTTCAAACTCATACCTGTGACCTCCCTAATACAGTCCATCCATCTAGCATGCGGCCTTCCTCTCTTTTTGCTTCCGTCAACCTTTCCTAGCATTATTGGTTTTTTTCCAGTGAGTTGTGCCTTCTTGTGATGTGTCCAAAGTATGACAGCTTCAGTTTTGTCATTTTGGCTTCCAGTGAGATTTCTGGGTTGATCTGCTCTAGGACCCATTTGTTTGTCTTTTTGGCTGTCCAGGGATCCTCAGCAATCTTCTCCAGCACCACAGCTCAAATAAATTGATTTTCTTCCTATCTTAATCACAGAATCATAGAGTTGGAAGAGACCACAAGGGTCATCTAGTCCAGCCTCCTACCATGCAGGAACACACAATCAAAACACAATCTTCTTTCTTAACTGCCCAGCTTTCACATCCATACATGATAATAGGGAAGGAAGGAGTGAATCTGTAAACCTTCGGCATATTCCCAATCTCCTAAATCACGCTAAAACAAGGGCGCACTGTATATCAAAACAGGAATTACAGCTGGCCCTTGGAACTCAAGGAGGATCCGTTCTGGACTCCCCTGCAAATTCCAAAATCCACACATATTCAAGCCCCATAGGCTTGAATGGGGTGTGTGCATGCAGGGTACACACCACAGGTATGTGCCCCAATGATATTAATGGCGGTCGCCGCACCATGGATTTTCAAGTCTGTGGATCTCAAGTCATGGACTTGAAGGGGCAACTGTTTTTCTATTGTTTTTCCTATAGAGCTGTATAGTACAGACAATAAAGGAATGGGGGGAAAACATACTGTAGTTCTGGTTCTATATGCCTTGAGAAATGGGAAATTTCCTAGAAAGGAATGGTATAGACATATTATATAAATAAAAAATTTTAGAAAAATTAACCACTGGTACTTTTGAGCTGATTTTCAAAAGATTGAGATGTGATGGATCAAGTTTTCTAAATAAATGAATAAATATTGTGGTAATATCCTCACACACTGGGTGATTTGGGGCTCATTATGACATTTTACCACTGATCTAACACAATATAAATTCATGAGGATAAAATGGATGGAGCCCAAGTGTGCCACCATGGAAGAACAGTAGAAAAAAATGACTACAAAAGTGGACAATAACAATGGTGAATCAAATTTGAACCGTACTATCATTTCCCTCATTAGCTGAATTACTGAACTAATACACATGTGCAGGCAAATACACACACGCGCGTGCGCGCGCACGCACTCAAAACAATGGAAGAGTAAGGTAGAAGATTTGCTTAAAGGTCATATAAAAGTTAAGTTATCAAGATCACATTGTTTAATCTTTCAACTCTAGGCTCTTTGATAGATCATAAAGTCTGTCACATTAGATAAAACAAAGCATTAGTATATGCGTTTGTTCTGAACTTTGTCCTTTCTTCATCTCAAAGCAAATGTACATATACTTAGTAAGTATGGATATCAGTCATTGTATGGGTGTTATAACACTTGTGTAAGTGTTACAATTGCTTGGGTAGTAGACACTGTGAATTCATCAGCACAGGATGCTGTGATAGTAACTAGCATTTTCTTTTCTTAAAATAAACAACAGGTTTATCAATGGCTATTAGTCAGGACAGCCAAAGAACAACCTCCATTTTCTGTGTTAATACATACTTAACTACCAAATGGGTTCACTGACAAAACAACTGCTTACTAACAGCTTACTAACACTCCTGAAACATTCATTTGGCTACTGCGGATGGGCAGGTTGATTATATCACCTGGCAAGGCAACATCCATATTCTCATCTTCCTCCATTTATTTGTATCTCTGTACTCCTATCTTCTGACTGCTTATAGGGCAACTTTACAATAACACAACACAGAGAGTGAGACTATACAATAGCAAAACAGCCTTCTTACATGGAGCTTGGACAATTACCCTTTTGACTACAACTGCCAGAATCCTCAGCCAACGTGGCCACAGGATTATGAAACTGAGTGTGTATCTACACTACACAGTTACCCTTCCTGAGCAACTTGGGGGCGGTCTCAGAGTTGATACTGAAGTCTCTGCAGCTAGTAGTGCTAGGGGACTTCAACATCCACGATGAAACTGCCCTGGCAGGAATGGCTGAGGATTTCATGGCCTCCATGACAACAACCATGGGTCTCTCCAAAGTGGTTCAGACTCGTGCTGCTGAACACACCCCTAGATTTTTTCTGCTGCTCTCAAGATTTGCCGGCAAGTCCTAGCATTCCTCACCAGAAACAATAAATAGGAAACGTAATCCCAGCTGCAAGAAACAGGCTCAGAAAAAAATCCTAATATTGTCATCAAAAGCCAGGTACAGGCGGACCCTTTGTGGCACGCCCATGACGTGCTAGGGTTGCTTGGGGGCGGGGGTGTACATACGCCCCACAACCCTAGCACATCATGGGTGCACCACAGCTGCGCGGCACCATTCAGATGATGTGCGCAGCGATGATATGCCAACAGGGCAGGGTCCAAACAGGGCTGCGCTGCTAGCATGTCATCGTGCCGTCGCTGGCGCTTTGGCGCAGCGCAAGTGCACTGCAAAAAAGGAGCTGCTTCCACATACATCTTTCTTGCTGCACAGCAGCGCTGTGCAATTTGGTTGCTGCGACACTACTGCAGAGAAGGGAGAGGCGCCTCCCTGGCCTCTGTACTGTGCCAGAGACTGACAAAAGAGGAGTTGTAGTCATCATGGACAGTTCTGACTATACCCAGGAGATTGAGAAGCAACTATACAACACTACATTTGACAGAAATCTGTTCCAGAGAGGAAATCCTAAAGGAATTACAGAGTACTTGACGAGGTACATTCTATTACCCAGAATACATAAACAAGGCAACTCTGAATGGCCCCTCATCTCAACCACTGGAACACTCACAGTTGGAGCCTCTGGATATATGAACAATACACTTAGACCATATGCCACAACAATCTTAACTGAAAGACACTACTGACTTCCTGCCAAAGTTACAGTCCATACACAGCCTCCCAGTGAACACCATCTGAGTCATTATGGATGTGAAACCCTTTGTACTAATATCTCAAACAAGGATGGATTGCAAGCTGTCAGAAACATTATTCCAGGGGACTATAGCATACCTTTCCACCAATGTCTGTCACTTTGTTCTCACACACAACTACTTCACTTTAAGGTAATATAGGTTGAATCTCTCTTATTCAAAATTCTGAAATCCAAAATGCTCCAAAATCCTAAAGTTTTGGAGCTACAATACAAGTACTGTAGTGTAGTATTTGTGAGGTTAGCGGGGGACAAAAATGAAAAAATGACCCAGAGCACCACCACTGCCGCCTGGAAGGCAGAAGTGGGTGGCTAGAGGATTCCCCAAGGGTCCCATATACAGTAATCAGATCCATTGTATAAAATAAAATGATGCAGTATTTTTGCAAGGTACAGAGAGATTAACATGAGAAGATTTCAAAGACCTGCTTTTTAAAAAATGCATGAAAAATACTGTGAACCTTCCAATGCCTACAGCAGTGGTGGAACGAGGCAAGCAGCACTAGAAACTGGAGGATGAAAGACCCCTGGAAGAGCAGCCTCAGCAGCAGTAGCAGCCTCCAGACTCATGGGCAGCCCAAAATCCAAGTTGCTCTTGCCAACCACCTTTCTCTGCAGCCAACAAATACTGAACCATTTGATTTTATATAAGGGACCTGATTTTGGAATACTTGCCAGCCAGCCACCCACTTCCACCTTACTAATGAGCAACCAGGAGCTCCACTGCCAGCTCAAAGGCAGAAGCGAGTGGGTGGAGAAGCTCCTGGAGATCTCCTGTATAGTAATCAAGTTGCTTCAGGGACTTCTATGAGCATCTTTAAACCCATGTGACCTTGCTCACAAGAGACAATTTTTTTCCTGCAAAGGAGACAGTGGTTGAAACCATCTCAAACAATGATTTTTCCCAGATTGCACCCATGACCCCACTACTAAGTCATTTTCAATCCACATCAAACAGCCAAAACCAGGGGAAAATGTGCCCTGACTCATAGTGAAGACTGATTTACTTGGGTCACAGAATTAATGCTCTGTCCTATCAACTGCTCTAAAGGTCAAACAACCAAGAAATAAATTTAGCATGTAAATCAGGGAGACAAATTCCCCTCCTCCCAAACTAACTGTGTCAGCAAAATACGGGCTTTGGACATAGTAAACATGATGTGTCTGTAGTGTACTGCACTAGACCAGAACCTGGGAAAATCCTCTGTTTTGCACTACAACTGCCACAATTCCCCAGGCAGCATGACTATTGGCCATGCTGTCTGGGGTTCTCTGGGACTAGAATTCCTTTTCAAAAAATTTTTACACTACACCAGCATACTAGTTCAAATAAGTAACTTTTCCGAGCTCCATCTTTAACGTGGCTTGACAGAGGAACAAAGCAAGAAAGACTGAGATGTGAGAAACCATGCAGAATCTCTTCTAAAAATACTATGATCTTGCTTATTCTCACCTAGCTACAAGGGAATTATGATCTACTTTTTAGGTTTATAATCCCTATAGCAATGTCCTTCCCTTCCTGCCTCCTCCCTCTTTAATTTGAAATAACATTTTTAAAAAATCTGCAGGCCATATAACTTCTGACTCCTTTTAAAAAATACTGTTAACTTAGGAAAAAGTCAGTTTCCATTTCTGGATATTAAAACCCAGGTGTATAGCCACCTAATGACCATCCAAATTCTTAACAGAAAATCATTTACCTCTATTGTAGGATCATATTCATCTACAAAATGATTCTGAATAAGCTGTATCGTCAACGCGCTCTTGCCTACGCCACCAGCTCCAACCACAACAAGTTTGTATTCCGTCATCTTCTGTAGGCCTGTTGAAGATCAAGCAGAGATATCAATTTTATGAAATACAATCACTTCTAATCTCCAAATTTCTTCTTTGCTGCTATTTCCATGGCAGAGACCAAAATATTTTTTAAAATGCTGTTACAGAAGCAAACATCTTATCATCTAGATCAGCAAAATGGTGACTCATGGACTGGTGCTGGATTGGTCTAAGAACAGAACAATTGTAGTCAATAGGCACAAATATGGTACTGGTTTCCTTGTACACTTGGGGCCAAATGTTACTCAGACAGACTTAGAAGCACTGGTCTAGATTGTTTATTATTGCATCTATTTCACTAAAATAAATAGAAGGGTAACACCAGATCCTATCTGATCATGGAAGCTAAGCAGAGTCAGCCTTGGTTAATACTTGGATGGGAGACTGCCAAGGAATACCAGGTACTGTAGGCTATATTTCAGAGGAAGGAACTGGCAAAACCACCTCTGAATACTCCTCATCTACGAAAACCCTATGAAAGTCATGGAGTTGCTATAAGTCGACAGCCAACTTGAAGGCACATACACACATACGACTTCTCAGGACAAACTTGTTTCCAGGTTTTAAGTTTTAACATAGCTGGATATCATTCCAAGCCCTAAAAGTTCTCAGTCTCAACTACAAATCTTGAAAATGTCTTGACAAAAGCCAGAGAGAGCTCATCTATGGCACATGCTCTGTAAACATGACTGGCAGACTCCAAAGTGGAAGTGGAAATGGTGTCACACTTAGATCAACCTTTGGCTCAGTCTTTATGAACCTGTAAAACCAAAGTACTCTTACTGGTAGAGCTTTAGGTCGTCAAAATAACAGAGAAGCCCTATTTACATAATTTGGGGGTAACAGTTATCATTTACAGCCAACAAGTGTCACAATTCTTATTAAAGGAAGGGCACAACTGCCGCACAATTGCTCATAATCCTCATTGCAAAACCACTCCCTTGTGGCATCAAAGGATTGTGTTAATATGTAGAAGAGGTATTTGGACCAAGGTTTCTTAGGTTTATAAGGACTAGTCAAGATGCCACAAAAGTATGCAAGCTTGTGAGTTTTCCCACAATTCTTAATAAGGCTTGAGGTTTCTTAGGCTCATATCCCATGTAGTCACCAAAGCAAACTCATCCATTTACTGGAAAGTATACAGATATTTATTATTAAGAGAGTAGGTGCATTTACTTAATGTCTAATTTTGTATAATCTTTTTCACCCAAAGAAATATTTCAAAGTCATTTGTGGTAGAATTAAAATCAGAACAACAAATGCAATTTTAAAAAAACAAACCAGAACTAAAAATCACTTTAGACAGAATCAGCGTTGGCTAAAAGTTTTATAAGGACTAATCAAGATGCCACAAAAGTATGCAAACTTGTGTATTTTCCTACAATTCTTCATTTGGCTTGAGGATACAATTACTGTATTTAAGAAAGAAAGATGGCTATCTTGTTTTGCTTTGTAATGAACTGCTAACAAAAAAGTAGAAGATTCATGTGGGTTGGAAACCCATTGCCTCTCCCCTCAAACTTGTGCTCTCCCCCTCAGTTCACTTCTCTCTCTTTATCCCAATCTTTTCAGGCTGTTCTTCTGCTAACTCTCTCCCCTGACACTTACCAGAAGCAACTTGATCTCCATCTCTGAGGGGCATTCTAGATAAAAGATGGCATGCATGGAGCTGGCTAAGACCTTGTGGAAAAATCACTCTTGTAGGTCTGCCTCTGGCTTTGGTTATCCTGGTTAGGGAAGGTTTGGCATCTAGTGGTTAAAGATAGTATTACGATCAATCGATCAATATATTTTAATTAACTAACTTTAAAAAAACACCACAACTGCAAGAAGCACATCTCTAGGACCCTCTTAATCTGGGTTTAATAGTCTTGGTGCTATGTTAGAAATAATATACATCAAGACACACATTCTCTGTTCTTAGATTGTAAGCCTGAGGGCAGGGAACCGTCCAATTAAAAAGATTGTATGTACAGCGCTGTGTAAATTTACAGCGCTTTATAAATAAAGGTTAATAATAATAATAATAATAATAAGACAGAGAGGGAGTAAGAAATTACAACTGCTATAAAGTTAAGAGCAAAACTGTCTCTTCCAACTCTATGATTCTATGATTCTATGATTCTATGTTCTAAACTAATTTTTATCACAACCAGTTGCACTGTATGTATGACATCTGTCAAATTTATGCTTGCTTTAATGGAAACACAAGTGCTTAAAAACATTTGGGACTTCAAACCATGCTATGGTATGATTGCTCCCGGTTATCACGTTCTCTGCTCCTATCAGAGTCAATTTTTATCTCAATTTATGAGCCAACAAGTACTTTGAACTGGGCATGCTTTACAGCGAAGTAGCTTTTATTAAAATTAATGGGACATGAATTCGAGGTAGTGTCTGTAGAATCTAGTCTAACAAGGAGAACTGTGGGATTTTATTGTTCAGCATTTCTTCAGCAAACAAAAGGTTCTGAATTCATATCTCAAAAAAGTCATATGAGGTCGGTTAGGCTGAGTCAAATTGTGACTTGCCCCTAAACAAGCAACTGGGATTTGAATCCAGATTTCTCACTTCGAAAATTTACTGCAGATACCAGCCAGATGTTCTTCAATTATGAGAGGACACTTTAATAAAATTGACTTGCCCTCCAACGAACCACTGAATCAGGGAGCTCTGGTATGTTAGTAAGTAGACAGTGTGGTACTGTACAGTATAGTGTTTTCAGCATTGGATTATGACTCTGAAGACCAGAGCCTGAATCCTGACTCAGCAATGGAAACACACTGAGTGACCCCTGGCAAGTCAAACTCTCTCATAGAATCATAGAATCATAGAGTTGGAAGAGACCACAAAGGCCATCCAGTCCAACCCCCTGCCATGCAGGAAATCCAAATCAAAGCATCCCCAACAGATGGCCATCCAGCCTCCGTTTAAAGACCTCCAAGGAGGGAGACTCCACTACACTCCGAGGAAGTATGTTCCATTGTCGAACAGCCCTTACTGTCAGGAAATTCCTCCTAATGTTGAGGTGGAATCTCTTTTCCTGAAGCTTGCATCCATTGCTCCAGGTCCTAGTCTCTGCAGCAGCAGAAAACAAGCTTGCTCCCTCCTCAATATGACATCCCTTCAAATATTTAAACAGAGCTATCATATCACCTCTTAACCTTCTTTTCTCCAGGCTAAACATCCCCAGCTCCCTAAGGCGTTCCTCATAGGGCAAGGTTTCCAGACCCTTCACCATTTCAGTCGCCCTCCTTTGGACACGCTCCAGTTTCTCAATGTCCTTTTTGAATTGTGGTGCCCAGAACTGAACACAATATTCCAGGTGGGGCCTGACCAGAGCAGAATATAGTGACATTATTACTTCCCTTGATCTAGACACTATACTTCTATTGATGCAACCTAAAATCGCATTGGCCTTATTAGCTGCCGCATCACACTGTTGACTCATGTTCAACTTGTGGTCTACTTGGACTCCTAGATCCCTTTCACATGTTGTCTCCTTAAGCCAGGTGTCCCCCATCCTATATCTGTGCATCTCATCCTTAGAGGATGGCAATGGCAAACCCCTTCTGAAGAAACTTGCCAAGAAAAACCTGTGATAGGTTTGCCTTAGGGTCACCTTAAGTCAGAAAGACTTGAAGGCACACAACCATCAATATTTTTGGGACATGTTCCAGGACACACACCCAGCTCATCTAGGCACTAGTAAGACCTGCTATGCAAATATCTTATTTACTTGTTTATGTTCAGGTATGCCTCAGTTAATGAAGCAGATGTGTTCCTGGCCATTACAGCTTTACCAGAAAAGTTGGAACTAGAGACATAAATATCATGGAAAGAAAAGGGATCAGTTTCTATACCAAAAATATTTAGAGCAGTTCCACCTGTTTCAGTAAACTTTTTATTCAAAACCAACAATATGTACATGTGAATGAAACAATCAGATCCAGTAAGCCTTGGAGAGGTAACCAAAAAACATTCTGAACCTTCTAGAGACCACCTGAAGGCGTCTTCCAAAATGCATCTAGAGATGCCTTTTTTCTTTCTGTGGTCTCCACTTATGACTTCTATTTTGGTGACCAAATTTAGATATCAATATTTTTTAACATGTTGGGAGGATCAGGCAAGGCAGATTCCTCTACTCTTCCTTTTTCTCTGTTTTGCTGTGCATGCACACTCTGTAAGAAATTCTGGAGGCAACTGCTGTCTACCCCATCTGTTGTAAGTAGGCATATACAGCTATATAGTAGGACCAGTTAGTGTAGAATCCCCTTCTTTCCCAGCTCAAGCCTTATTGCATTGGTTGCTGCAGGCTTGCTGCTGCATCCAGCCACAGAAAATCTGTGCTTTCCCAGCCCTCATTCATTCTCACAAAGACTATGCTGTTAAAATATTTCCAGCTAGACAGAGGACAAAGAAAAAAGGGGGGAACACACAGGCATAGAAAGACTTTGTAAAGTTTCACAGCCAGAGGTTTTTCTTAAGTGAGATATGTCTATATTTTACTTATGTATGTGATTTATATCCTACACCCAAAATTGGGAGTCAAGCAGTTCATAAGATTTTGAAACATACAGATTAAAACACAATTAACCAAATTACAGGACTGAAACACAACTACAGTGGATTGTGACTAATTTAATACCAACGGCCCTCTGTATCCATGGATTCTTTATCCACAGATTTAAGCATCCTCAGCTTGAAAATATTCAAAAAATATATAAAGTCCAAACAGCAAATCTTGATTTTGCCATTTTCTATAAGGGATGCCATTTAACTATCATTCGTATTTGAATTTTTTTGAGGGGGAACCCAGAAGATTTTAAAGGAATCAAAGAAATCATCTTGCTAGACAATTCTAAAAATGGAAGGGGAGCAAACAAGAGTTTCAAGCACTAGACGCTACTGCGGTTACAAATAGTTTGCCCTTGATGACAGAATTAATGTTAACACAGATCCTTCAGAGACAAAACAGGGAATGAGAAACATCTATTAACCTCTTAGGAATTTTGCAGCTGGCAAGACAGGCCCTCCTACTGCATGCCCAAGAGCTTGAGATCTTTAGTTCCCTGCTTGAGACCATGTATCATCCGCTACCCAGACTCCATAACACTGCTGTCACCACTTGCTCTGGTTAAAACAGGTAGCAACAATGCCAATAATCACATGAATATGGAAATGGCACACCCACACTTATGTAGGGTCTTCAGCACAAGAACTGTCAGATACTGAAAGGTGAGTTTCTATTTATTTAAACCACAAGGGCAAACCAGGCTCATCCATGCTGGATCTCTCTGCATCACCCACAAAAATTCAGAACCATGCAAACTGTTTCCCACCCATCAGCTGCTTGGAATGGATTACAGGTATTAGTTCCCTTCTGCTTACAGCTATCGTCCTTCAAAATGGCCATCTTCATCAGAACCACTGGGGAGGAGGTAAAAAGAATAATTAATCTTGCCCTCAAGGGTGTCTATATGAATAGATGTGTGTTGCATGTGTATGACGAATACCCAGACTCTCACTATTAGCCCCACCTAGTAATGCAACCCGCCACCCAACCCTCCAAGTAATGCTTCTCAAGCTGATATTTTCCCCCAATGTGCCAGGGACAGGTACCACGTTTGTGTCATACTATTATCATGTTAGTATACTTTCCATGCACTGCCACTGATCCACTCTGAATATTTGTTGCTATCTCGAGTCGATTTTGACCCATGGCAACCCTGTGGATGAGACATCTCCAAGACTCTGTCCTCCACCGCTCTGCTTAATTCCTGCAAACGTATACCTATGGCCTCCCTAATAGAGTCCGTCCATCTAGCATGCAGCCTTCCTTCTACTTCTGTCCTAGCATTATTATTTTTTCCAATGAGTCCTCCTTTCTCATGATGTGTCCAAAGTACAACATCCTATTCTCCTGGGTATATGCATGTATGTCTTAGGATGGTTCCAAATCTATTGGGCAATGCAAAGAACAGTTCTGTATTCTTTTGTGCTACCCCTGAAAGATGCCCATCCAAAAAGACAGTCTCCTATGTGTGTTGAGGTGTGATCTGGTGTCATCCAACCCTGTGGCTGCACAGCTCCAGTTCCTTACTTCTAATTGTCATCCAGGCTTGTTGTTGTTATTGTTATATGCCATTAAGTCAGCTTAAACTTAATACAGCCCTATGAAGGAGGAATCTCCAAGATGCCTGGTCAGCAGCAGCCCTCCTTGCATACTCAGATCTGTGGCTTCGTAATGAGTAAAAACCATTTGCAATCTGCTCTTCCTGTTAATAGCAATAACAAGTACATTTCTAAACTGCTTATCAGTGCACTTAAGCACTCCCTAAGCGATTTACAATGTGTAAACTAACTGCCCCACAACAACCCCAGCAACAACTTTAGCAACCTTGGAAGGATGCCAGGCTGAGTCGACCCTGAGCCCCCGGCTGGGATTGAACTCACAACTTTGTGGTTTGTGAGTGATTGGCTGCAGTACAGGCATTTAATCACTGCATCACCAGGGCTCCTTTTCCTAATACTTTCCACTTTACCAAAAACATTATCATTGTTTCTAATGCATCTTGTCACTTCATGACATATCCAAAGTATGACAGCCTTAGTTTTATAATTTTGGCTTCTAAGAAGAATGTTGATGCTAGGCATCCGTCACGTCAAAATGGCAGCGCACATTTTTTCTCATCACGTGCTGGGGTGAGGCACGTATGGACGTTGAGACCTCGGCCAACCCCTAGCATGTGACGAGGGCGCACTTTAGGCCCGTCTAAATCGGGTCTAAGCTACAATTCCCAGAATTCCACAGTATTGAGCCATGGCAGTAAAAGTGGTGCCAAAATGGATTATTTCTACAATGTGGATGCAAACTCAGAGTGGTACCCAAGCCAATTCACAAACAGGAGCAGCTAAAACCTAACAATAAAATTTTAAACCCAATTAAAAGTCATCACATGAGAACAATTGTTTATAAACATAAAGTTGGCTCTCCTATTCACAGATATTTTTGTCCACAGATTCAAGCATCCTCGTCTTGGAAATAGAGCAGGCCCTTCCCTTATGCATAAGGGGAAACCTGCATATGCTTGTGCCCCATTGCAGGCTAATGAAGGAACTGCTAGACCATTTCTTTAATTGCCGCACGGCTTAGAGAAGATGCCAGCCACAGATGCAGGCAAAATGTCAGGAATAAATAAACACGGCCACACATAGCATGAAAAACCTACAGAAAAACTATGGACGCCGGCTGTGAAAACCCTTTGACTTCATATATGGTGACTATTACTTCCCTCAGTTGGGAAACTATGCTTCTACTAATGCAGGCTAAAATAGCATTTGCCTTCTTTGCTGCAGCATCACACTGTTGGGTCATGCTGAACGTACAATACCAGAGTCCCATTGCACTGAGTTACGGAAGTTAAAGTGGTGTCAAACTGCTTTATTTCTGCAGTGTGGCAGCAACCTAGGCCTGAAACATATAAAAGTTTCCAATTACAGATGGCCTATTGGCTCGGGGATTCTGGGAGATGCATTCCAGAGTAGTGGCATTTCTAAGCTCTACACACATCTCCTTCAAGCAGTGAAGAAGAAAGAAATACATCGTCCTTTCAGAAGTTACCTAGAGCAATGTTACCCAGCAATCCAACATGGGCACACAGGAGCCAGAATGAATCCAAGGGCAGGAAAAGGAAGAACAACTCAGCAAGAAAGAAGATGACGAAAGAGAGAGAAAAGGAGGAGAGTTGCTGAGGGGTCTTTCCTGCATTTGAAAAACTCAGGGGTGCTTTTTTCCAACACAGAAAAGGCAAAAGCAGGTAGTAATCCATCACTTGTTCTATCTTTGCTGCTTTGTTGACACTTTTTCCAGAAAAGCTATAGCCACCCAAAGAGAGAAGACACAGATCTAGGTGTGGCTAAGCTGAGTAGGAGATAATATATTAGGTCCCAGGGCACAGACATCTGGGTTTGTTATGAGATATCACCACTAAGTCCCAGGATTGAGGAGCCTGGGTTTATCATGGGACACCAACACTAAATCCCAGGGGGCCAAGTCAATTGGACTCATTTTTGAACGCCACCATTATGAGCCAAGGCTGAGGAACCTGGATTCATTATGGAATACTGCAAATACGTCTGGAGTCATAGCATGATGGACTTATTAAGGAATATCCTCACTAAGCCCTGGAGCAAAATAAGCTAGACTTATTATGAGATAGCGTAACTAGTTCCCCAAGTCAAAGTAAGCTGGACCTATTGAGAGATACCCCCCAGTAGGTCCCAGGTCAAAGTAAGTGAGACTCATTAAGGGATACCCTCATGAAATCACGAGGCAAAGTAAGTTGGATTTATTAAGGGATACCCCCACTAAGTTGTGGAGTAAAATAAGGCTTCTTTATTAAAGGATCCCTCCTTTGCAGTGGCTTAGCAGTTAAGACACCAGTTGTGATGACTGGAAGATCGGAAGGCTGTCTCTTCTCTCTTTGGGTGGCTATCACTTTCCTGGAAAAAGTGTCAGCAAAGCAGTTATTCACTTCTGCCAACCCAGCAGTTAGAAAGCATGCAAATGCAAGTAGTAGATAGATAGGTACCGCTTCTCAGCCAGATTTATTAATGAACACCACTAAATCCTGGGTTATAGAGTCATAGAATCATAGAGTTGGAAGAGACTGCAAGGGCCACCCAGTCCAACCCTATTCTGCCATGCAGGAACTCTCAGTCAAAGCATCCCATTGACAGATGGCCATCCAGCCTCTGCTTAAAGACCTCCAAAGAGGGAGACTCCACTACACTCCAAGGAAGGAGTGTGTTCCACTGTCAAACAGCCCTTACTGTCAGGAAGGTCCTCCTAATGTTGAGGTGGAATCTCTTTTCCTGTAGCTTTCATCCATTGCTTCAGGTCCTGTTCTCTGGAGCAGCAGAAAACAAGCTTACTCCCTCCCTCCTCAATATGACATCCCTTCCAAGTATTTAAACAGGGCTATCATATCAGCTCTTAACCTTCTCTTCTCCAGGCTAAACACCCCCAGCTGCCTAAGATAGGTAGATATTTATTGCAGTCACAGACCAGCATAAGAACAAAACAACAAAGAATACAAAACACATCAACACAACTCGCAAAAGAAGAAAAGATGCCTACTACAGATATGCCTATAGCCTCCCATTGTCAGGGGCAGCCCAGCTAACCCTAGGAATGCAGTTACTGATCCATAATGCAAACCCTGGGGCAAAGTAAGCCAGGCTTATGGGAGGACCAAAGGGACTGGGCTGATTGAGGGACACTCGCAATGGATGGAGTTTGATCTGGCTTTTGCCCCAAAGGCTGGGCTGCTCTGATCATACTCTTAGCTCAGGATTTATATTCTTTTTATTATACTTTATGCTGGTCAATGGCCAAATAAGCCATTGATTGATTGATTGATTGATTGACAGCCCCAACTAAGGTCCAAAGCAGACACTGCAGGAATAACGACCCAGTTCTTCAGCTGCCCTGGCTCAGTGCTGGGGAATCCTGGGAGCTGTAGTTTAGTGAGGCACTGAGCCTCCTCTGCCAGAAAGAGCTCCGGGGCCACAATAAACTACAACTCCCAGGATCCTAAGTCTCCAAATGGAGTTATCGAGGGACACTTGGGGCCAGGTGAAGTGGGTTCGTTCAGGGCAGGGCACCCGGGACCCTTCCCTCCCTCCCCTCAGGGCCCCTTCGTACCACTCTGGAGCCTTCCTCCTCCTCAGCCTCCGCCCGAAAGACAGAGAGAGAGAGAGAGACCCGAAATGGCCGGGAAGACGCCGAGGAGCGCCGAGCGCAGGAGCAGGAGGGCCGCTCTCTTTTTTAAATAGCAATCGATGCCATCCGGCGCTCGATTGCCGTGCCTGGCCAGGGCGGGGGGAGGGAGGGAGAGGAGGGAGGAGGAGCCAAGGGCGGAGGGGCGTGGCCAGCTCGGGAATCCCAGGGGCTGGGTTGCAGCAGCAAGGCTCTTCTTTCCCCCCTCCATGCAATAATCAGCTGGGCGCTGCTGCTGCGTTAAAGGGGATGGTGGTTGCATATAGAAAATGCAAGCGAGGGAGTTGGGGCTGTCATTTATTGTTATTATTATTATTATTATATAGAAGGCTTCCTCCCTGGATATGGCTCTGTTGTTATTATTATTATTATGCTTTGAGTGAGAGTTCCTGCATGGCAGAATGGGGTTGGACTGGATGATGGCCCTTGTGGTCTCTTCCAACTCTGTGGTTCTATTATTATTATTATTTAGAGGTGGCTTCCTACCTGGATATGGCTCGATGATGATGATGATGATGATGATGATGATAGAGGAGGGGGTGGCTTTCTTTCTAGATATGGCTCATTATTACTGTTTTTAGTAGTATTAATAGTATATAGGAGGGGATGGCTTCTTCATTGGATATGGCTCTGAACCTGTTTGTTGCCCTTTTCACTTGCATGCAGAGAGCTCTGCTCCAGACGTGGGAATCATCAAATCCAAATCCTGGGGTTGCATCTGCACTGCAGAAATAATCCACTTTGACACGGGTTTAACTGTCATTTAGCTCCGTGATGTAGACTCCTGGGCTTGCGGTTCGGTGAGGCTTTTTTAGCCTTCTCTTGGCAGAGAGCTCAAACTACAAATCCCAGGAGTGCATGGCAGTTGAACTGGTGTCCAAGTGGGTTATTATCTCTGCAGGGCAGGTGCAGCCCCAAAGGTGCCTGGCCAGCTCCTCTCTGCTGCATTGCTTCCAAAGCCCCATCAAACCCAGCCGGAAGGAAGGAAGGAAAGATTTACTCCTGAGCCCCACCCAAGGCATTTGCTTTAAAATAAAATGGGAGAGAGATGGTTGTAGGTTGTTTTTTTTTTAAAAGGTGGGAGAAATGATGAATAAATAGAGTGGAAAATACATCGGAGTGGATGCAAGGCAGCCAAATCAGGCATAGAGCCTGGCTGTTCCTGGGTGGACTGCGGGGAAGCTGGTAAAGTCTTCTCTGCCCTAGAAAAGTATCCGAGAAGGATTTTGTAAATGGTTGAAAAGCATCCTTTGACACGCTGCTGCGATGATCCTTAAAATGATGCTAACCGTACCAGAAGGTAAGGACTAGGGTTTATTTTTTCCTTTTTTTAAAGACGCGTCAGAAGCATGCTCAGCCTTCCCACAACACCCCCCTTTCCATGTTGCCTTGTAAACATTTTGGATCCTGCACCAAAACAGAAAATGCAGCCACCCAAAACCCATTGCAGAGGATCATTCCCCTACCAATAAAAAATAAAATAAAATCCATAAATCCCAAACCCTATGAGATAATCTTTCTCCAAATCCTTTACCAAGGGATCCATCCCTTACGCATGGCAGTGTTGTGAAAAAGCCTAGGCACTGGTTACGTAAAAGATAGGAAAGCATCAGGAAACACTGTTGCTAAAAGATAGGAAGCATCAGGAAACACTGTTGCCAAAAGATAAAATAAATAACAGTAATTCCAGATGAATAAATCTTGAGCAATGACCACCAGGTCTTGTGTTTAATCTAGGCTATAGTAATATGGGATTTAGGGCCTCTAGGGAAACATTGGAGACCCTAGAGAAGAAGACACCCTGGGGCTGATCCAGCTGGCATCATCACTGGCACCAAATGCCCCTCTGCTCCCCAGTTCCCCCCTCTCTGCCCCCCAATACCTTCTTACCCCTCTCTCTGTCTCCCGTCCGAGGTCCTTTCGCTGCTTCCAGGACGTACATACAATGCCACTTCTCTGCTCTCTCCAGCAGCTTCCAAATTCACAGGCAGGCAAGCTGTTTTTTGCTTGTTGAAGAAGCGAGACAGAGACAGAGAAGGTGGGTGGCACAGTCTTGTGTTCCTATGCAATAGTTGCAGTCAGTGGTGCTCTGGGAGTGGGGATCTTGGGTCCAAAGAGGTTGTTTTTGTCAATCCAGCCTACCTTCTTTCTTTTTTTTCCCTTGCAGGTGCATGCAAGGGTTGGCATTGGATGGACTGGCATCAAATCTTGGCACTTGAGCTGTCGGCCTGACTTAATTTGCCTGCTAGAAATTGTGCCATCCTAGATTTTTTCCCCTCCCTTACATGTGCTTGTTTTGGTTTTGAATGAAGCACTCTGGAGACCAGGGTTCGATTCCCACTTGGCCATGAAACCCACCCATCCCCTTTATTGGGCCAAACAAAATGTTGCAAAATTACATACACGCCAGCGTGGCATCATGGTTTGAGTGTTGGACAGCAACTCTGGAGTCCAGGGTTTGATTCCCACTTGGCCATGAAACCCCCACCCCTTCATTGGGCCAAAAAGTGTTGCAAAATTACATGTATGCCAGTGTGGCATCATGGTTTGGGTGTTGGACGACAACTCTGGAGACCAGGGTTTGATTCCTGTTTGGCCAAGAAACATAGTGGGTGACCTTGGACAAGTGACATACTCTCAGCCTCAGGGGAAGGGAATGGCAACCCTCCTCTGAACAAATCTTGCCAAGAAACCCCGATAATAGGGTCACCATAAATCAGAAACAGAGGCACCCAGCACATACACAAGGTTAAAAAGAGTGGAAAGGTATATAATCCCAGTCCAGGGTAACCCAAATTGACTTGAAAATAAACCCAACAGAGTGATGTCAATAGAATTTTCTTGGAAGTAGATGTGATTTTAATATTGTAATTTTTTAATTGTGTGTATGAGAGTGGGATCAAAAATCGAAAAAGGAAAAACATCTTTTGAATATTGTGTATCTTTTTTATGTTTCACCAAGCGTATCAGCATGTGCAGTATTGCTGATAAAACTCTTCTGCTGTTGCAGCATCATATTCTATTTGTTCTTGTTGTTGTGTTGTTGTGTGTCTTCAAGTTGTTTCAGATTTATGACAAACCTAAGGCAACTCTATCATGGGGTTTTCTTGGCAAGATTTGTTCAGAGGAGGTTTGCCATTGCCTTCCGCTGAGGCTGACAGTATGTGACTTGCCCAGAGTCATCCAGTGGGTTTCCTGTCCCAGCTGGGAATTGAATCCTGGTCTACAGAAATGTAGTCCAACACTCAAACTGCTACACCATGCGGATTCTTTCCCTATTATATTTGGTTTGGGTTTGGTTTGGTTTTTTTTTAATGTATTGGGGAGACTTGTATTCTATATTCAATAAAATTTTTGGTACAGCTTACATTTTAAAATGCAATAAAATAAAATCTAAAAACACATAAATTAAGAAATGTGTTGCTGTGTGTGTATGTGTTTACTTCATGGTTCATCCTTCAAGTAAATTTGGCACAGACTAAATGAATGTTCCAAATTTTAGGAATGCATAGGGTTGAGAGGGAAAGTGTGCTATATAGAATGTGAATTGTTATCCTGTTAACAGGATATGAAAGGATGGTACAAGTGAGGGTTATCTCCCTGCTATTGTATTTTAGATTGTAGACTCCTTGAGGGAGGGACGCGGCTTTTTACTGTTGTTCTGCAAAAGCACCATTTCACTTAAATTTACCACTCCCTCTGAAAGGGAACTCAGATGGGGAGCACTTTTTCCCCTATAGTAAGCTGCTATAGTAATCAGAATGATTCTGATTTGATAATAGCTAAAAGCCTTTCTGGTAGCATTTCTGCATAAATGCTGACAATTCTGACCTTAAATGATTTGTTAGGCTTAATTGATGACTTTCACACATTCTGAGCACTTAATTCTAGTAAGCATTTAACTAACAAAACACTTCTGCCTGAAAGCATGAGCTATACCTTATAAACCTCTCACTCTCATATTGAAGTTATAGTGCGTAGTGAGCAAGATACATTGCTGCCTGAGCAAGATGGCACCCCTTTCCATTCCATGCCCAAAGCTAGCAATTCATTCTTCCTCCCTCAATTATGATTCCACTTTAACTATCATGGCCACCTGTGAAATCCTGCGATTTTAAGTTTAGAGAGAAGTACTGAGAGCCACAATCCCTGGATATATTTGTAGAAGAAGTCTTCAAGTGAACTCTACAAGGTTCAGGATTTTTTGTTTATTTGCTTACTTATGCAAGGTGGAGCTGACTTGTTTGCTTCTTTTCACATGTGCATATTGTTAGTTTTGAATAAAATGTTTGCTGAAATATATTCGGACTGTTTTTGTTTGCAGTGGAGTAGGGGCATATCCCTCTTCTTTCCATGCTATTTCTTTCTTGTACCAAATTTTCTCACAAAGAAGTAAAACCCAGGAACACATCTATTTCATTCACTGCAGTCTACCTGTATACTAGAACAGCAAAAGCCCAAAGCCCAAACTCAAGGAGAAGCCTGATTTCTGATGTTCAGACATGAGTGCTGATGCCTAGGTAGCCAAAACGGCACCATCCACACCCAAAAAGGGAGGCTCAGCTGTCTGATCCCCTTTCTTTTGCCCTCTCAGTGGTGGTCATCATTCATTCCTATATAATTTGCTTTCTAGGTCACTGGGTAACTAGTTATACTTAAAATACATGCTGGGTGTTGTTTTGGCAGACTAAATATATCCGTGTTAAACCTCAGGCACAGGGCCAGTAGTAAATCGCAGTTACGCCACTTACTTGGCCAGTTGCCTCTGAGTAAGCTGTTGCTCAAGCACTCAACAGAACAGGGGTGTTGGCCTCCAGAGGTTGTGCCACAATTTCCATTAGCCCCAGTCAGTGTGTCTAGTGGTAAAGGTTCATGGGAAGTCCCAGAGTTTTGGAGATGCTAAATGTTTGGATCAGATCTCCTACATGGGGATTCTGGGAGTTTGTTGTTATTAACTGCTTTGAGTTGACCCTGACTCATGGCAACCCTATGGATAAGACATCTCAAAGACCTCCTCTCCTCCACTACTCTGTTCAGGTGCTCTAAATTCATACCTGTGACCTCCAAAATAGAGTTTATCCATCTAGTGTGTGGTCTTCATCTGTTTCTACTGCCCTCCATTATGCTTTCCTAGCATTATTGCCTTTTCTAATGAATCATGCCTTCTCATGATGTGGCCAAAGTACAACAACCTCTGCTTGATCATCTTGTCTTCCAGGGTAATTTCAGACTTGATCTGTTCAAGGACCCATTTGTTCATTATTTGTTTGTTTGTTTGTTTGTTTGTTTGTTTTGGTTGTCCACGGTATCCTCAGCACTTTTCTCCAGCACCACATCTCAAATGAATTGATTTTCTTCTTATCCATTTTCTTCACTGTCCATCTCTCACATCCATACAGGGTGATGGGGAATACAATGGTTTGGAAGATTCTAACTTTGCTGCTCATTTGTACATCTTTACTCTTTAAGATCTTGTCTAGTTCCTTCATAGCTGCCCTTATAATCTTCGTCTTCTTCTTATTTCTTGACTGCAGTATCCATTCAGACCTATGTTTGATACAAGATATGGGAACTTTTTTACTATTTCTATTTCTTCATTATCTAGGTTAAACTTATGTACGTCCTCCATGGTCATAATTCTTTGTTTTATTGATGTTCAGTAACAAGCCTGCCTTTACACTTTCTTCCTTGACCTTCCTTAGTAATTGTTCTAAGTCCATTATGTTTTCCACTAGTAGTATGGTGTCATCCGCTTGTCTTAGATTGTTGATGTTCCTTCCTCCTATCTTCACTCCTCCTCCTTCTCAGTTTAAACTGGCTCTTTGTATGATATTTTCTGCATAGAAGTTGAATAAGGTAGGGTGATAAATGTGGCCTTGCTTGATCCCCTTGCCAATTGGGAATTACTTTTGTGTCTCTGTATTCTATTCTAATAGTAATCTCTTTTCCTAGATACTATAACCCTCCAAAGTAATGTATCACAGTTCTTGATTGCAACCCAAACCATTTGGAGGGCCACACATTCCTCAACTTTCTTAAAACAATGTTTTAAGAGTGCTCACATTATAGATCTAGTTTTGTGTCTTCCTGCATGGCAGTGGTTTGGATTAGTTGACCTTTGTGGTCTTTTCCAACTTTAAGATTCTATAAATCTATGATACTAAGTGACTGCCTTTCAGAGTAGTGATGGTGCCTTATGGGTGTCCCTGTCTGCCTTATGAAGTGGTACAATCTCCAGAGTGCTGTACCACATGGATTTTCCAAGTTCATAAATCAGCTGCCAGCTAAACCATGTGCAATCCACATGGATGCCTCAGAAAGCAGAAGGGCTTCTTTATTGTTGTTGTTGTTGTTGTCTTGCTGGGGCTGGGAAAGAGCAAATCCTCCTTTGAGCAAAGATCAAGGGCTAATTCTCATGAATGCTTTCTTTTATTTTGCCTGATATCCCATGAAGTCATCGCACATTGTAAAGTTTCATTCACCAGAAAAAGCTGTGTTAACAAGAAAGCCCAATAGGTTTGAGGGCCTGGATGGTTATCTGTTTTATTGTTTGGATGAAAGACTCACTGTATAATATAGAATAATATGACTTCTTATTAACATGACTTCCTATTTCTACCCCACTCCTCTCACTGTCTTTACACATGATATTTCCATGGGTCATCTCCAGCTGGGAGTTAGGAGTGCAAATTTGGGGTTTGGGGGTACTCAGTTCCAGGCAAGAGGAAAGGGCTGTGTGCAAATTTCCAGTTCAGCTAATAGTCATGATTGTACAACTTGCAAAGTCTCTCCATGAATCTATGTATTTACCTACTTAGTTTCCCCTTCCCTCCCAGCTACTGTGACACCAGGCTCACCCTCCACTCTGCATCCACTTTCTGTCTAGAAGCAAATAGACTAGATTAAATGTCCCTTGTCCTGTGATAAGGAATAATCTCCTCATTTCACCTGGATCTGGGAAGCACCCTTTTAGCTAAGATTTCCCTCTTAATTTCCAAACAGGAAAATAAAAGTGGTGTTAAACTGCATTGATTCTGAAGTGTAGATGCAGCCCTAGGAAGGACCTGGTCTACTCACACACCCAGGAAGCGCTGTCAGCATGCCACTGTGAACTCTTGGAAGCCTCTCCCATTGCTGAATGGCACTTGGACCCCTTTGGGACTTGCGAACAAAGCAGATAGACTGGAAGAACCTAGGACATGGACAATACCTTCAAGCGCCTCAGACCACCAACCATTGGCAGCAAGAAAACTAGAACCTTTCTGTTCCACACCAGCCCAATCTACTCCTGAGGGACCATAGGCCTGTCATCTCCTAGCCTGAGGTTGACACCAACCCTAATGATGCCACTGAAGATGGGAGCAAGGAAGCTATTGTTGCACTTCACACACTCTTTTTAAAAATGTCTACTTAGGTGTGCACCGTCATCCTTGCTGCTGCAGGTCTTCTGCCTACTTATTCAGCAACAGCTCATCCGTGATAATGGGAAGGCAGTGTGCAAAGTCTTGTGGCCTCTATTTATTTATAGATTTGATGAGAAAATACAGTTGGAGAGGACAGGTTTCCAGTTTGAGTGGCCAAACTAGTTCACACTAGCAACAACGGAACCGATGAGGTAGAAAAACCTGCATCTGGACTGAATCATCTCAGACAGTCAGACCATGTGTGTGTACTTGCACCACCAGATGTTCTCCAATGATAAAATATTCCTGCAGGGATCTATTTGTGGGGCCAGGGAGGAGGGTGTTGCCTCTCAAACATTCTCTCCCCCCCCCCCCATGAAATTTTCCTTCACTCCCCAAATTTCTAGCCTTGCAGTAGTTTTCAGTTTCAGCTCAGCATTTAGAAATGCCATTTAGGCATCCAAAGAAAGAGGGCAGGTGAAGTTCCCAAGGGAATAATGCAAACAAAGCAAATAGAATAGTTATAGATGTTAACTATTTTTAGTGTCTCTCTGCAGTGCCTGAGAGGGAGGTCACCAGGCAGGTCCAGCTCCATCAGGGCTAGCCTGGAAGAAGGAAGAGCCTTCCCTCCAATCCATCTGCCTTGGTCCAGGCCTCAGAGGGAGAGAAGAACCACTGGACCTCATCCCCTTTCCCTCCACCATTCCCTTCTCCTTTTGTGTCGTGTCTTTTAGATTGTAAGCCTGAGGGCAGGGAACTGTCTGATTAAAAATAATAATTGTAAGCCGCCTTGAGAGCCATTAGGGCTGAAGGGCGGGATATAAATACCTAAATAAATAAATAAATAAATAAATTCAGGTACTAAAAGGAAAAGTTTACTTGAAGAGCAGAATTCTTACAGAGGGACCAATGCTCTCATCTCCTTTCCCAATAGCAACACCCCTGATTCCTGTACATTAAGCAAAAACAAAGCAGACCTAGCATATCAGGTAGAAGGCTAGGCTTCGGGCTGTGTCTACACTATAGATTTAATGCAGTTTGGCACCACTTTAACTTGACAAGTTTCTTCAGAGAGGGAGTTTGCCATTGGAGCTTAGAGAATGTGACTTGCCCAAGAGCACCTTGTGGGTTTTTATGCTTGAGTGCAGAATCGAACCCTAATCTCCAGAGATCAATGCTCAAACCACTACACCACCCTGGCTCTCTACCCCCTTCTCCAAACTATGTGCTTGAAATCTATAACATTTTCTTCAGCTCATTTCTCTCACACAAACATACCCCACACATATCAACCCAAGGCTGTTGTTATCTTTAGTCCCTCTGCACCTCCTTTAATAAATACCAAATGGAATATTTTCCTCTGTATGAAATGATTCATTTCCCCTTCCCTTCCTTTGAAATGCACTTTAGCCTACAATTGACAATAAATCTCTCTTCCCTTAACTGCAAATCCACCACATCTCTCATCGCGCTGCTAAGCCCACTATGAGTAAGCTACTTGCTTACGTCTTTTTACGCCATAAATTGGAGTGGCCCTTTTCCTCCACAGCACTTTTCCACCTTGTTAGTTTTCATTTTTTAAAAAAAGATCCCCACCTATACTGCAGCATCCTTTCCTTTCACCTCCACTTGCCTCCGATTCAACAATTTTTTCTATCTGCTCTTTGCATGAAACAATGAAAAAAGCAAACACCTCATGGTTTAAAGAGAGAAAAAAACAGTATTACTGTTAATAGTGAGAAATGGCTGTGTCCATACTGAAGAATTAATCCGGTTTGACACTGCTGTAACTACCATGGTTCCATGCTGTGGAATCTTGGGATTTACAATTTGTTCTGGCATCAGAGCAGTTGGACAGAGAAGGCTCAATATCTCAGACTGCCAGCATCCAGACTGCAGAAATAATCCAGTTTGATACAGCCATGGCTCAATGCTGTGGAACTCTGGAAATTATGTCTGTTGCAACACCAGCGCTCTCTGACAGAGAAGGCTAAATGTCTCACAGAACTACCATTCCCAGAATGACATAGCATTGAGCTATGTTAAAGTGGTGTCAAACTGGATTATTTCTGCAGTGTCGATGCAGCTCCTGTCACCCAATTTTAGGCTATAGCTCTAGATAAACCGGTCCTTTGTATCCGTGGATTTTTTTATCCAGGGATTCAAGCATCTGCGGTTTGAAAATATTTTTAAAATATGTACATTCCAAAAAGCAAACCTTGATTTTGCCATTTTCTGCAAGGAACACCATTTTACTGTGCCACTGTATACAACAGGACAAGCATCCATGGATTTGGGTATCGATGAGATCCTGGAATGAAACTCAAGTGGATAACATGGGCCCATTGTATTTTGCAGGCTTAATAATAATAAATAAATAATAAAATTTATTTATATCTGGCCTCTCCCGGCAGATCAAAGTGGCTAACAATAATATAACAACATTAAGATACAGCAAAACACCATAACCCATAAACCCTCCCAATGGAGGCTCTTGTGCAAAATCTCCTTTTCGCCCATCTGTGTGTATAGCACACCATGCCAATCTAATGGAGTGTAGGGACAGGAAACTAATTCCATTCCAGTCATAAGATATACTCAGCGTCAGATTTCTCCCATATGTTCTTTCTGGAATCCTGTGGCCTCATAAAGTAACACTATAAAGGAATCTCACAAAGGTCTTCCTCTCATTCTGTTATATCTGGTGCTCAAACATGATGGTGCCTACATCCTTCCCAAGATCTACGGATGTCTCACCTCCCACTCTGAACAGCAAGACTTCCTCTCCCACAATGACCAAAAGTTAACTCTTCATCTTTCTATTTGGAGAAACTATGCTCTCATGATACAGATGATGTGTGACAAAAATAGACACAAATGGCCCACCATTATCTTGGATTGCATCCGAGCGGCAGAAATAATGCCATTTGGCACAACTTTAACTGCCACAACTCTAAGCTATGGAGATCTGGGATTTCTAGTTTTGTAAGACATTTAGCCTTCTCTGTCAGAGAGCTCTGGTGCCATAACTAACTACATCTCCCAGGATTCCATAGTATGGAACCATGGTGGTTGAGCTGCATATCAAATTGCATCATTTCTGCAGTGCAGTGCAGATGCAGTCTTGCTTGGAAATGCTTTGATCACTATGTATTTGAATCTATCTACTACAGTTCATTTATGTTCTCATTTTCTGTTGAGGCTGAGAGAGTGTGTCTTGCCCAAGGTCACCCAATGGGTTTACACGACCGGGCTGGGATTCAAATCCTGGTCTCCAGAGTCACAGTCCAACATTCAAACCACTACCTCACACTGGCTCAGTTGCTTCTGCACATCCATTAAAGAGACCAGGAGCCATAGGGCTACCTCTTTCTCTGTGCAAGGCCCACCTTACAGGGTTGTTGTGAGGACAGAAGGAAGGCCATGTGTGCTGCTGTGATCTCATTGGAGGAAAGATGAGATAGAAATGTAGTTAACCAATAAAAAGAAACTGGGAAGAGGACAACAAGGAAGAGTCAAATGGCCAAATGGACCAGGTGCAGCATAACCCTTCAGTAGAGTTGAGGAGGGTGACTGGACAGATTTTACGTTTAAAAAATCATATGTCTATCCATTCTCTACTTTCCTAATCATATCCTGCAGATGGTATTTGCTTAATAAGCCAAGATGTTCTTCAGCTTAATTAAGCAGTTTGTGCAAAATATTTTCAGATGCTGGAATGAAAGACCCCACACAGAGACTCTCATCATGGATAATGGGAATAACGTGGCAGCTGTCTATGTTTAGACCACCTAAGATCAACGGATTGCAATTCATATTCTGCACAGCATTTGCTGAGAGATAAAGTACAGACTTAAATATTGTGACTTCACCTTGACACTGCCTTGAATCCCATTTTGGGAGAAAAGCATGATAGAAGACCATTAAAAAATTATAATAAATTGATAATTTAATTAAGACCATAATTCTGGGCACACTTGCTTAGCAGTAAGGCCCACATAGGACAGTGGGACTTGCTTCTGACTGTGAGGATTTGTGTAGTAAATGTTTGCTTCGCACCACACATGAATTGTTTTGTGTGCACAATTCAAGAAAGACGTTGACAAGTTGGAGCAAGTCCAGAGGAGGGCAACCAAAATGGTGAAAGGTCTCTTAAATCAGTTGCCCCCTTTTTATTTATATATCTCCCAAAGAGACAGGATATGTGGTTACTCTCTTTTCACTTTCAAGAAAAGTTACACAGCTGCTTCCAATGAAGCAATGGTTTTTGTGTGATGAGATCAGAAAAGAGAACAATTAAATTTATTGGGTCAAATACTATTGTTAGCCCCAAATGAAGTAGATCCATTGGATCAATGGGATTTGCTTATGCATTGACTATTAAAGTTCAGCTACTGATTCAGCGACATTAATCAACTCAGGTCATGCTCATATCAAACATTTTCAAAGGCGCATTTTTATAATCTTGTTATATTTCAGATTTCAAAAATCTTTGAATCATACAAAAATGTCTGCAAAATAAAAGACAGGGCAGGAAATTAACTATTTATATAACCGTGTGTAACTCTGTACAGTACTGTTTTTAGTCAGATGTTTATTTATTTATTTCAAGGATTTATATCTCGCTTTTCTCCCACAATGGAAATTATTTTAATTATTTTTAAGTTTTTACTGTAAAGTTTTAAAAATGCTTTCATCTGTGAACCGCCTTGGGTCCCTTTCTGAGAGAAAAGCTGCATGCAAATGAAATGAAATAAATGCAAAAATAAATCAATGCCTCTAAAACCAGCTTGCTGTCACAGCCCTGAAATCTGAGGCTGTATCCGTACTGCAGAAATAATTCAGTTTGACACCACTTCAACTGCCATGCCTCAATGCTAAGGAGAAACCTGGGTGGCATAGTGGTTTGAGTGTTGGATTACAACTCTAGAGACCTGGGTTCGATTCCCAGCTCAGTTATGGAACTGATTGGATGACCTTAGGCAAGTCACATACTCTCAGCCTCAGAGAAGTCACTGACAAACATCTTCTAAATAACTCTTGCCAAGTAAACTCCATGATAGGTTCATGGCCTTAGGGTCGCCATAAATTGGAAAAGATTTGAAAGCACACAAAAACAACTCAATGCTGTGGAATCCTGGGCTTTGTAGCTTGTTGTGGCAGAATAGCTCTCTGACAAAGAAGGCTAAATATCTCACAAAACTACAAATCCCAGGATTCTATAGCATTGAGTCATGGCAGTTAACAAGGTGCCAAGTTCAATTATTTCTGCAGTGCAGATGCAGCATCAGCCTAGTCAAGAGACAGGTTTGCCTGCTGATTGTGAATATGTGTGCATCCTAGAATATATCCCAGAACAATCTGCAATGCAACAGACCAGCTGATGTGGAAAGGGATTCCCTAAAGACAGACAATGTAGAAACCAGTGGCTCAGAGCTGCATACATAATGAGAGAGAAAAAACCTGGTCTGTTTGGTTGGCTTTCAGTCTGTAAAATTTGCTACGCTGGCTGCGGATTAAATGCAACATGGCAGTGTAGGTGGGAAGAGGAAGGCTTAACTGACTTGGAAGTGTTGCAGAAGCAATTGTAAAAAGCAGGAAAAAAGAAGAACAGAAGCAACTTGACATGGGTGAAACCAATTTCAAGGAGAGTCTAACAGAAGGTCCCACAAATGTAATGTGGCATTTTCATTCTAGCAGAGAGCTGTGGCGGGAACCACATTAACATATTAATGATTAAATCCATTGAGGAAGATATTCTAAAGTAGGTGGAGAATTGTGGGGCCCAAGGACCCCATGCAGCCAGACTTGTGGTCTTTTTTATAGAGCTGTTGGTATTTTTTATCTTTATTGTTATGCTTTTAAATAATTTAATTAAAAAAAATAATTATTTTTTAAATTAAAGATGTAATGGCATTTTAATACGATAGTTTATTCAACAATGTTTTAACTTTTCTTATCAAACTTTTGGAGAGGGCCAGTATGGCATATGTTGGATTCCAGTTCTGGGAACCAGGGATCAATTCCCAGCTGAGACCCAAAACTCACTGGGTGATCCTGGGCAAGTCACACTCTCTCAGCCTCTGAGGAAAGCAATGGAAAACTTTTTTTGAACAAATCTTGTCAAGAAAACTCCATAACAGGGTCACCTTAGCGTTGCCATAAGTCAGAAATGACTTGAGGCACACAACAACCACAAATCAAAAATTTAGCTCTTATCCTGTTTTAACCTTGTTGCAAGCTGCCTTGCAACCCATGTTGAGATGAAGCCAGGAGATTTAATAAAATAAATAGCCCTGGTTGGAACTTAACACAGCAGCTCTGTTTACGGCTCAGTCTAGGTTTGATTGTTGCTAGTTATCATTTAAGCTGACTTGCATGACTTTCCATTCTAGGTTCTATGTGGAACTGTCCAAGGTAGAATCTTAGGGTTGCAAGGATCTGCAAAAGCCCAACCTCCTGCCTTGGAGGAGAGATAGCTAAAGCACTCCTGAAAGATCCTCATCCAACTTGTTGTTGTTGTTGTTGTTGTTGTGTGCCTTCAATTTGTTTCCAGCTTATGGTGACCCTAAGTCAAACCTATCATGGGGTTTTCTTGGCAAGATTTGTTCAGAGGTGGTTTCCTGTTTTCTTCCACTGAGGCTGAGAGCATGTGACTTTCCCAAGACTGCCCAGTAGGGTTTCATGGCCAAGTGGGAATTGAAACCCTGGTCTCCAGAGTCATAGTCCAATGCTCAAACCACTACACCACAAAAGATCTCCAAAGAAGGAGAGACCACCACTCTCTGAAGCACTACTCTTGAACAGTTCTTCCAGTAAAGAAATTCTTAATGTTTAGGTGGAATCTCTTCTCTTGTAATTGAATCCTTTGGTTCAGATTCTAGTCTCTAGAAGACCAGAAAACAAGCTGGCTCCATCTTCTAAGTGACACTCCTTCAGGTATTTAGGTATGGCTATCATATTACTTCCTAATTTCCTCTTCTCTAAGCTAAAAATACCCAGCTCCCTACCTCATTCCTCAGAGGTCTTCATTTCCAGGCCATTTCAGTTACCATCTAAAAGCTTATCTTTGGAGTTTATCAGACAAGGGAAATTGGAAGTATAATCCAATGGCAATCTGAACACTACCGTGGGGTTTAACGTTATTGCGTGATAACCCACTACATGCAAATTCGGGCAATGGGAAGTCAGTCTGAACGCAATCATGTGGTTTCATGTTATTGCATGATAGACTGCCAGATGCAAATTTGGGCAATGGCATGCTATTTTTGGGCAATGGGAAGCCAGTTTGAATGCAATGCGCATTCACGCAATTGCGCTAAACTAGCGACTTTAAGTGAATGTGTCTGGCCCCACTTTCTTTTTATTCAAATTTAAGAGAAATTCCTCCCATTCAATGTCCTCAGAGTGACCAGATGTCATAACCACAAAGGAGGACAAGGCACCACAAAATGTAGGAAATGCAAGAAAAATATAGGACATCATAAAACAAAGGCAAAAAACACTAATATAAGTACAAATGTGTCCTTCTTAATCATGTTCAAAATGGAAGACATTTTGAAATTCCTCTGGGATAGAAGGTTGAAATGTAGGACATTGCCTGGAAAGGAGGACATCTAGTCACTCTGCCTTGAACTGTGATGCTGAGAACTGGACACAGTACACTGGTTTTCACTATACCTACCTCAATATAGTACTTTACTTTATTTTTGCAGAAATTTATTTACTTAGCTTTGGCCCAGCTTAGAATCATAGAATCATAGAGTTGGAAGAGACTGCAAGGGCCATCCAGTCCAACCCCTCTGCCATGCAGGAACTCTCAGTCAAAGCATCCCTGACAGATGGCCATCCAGCCTCTGCTTAAAGACCTCCAAGGAAGGAGACTCCACTACACTCCGAGGAAGTGTGTTCCACTGTCGAACAGCCCTTACTGTCAGGAAGTTCCTCCTAATGTTGAGCTGGAATCTCTTTTCCTGGAGCTTGCATCCATTGTTCCAGGTCCTAGTCTATGGAGCAGCAGAAAACAAGCTGGCTACCTCCTCAATATGACATCCCTTCAAATATTTAAACAGGGCTATCATATCACCTCTCAACCTTCTTTCCTCCAGGCTAAACATCCCCAGCTCCCTAAGTCGTTCCTCATAGGACATGGTTTCCAGACCCTTCACCATTTTGGTGGCCCTCCTTTGAACACACTACAATTTCTCAATGTCCTTTTTGAATTGTGGTGCCCAGAACTGGACACAATATTCCAGGTGGGACTTGACCAGAGCAGAATACAGTGGCACTATTACTTCCCTTGATCTAGACACTATACTTCTATTGATGCAGCCTAAAATTGCATTGGCCTTGTTAGCTGCCGCATCGCACTGTTGACTCATGTTCAACTTGTGGTCTACTTGGACTCCCAGATCCGTTTCACACATAGTCTCATTCAGCCATGTGTCCCCCATCTTATATATGTGCGTTTCATTTTTTCCACCCCAAGCTTTCAGCTCTATTAAGGTCATTTTGAATTCTGGTCCTGTCTTCTGGGTATTAGCTGCCCTCATAATTTCATCCCATTTGCAAATCTGATAAGCATGTGCCATCATCTGAGTCATTTGTTAAAGATGCTGAACAACACCAGACCCAGAACAGAATCCTGAAACACCCAACTAGTAACTTCTCTTGAGGATGAAGAGCAACCATTGGTGAACTGGCTTTGAGTATAGTCCATCAATTCAGCCACAGCACTGCATTTAACCAGCTTGTCTGCATATCAAAGTGCAAGGTGCCTTATCAACCCTTAAGACTTCTTGAGCCTCAGAGTTCATGGTGTCCTGGGCTCTTTGTTAAACACAGGGCACAGCTAAATGTTTGCTTCTCCCAGCATTATTTCAGAACATTCAGTATTGTTAAATACATCTCCAATGATGGGTGGCACCTTAACTAATTTGCACAGCTGCTGCCTTGAAAAGAAATCAGTGAAAGCCATTGCATGCAGTTTTAACTTGCTGAGCCTATACCCAGACCTACCAGACTGGTTTTCTTGGTGTATTCTAACCTTAAACAAAATAAATATTGCTTGGAGCATGTTTTGCTGTTTGCTTTCACTGACAGCAAAGGCAATAAAAGGTGTTAGCAGGGCTTCTTTCAGACTGCTGACTAAGGGGCGGTTTGGTTTTGCTTTGAGCAGCCTTTGAATACCTGCATTCGTAGGACTGCCATAATTCTCTTCCACTAAACTGAGAAAAAAGAATATGGGACTGGATTGGAAAGAATATCAGCAAAAAACACTCCACACACACACACACACACACACACACACACATTTTGACATTTAATATTGTTTTATTGCATATTGCAGTTGTATTATTGTAATTATTGTCATCTTCATCCTCACCAAATCAGCACATAAAAAGAAATCAGAAATCATTCTGAATCAAGATTAATGTCTTGACATTAATTAACTAATTAATGAAAGTTTGACATCGCCTACCTACCCCCACCATCCAAGACTTCAACAACTGGCAGATAGGCAAATCTAAAAAAAATTTTTCCTAGTATTGTAAAGAAATGTTTGTAGGAATGAGGATGGACAACCAGTTGAGTTTCTTGCACAGGCCCTAACAGGAACAGAAAACAAGGCAGCTTTTTGATTTTATTTCACAATGCATACACCAAGGCACTGCTTTTTGATGGCTTTCCCCTTTTTTGATTAATGTTTTGGACACATTGGCTTCAGTATTCCAATCTGGGCACAAGTTCAGAATGACAAAAACAACAACCCTGTCCTTCCCATGCTAGCAAAAATGAACAGCCTGCAGTTGCTGAAGGACTAAAAAAAGGAAGGTATCAAGGTTCCACTTTCACTGTTCCACTTTGTAGGTGAGGAAGGAGGGAGAGAGAGACTTGTAGAAGGAAAGACTGGCCTTATACTTTCACCTTTTTCACCTCCTAAAGCAGAGGGAAGGATCAGAAAAGAGACAGCTTGATTAATATGCCTTTCCCTGCAGGGAAAGGCAATGGGGTGCCATGGCTGAGTAGGGATTCAAACCTTGGTCTCCCAGAATCCTAGTCCAGCATTCAGATCATTACAGCATGCTGGCTAATAAATATAGCTGAGTATTAGCCACTTTGTTGCTACTAAAATTTGCACCCAATCATCATTAGTTTCCCTAACACATGTATTTAATGTTTAGTCTAATAAATATTAGACGGGAACACACCAGATTGCTCCTCTGGCAAACCTTAGCAATGAAAGAACTGTGGGTTCCCTCCCCCTGCCACCTTGTTCTTTTCTGTATTCTCATTAATGATATAATCAAAATGTCCTGCCAAGTGAGTGATGTGACAGTTTTATTCAAAACATTTTCTATAGCATTGCAGTTTGGGGTGGGAAGGGAGGGAAGGGTGATCACACAACTGTAGGAGAATGAATTAATTGGGAGATTTAATGTACGGATGGACAACTTAGAAATGAATGGCCTGATCTCTTTGTCCAGAGGAATGGCTGGTTGCATTTGGCAGCACAACCAATGGGACAGAAAATGGGGCTTGCTGATTCAAAGGACAGAACAAGTGCTCATCACCTTATAGATAATGTACAACTCTGGGTCTAGAATCTCCATCTTTAAAAACAAAAGTGCACACACAAATACCGAAAGCCTCTAGCCCTCATGGTTGAAAAAAACAGCTGAAATCAGAATATTAGAGCTGGAAGAGACTGCAAGGGCCAAGTAGCCCAACTCTGCCATGCAGATAGAATCTAGATATAACCAAAGCACTCCTGAAAGATGCTCATCCAACCTCTATAGTCTGCCACCCTCTGATACAGTCTGTTTTAATAATAATAATAATAATAATAATAATAATAATAATAAGCTTTATTTGCATACCGCTTTTCCGTGGACGATCAAAGCGGTTTCCAATATCAGATTAACAATACATAACACATCATGACTCTGCTTCTCTCCCCTCAAGAAGGTGGTCGGAAGGAGGGCTCTTTTGTTGTTGAATAAAAAAGAAATGCTTCCTAATGTTTAGATGGAATTGCTTTTCCTGTCCATTGAATCCATTGGTTTGGATTCTAGTCTTTGGACCAGCAGAAAACGATCTTGCTCCATTTTGTAGGTGACAGCCCTTCCGAAAGATCTTGTAGCACCTTTGAGACTAACTGAAAGAAAGAAGCTGGAAACATGAGAATTTCGTAGACTTAAGTCTACTTCCTCAGATGTGTTTAAGTCTATGAAAGCTCACGCTGCCAACTTCTTTCTTTCAGTCAGTCTCAAAGGTGCTACAAGATCACTCTACGTACTGATTGTACAGACTAACACAGCTATATCTTTCAATCCCTTCAGATAGTTACCTCTCAGTCTTCTCTTCTCCAAGCTAAACCTACCCATCTTCCTAAATCGTGTGTTTTGGATCAATCTCTCAGAAGTGCTTTAGGTGTGAATTCTTGCATGGCAGAGGGTTGAATTAGATGACCCTTGGTATCTCTTCCAACCCTATGATATTATGATTCTATGAAACCCCCAGCAACCTATTTGCACACAAAAGGAAACCGTTTTCCATGCTCTTCCATGTGGATTATATGCACACTTGAGAGGCGCTCCCTTCTATCAGATCAGGGTTTTTTTGTTCATTGAACCCATTGCTGTCTACTGGGATTGGCAATGGCTGTTCAGGACTTCAGGCAGGAAAAAAAATATATTTCCCATCACCTGATTTTTAATGACCATTTTAACTAGAAAAGCCAAGGACTGACTTTGGGAACTTCTGCGTCCTTAAGCATGTTTTCTACCACTCAACAGGACTATGATTCCTTCCCATTAAACTCAGTATGGCATCTTTGACTGGCTGATTGATGGATTCATTACATTTTTACCTCCTACTCTAAAACTGGGAAGGATCTTGGAGCTGTTTCCATATCAACAGCAGCAACAACAAAGAGGAAGATTTCAGTAAGGCCTTTGACAAGGTCCCCCCATGATATTCTTGCAAACAAGAGAGTAAAATGTGGGGTAGGCCATGCAACCCTTAGGAGGATTTGCAGTTGGCTGACCATCCAAAGCCAAAGGGTCCGCAGCAATGGCTCCTTTACTTCATTCTGGAGGGAGGTGACCAGATTTTAATATATTATTAAATTGTTTTAAACAACAACAATAATAATTTAATTAATTAGTAATCCAAAATCCCAAACACACCTCGTTCCAAACATATGAGATAAGGGAGACTGGACCTGAAATGTATTTATTACGTTGAAGTTTGTTCCATTTATTTAAAACATTATTAATTTATTTTAAATAATAATAATAATAATAATAATAATAAATGAATAATAATCCAAAATCCAAAACAACTGGTTCCAAAGATTTGGGATAAGGGTGACTCAACTTGCAATGCATTTGTTACACTGAAGTGTGTGCCATTTATTTAATTCATTATTGCATTATTTTAATTAATAATAATAATAATAATAATAATAGTAATAATCCAAAATACCCCTGGTTCCAAACATTTGGGATAAGGGAGACTGAACCTGAAATGTCTTTATTACACTGAAGTTTGTGCCATTTATTTAATATATTACTAAATTATTTTAATAAACAACAACAAACAAATAAATAAATAATCCAAAACCCAAAACATAATTGGCTCCAAACATTTGGGATAAGGGATCCTCAGTCTGAAATGCATTTATTACACTGAAGTTCATCTCCTTCTAAAAAGGGGAGTAACCCCCCCCCGAAAAGAACAGCCCCAGCCCTCTTTGCTCTTCCTTCACCCTCCCCTCCTGGGAGCCACGCACTGCGCATGCGTGCAGCATTAATTCCCCCTAAAGCAGCCGCCACCCAAGAGAGCAAAAGCAAAAGGAATGAGGCGAGACTCCCAAAGGGGCTGTTTAAATAGGTTCTATAAATACGACGGGCTCGGCTGACTCCTGATTGGCCGCTGCCTCCCGGCGAATTTGCATACAGGAGTAATCCGATTGGGCAAGACGAGCTCCGCCCACTCCTCCGCGTTCGATCCCATGCTTACTATTGCGGACGCTGCAACCTCCGCCTGGCTCCATTCGCACTGGAGAAATAAGCCCGGTTTAGCACCGCTTTAACTCTTGTCTGGTTCAAGGCTATGGAATTCTGGGAGAAGGAGAACTCCAACTCCCAGAATTCTATAGCCTTGAGCCAAATAAAGTTAAAGCGATGCCAAACCGGGTTTATTTCTCCAGTGAGGATGCAGCCTTGGGTTTAGTTTGCAAAGAAGGCAAACTCCTGGCTCCCAAGCAGGCTGCGTCTGCACCGCAGAATTAATGCAGTTTGGCACCGGTTTAACTGCCATGGTTAATAATAATAATAATAATAAAATTTTATTTGTATACCGCCCTTCTGAAAATCAGGGCGGTGAACAGCATGGAATCCTGGGATTTGTAGTTTTTGCAAAGTCTAGCATTCTCTAGAAAATATATTGAAGGGTAGAATTCAAAGGGTTATGCATGTATAAATTCCCTTACGCTGGGGTTTTTGGCCCAATTTGGAGAGTAGCTGCATTCAATTCAAGGTTGTGGAAGTTGCGCATGAGGTGCAATTGTGCATGAACACTAGTGTGCATTGCGCACTCGCTTTGAACCTTCAGTTCAAAGAGTTATGCAAGTTTAAATTCCCCTATGCTGGGATATTTGGCCCAATGTGTGAAATAGCTGCATTCAGTTCAAAGTTATCGAAGTTGCAATAGGATGCCATTGCGCATGAATATAAGTATGCATTTAACATGGATGTGTTAAGCTTTGCACTGCACCTTGAATGTGAACATTTGTGCCTTCAGTTGCACTTTTCGGGTTTGGCTTCAGCTGGACAACTAGCACAAATAGGCTGGCATCCTTTTAGGGACTTTTCTGCAATGGGATGAAGAGGGCAATGCTCTTGCCCTTGCTTGTTGTGTGGCTTCAGGTTGTTTCCAACTTACGGCAACCCTAAGGCCAACCTATCATGGGGTTTCCTTGGCATCGCCTTTCGCTGAGGCTGAGAGCATGTGGCTTGCCCAAGGTCACCCAGTGGGCTCCATGGCCAAGCTAGGAACTGGACCCTGGTCTCCAGAGTTGTAGTCCTGTTCTTAAACCGCTATGCCATGCTGTCTCAGGATTCTGGATTCAAATCCCCACTGAGCTATGAAACCCACAGGGTGCCCTGGGGCAAGTCACACTCTCTCAGTAGCAAACCCCCTCTGAACAGATCTTGCCAAGGAAACCCTGTGGTAGGTTCGCCATAAGTCGGAAACGACTTGCAAGCCAGCCGACCACAAAATATGAAGAGTGCTGTAACAAATAATTTCACACATAACATATTCCAAAACTCAAACCATTATGCCATGCTGGCTTTCCTTGCATTAGGTCTGAAAGCCTCCCACATACATCCAGCATCTGTAAAGCCCTGGGAAGGAGTAGGACTTACCTCTGCTGCTTACCAGAGAAAAAGGGAGGAAGAAGGAATTTTGGAACATGAAGTTCCTTCCTGGGGGAAGGAAAAAGGCGGGTGTATTTCAATTGAGAGGTTTGTAGTTTGAATGTTGGACTATGAATCTGGAGACCAGGGTTCAAATCCCGATTCAGCCATGTAAAGCCTTGGGCAAGTCACACTCTCAGAGCCTCAGGGGATGGCGATGGTAAAGCCCCTCTGAAGAAACTTGCCAAGATAACCTCATGATAGGTTTCCCTTAGGGTCGCCATAAGTCGGAAATGACTTAAAGGCACACAACAACAACACTACTTTGAGTGTTTATCTTCATTCCTCTCCCTGCGCCTGGCCAGAGCAGCTTCTCTATGGTCTGAATCCCATCTGCGCTCTATCCCTTACCCACCAGTAAACAACAGCAGTTGGGACCCCTATACCTTCCAACATTTCACAGGTGAAAACCAGGACCTAGGTGACCAAGCAAAGTCAGAGTGCGGCCAAGAAGATGGTAACAGTTATTAATGAGGAAGAAGAGACAAGCTGGAAGAGGCTGCAGCAGTTTGCTTTTGCCTGAGCCTAAAGGGAAGGACAAGATTCCCCCCCCCCCTTCCTGTCCTCTCCCTCACTGCTGAATTAACTGAATACAAGCTACTTTTGCACTGTGAAGGCAGTTTGCAGCAACTGAAATATGCTCTGGATAAATGGGGAAAGTGGAAAGAGGAGAGAGAAACTGGGACATTTTAAAAGCAGCTGAAATAATGGGATGGCAGAAGATTAATTGAAACTATCCTTGCAAAATTGAGACTGTTGCGGGGTACATTTGGGTGGGTAGCATTTGGGGATGTAGATACGGGGACAGAGCTATGCGATACATCTACATCTCCCAATGCTGGGTTGTTTCCACACATTTTTAAAATGTTAGACATATACCTAAATTTGTAATGCGTGAAATTATTTGTTGTGTTCCTCAGTTATCTTGCTATTCTGCATTTCTTCCAAAATGGTAAATGGTTCTCTTCTTCATATTTTTTTGTTGTGTGGCTTCAAGTTGCTTCTGACTTACAGCGAACCTAAAGGTGAACCTATCACAGGGTTTTCTTGGCAAGATCTGTTCAAAGGGGGTTTGCTGTTGCCATCCTCTGAGGCTGAGAGGGGATGACTTGCCCAAGAGCATCCAATGGGTCAGTGGGTATTTGAACCCTGGTCTCCAGAGTTGTAATCCAACACTTAAACCACTACACCATGTCCTCAAACAATCTGGGAAGGTAAATCTGGCTGAGCAAGAGCAAGTAGTCAGTGATCACCAGATGAATATCATGGCTCAGTAGGTAGCAGATCATGGATATTTCCCAGACAGGCAGATCTTTACGCAGTGGGCACGACACTTGCTCAACCGAAAACAGATCAAAGCAAAGCCAAAACTCCTCCCAATGACCATGAATCTCTCTGCCAAGCCCTTACCCCATGTCTCACTAAGCCCTGCACCGCATTGTGGTTTCTGTGTGGCAATACGCAGAACAAGTGATGACGCCACTCATGACCACAACACTGAAACCTTTATTTATCTTCCCCACCCTAAGCCTTAGGAATTTTACAAATATACATTTTGTCTGGGAAAGAGAAAGAAGGGGGAAACTGAGATAGGCTAAGATAGTTCGACTGTACGTCTGAAAGACTGCAAACTCTGCAGACTTTACAAGAGCATAACAGAGCAGGACTGTACTTCAGGGAAGTCTAAGCAGTTTTGGTGTGGGCTGGTGCAATGTCATACATTTGGAGTGAGAGTGGTGTGGTCCTCCAGATGTTGTTGAACCACAGCTTCATGCATTCTTCAACACTTAGGGAACGCACCAGGGATGCTGGGTATTGTAATCTGATGGCATCCAAAGGACCAAAGAATTTCCCTCTCTCCATCATATGAAGATGTGGACCTGAGGGTAAAATCACTTCAGCTAAGTGAGACATACTGTACTTCTGAATAAACATGGCCAGGATTCTCAGGGTTCATTTCCACTGTAGAGATACTGAAGTTTGACATTACAGTGAGTAATGGGGGTTTGGTTCCAGGATCTGCCGTGAATAACAAAATCCGTGAATGCTCAAGTCCCATTAAATATAACGGCATAGCAAAATTATGTCCCTTATATAAAATGGAAAATCAAGGTTTGCTATTTGGATTTTTTAAAAAATATATTTTCAAGCTGTGGATGCTTAAATCCATGGATAAAAATATTGGTGAGTAAGAAGGGCCGGCTGTGCTTTAATTGCCATGGATCCATCCTACAGAATCTTTTTGAATTTGCAGTTTGGAGAGGCCCCAGCACTCTGGTAGGGAGGGTTTAAGACCTTGTCAAACTACAGATCTCAGAATTCCATAGGATGGAGCAACAGCACTTAAACTGATGCCAAACTGCATTACTCCTACAGTGTAGATGCACCCTCTGAAGAACACATTGAAAACTGTCTTAACCTGAATTTGGGAACAAATCATTCCAAAGTCCAAGAGATAAAATTTGAATTCCATTAGCAATACAAAAAGGTACTTCTTCTGAGTTTCCAGATGTCTCCATCCTTTGTGATGGCACAGCCCCCTTTGTTAGGCAGAGAATACTGAATCTCTCAAGAGAAGCCTCCATGCTTTCACATTAGTTAAGTGCTGTTTTGTCAAAACATGTCAAATGTAGGTACAATTTTTAAGATGTTTTACTATTGTAGGAGTTAGAAACCCCAAATAATAAAGTTCCAGTCCTTTGGTTCTCTCTTTAGGATTCCCTGTTGTGGCTAAAATGTGGTATCTTCACATCCAGGAAACATATTCAGGGGTAGCTGTGTTGGCCATATAGCAAAGTACAATAACATCCAAAGTCCACAAAACAGTGATAGCTTTCTTTGGCCAACCAAAACACACAAAATACATGATGCATGCTTTCAAAACTCCACTGGATTCTTCATCAGACAAAAGTATTTAAAAAACATACAGGTTCCCCAAGATGCTTTTTTCTTTTATTTTCTTTGGAGATCATTTAGCATGGAGTGTTTATCATCTGACAAACTTTTGGAGGTGTCTGGGATTTTAGTGAGAGAGCACCCTCTCCTGGTACAAATATTTTTTCAAACCTGCTAGACTCATTTGCGTTAAAAGCATTCAAAAGAAGCTAGGATAAAGAGGAGATAAGTGGAATGATCTCAGAATCATCTGATTTAGCACAGAGGTGTGGAAGAACAATTTTTAACTCCCTTACCACCTAAAAAAAAAGAAAACTACATGCTGCATTTTATTCAAAATTTGTTGTTGCTATGTTATGTTCCTTCCAGTTGACTCTGTCTTACAGCGACCATGTCCTAGGATTTCTTGCTGAGATTTATTCAGAGGAGGTTTGCCTTTGTTTTCCTCTGAGGCTGAGAAAGTGTAATTTGCCCCAGATCTCCCAGTTTCCATGGCTGAGCAGGGATTTGAATCCTGGTCCACCAGAATCTTGGTCTAACATTCAAACCACTATACTATACTATACTGTACTATACTATACTATACTTTAATAGCTCTCCTAGACTGACTTGAGTTTATGGTCACCGTATCAAAGGGTTTTCTTGGTAACCTTTGTTCAGAGGGGGTTTGCCTTTGCTTTTCTCTGAAGCTCAGAGAGTGTGACTTACCCTAATTGTTGTGGTTTCCTGCCTCAATCCATAAGGAGAGGTGGGAAAGAAATAAGTGTTGTTGTGGTTGCTGTTGTTGTTGTTTAATTGTCATAACCAGCACTTTGAATTCTGCCTGGAACAGATTGGCACCCACTGGAACTGTTTCAATGAGGGGATTTTATGAGTCATATAGCTTGACCCAAGAGTTTATCAGGTGGGGAAAAGAACGTCCCTGTCCTGTCCTGTCCTGTCCTCACCCTTGTGCAATTGCCGGAAGGACTTTCACATGATGTTGTGCCAATCAGGACATTGTCCTGTCCTCATTCCCCGTCATTTTGTATTAATGGAAAAACCCATTAATACAATTCCACTTTACTGACGAGACACATGTGAATTTCTTTCATGTGATCACAGTCATGGATGGGATAAGGATGGGAGATCAATTCTCTCCCATCCCTGTGTGATAATCTCTCCAGTCAGTCAGCAGCCTTCCTGCAACATTTTGAACCTACTGAAGTTTCTGAACAGCTTTCAAAGGCTGGTCCATGTAGAGTGTATTATGGTAATCCAAATGGGATGTGATCAAGGCATGTGTCCTCATAGAATCCTAGAGTTGGAAGAGAAGGGCCAAACCCATTTTGCCATGCAGGAATACATAATTAAAGCCCTCCCGAAAAATGGTCATCCAGCCTCTGTTTAAAACACTTGAAAGAAGGTGACTCCACCACCATTTGTATTTGCATCCAGACCATAGCCAGATCTGATGTGATACAGGACTAGTGGACCTTGTTTCACCCAAGGGATGAATTCCAGCAATGGGTGCAGTTAAGCATATGGGATGGGACCAAAGCAGAGGAGGCACTGACAGAATCGATTCTCATCAATCCAGAAATTTGTGCTAACAAGCGCATCAGAATTCTAGTTGTAGCACTTGATATGGAATACCTAAATATTTGAAACGTACCATATCCAGTCTGATCCTGGAAGCTAATCAGGGTCAGTTCTTGGATGTGATTTCTAATCAGTTTCTCTGAATTACAGCATTAGAACTGCCTCACTGAGAATGCTAAAGGTCCCAACAAACTACAAATCCCACGTTGACACAGAAGGGAGCCATGGCAGTTAAATGTGCTATAACTGTGCAGTGTGGATATACCCCAGATTCTATCCATTCAGTTCTCACCGTCTCTGTATTGCTGTCATCTGGCTGGTTATTGCTACAGAGATACAGGGATCAATACAGCAGCTGCCAGACCTTTGCCTTAAGCAAGCTCCAGCTGGGAGGCGCATGCCTTTCTCATGGCCATTACCATCTGATACTGTTCAGTGCTTGCACCGAAACGAATAACACCAAGCGGCCCTTTAAACAATTGTGTCCAGCTAATGATTAATAGGAGTAATCTAATCTCTTTAGCAGGCTGCTAGGTATACTACCTTTTTGAGAATGCAAGCCCTGAGTGTGCATGTCCCAAAAAAGAGCTGTGGACAATAATATTTTCTTATCAGCTCTATTCAGACCAAAGTTTGGAGGAGTCCTCCTACTCTAGCTTATTTTGCACAGTCCCCCAGCCAGCAGTGGTTGGGGGATTCTGGGAGGATCTGTAGTCCAAAAGATAACATTTCCAAACTCAGGTTCCTACATCATATTCCAGATTCTCCATATTACAGAACCTGAGGTGGAGATTTGCATGCAAATCATGAATTTTATAGAATTTTCTTAGACAAGGAATACTCAGAGGTGGTTTTGTCAGTTCCTTCCTCTAAAATATAGCCTACTATACCTGGTATTTATTGGTGATCTCTCACACAAGTAATAACCAGAGCTGACCCTGCTTAGCTTCCAAGATCAGAGGGGATCTGGTTCCTTTAGGTACCATATGTGAAAATGCTTTAGGGATTGTGATGTTCCCAAGTCCGTGTCACATATAATGCCACCAGATGGTGCTATTGCCCGCTGGATGTTGTGTGAGTAAACACCAACAAGACTACAAAACAACTGGCTCTCTGGAGTTTGATTATTTTGCCCTGCGTATCCCCCACTTTTCTCCTATTACCTGTTCATGTTTTGAAAGGCATGCTTGTGTTTGTCTTCCCTTCTGCTAAAACATCTTTTGTCCTCTGTAGGGCTTTGGAATTTCCAGAGGAAGTGGCAGGGAGTGATATGATCTCTCTCACAGTCACCCTGTACCTATGTTGGATATCCTTAAGGGGTGCATAACATTATGCATTTCCAAGCCTGTTGCAAACAAGAAGAAGAATGAGAATTTCATTAGTTGCAGGTTCTCTAGCAGGTTAAGCAAAATCAGTTAATGCAGAAGGGTTAGGTAAGGTTTCCATCTTAGAATGCTTGGGATGGAATGATTTCTATGAAAGTGACGGCACCTGGAACAGAGGTGGCCAACTGTCAGAGGTTAGATGACCACCTTAGACCCCTATAAGACCTTGGGGGGGGGGTGGTCCCCTCCCCCCCACTACACCTGCAAAAAAAAAAAAACAAACCTATTTATGTAAGGGGGGGGGGGCATTTTATCTAGTTTGCCCAAGATGGGACCCCCCCCCCCCCCCCCCCCCCAAAAAACCCTCTAGGAAGTGGCCATATGTTAGAGTTGAAACAGACAGCTCTGAAGGAGCGGCTTGATGATCACTGGATTGGGGCTGTGGGAACCACATGCTGCAGCCCTAATCTGTTTTTTTGCTGGCCCAAAAAGAAGTGGCAGAAAGCTGCTCCTTTTTCATCCAAGGAAAGCCGGCTTTTCCGCTGCCACTGCAGCTATACAGTGCTTCTGCAGCATGTGGCATATAAACACCACACCACCAGAGTGCCACAAATCTTCCCGCTGTGTGCATTTGTTACCATAATGTTTTCAGTCTAATCCCAAAGATGTTCCTTCCCGTCCCACTGCTGCTCACTGAGGACTTGTTTGCTCCTTGCAAATTTACCCGTCCCACAATTTTCTGGAGGGATTTTAAATCACCAGATTCAGGAGGTGTTAATATGGCTAGATTCAGTGCCATGTCATTATCACTGTGCAGGTAAGACAGTTTGGGCATTTGACAGTGTGACAAGATTAGCCTATTAAAATCATGACCATGGAGTCCATACACCAAGCCCTACGCAGCCATCTTGTAGCTTCACTTAGGCAGTGATGGCTTCCATATCAGTGGGATGATGAGTCCGCCCTGTGTTCTAGTCTGAACTAGACTAGGGGGCTATCCAAAATTTGAAACTTGCTCTCATAAGTGTGTGTTCAGCACTCTGGATAGCTCCTTTAAATTTAGACTGAAACCCAGGCTTCAACTGCACTGCAAAAAATGCAGTTTGACATCACTTTACCTGCCATGGCTCAAAGCTATGGAATTCTGGGAATTGTAGTTCTGTGGGATATTTAGCCTTTCCAGAGAGCTCTGGTGGCTCAAATAAACTACAAATCCTAGGATTCCATAGCACTATGCCATGGCGATTAAAGCGATATAAAACTGAATTATTTCTGCAGTGCAGATGCGGCCTGAATCAAATCTCATTGATTCAGTCTTTCTACTAACATTAGAATTTAGGCCAAGATCTGTCTGTCTGTCGTCCATCCATCTACCCATCCTTATGGCCTAAATGATAACTTTTGTAAGATTGGGAGATGTATAGACTAAGCACCACAGTGTTTTACACAGAATCTGAGTTTATTAAAAATTAAAGCAATTTCTGGAGGACTGTGACTCCCAGAACTTTCTCCAGCAGCACTGGCATTGTTTGGAAGGGGTATTACCCACCCCCCAGTAATTCATTTCTCCAAGATGCACAGAATAACCATTCAGCCCACTTTAACAAATAGCTGCTGCTAGAGGCTGCTTGCTTAGGAAGTTAATCAATAGACCATTTAATAGTCTTGTAAATAATTAGTGTCTGACTAGTCATTCTTGACGGATGGCTCCAGGCAAGCTTTGAAAATGTAAATAACCATTAGGTTATTGTTTAACAGGATAGACAATAAAAGCAATTAAGCAGCTAAATGAAGTGCCTTTTTCATGAGGATTTGGGGAAGATTCAGTGTTGTTCTCCAACTGCCCTCCCCTCCACTTCATGCTGATGAATGAAAAACTCATGAAATTCACAGTAGTTGTTGACACTGTTGTTCCTGTCAGGTGAATATATAAAGTTGGTGCTATGTGAACATCTAGTATCCTTGGGTTGGGGTCAAGCCCTGGCAGTGCCCATTGTAGATATATTTTTAACCCCCTTCTTTGAAAAACCAACTGTGTCCAAATGCCATTGTTTAAATTTCTCACAAAACCTTGGATTGATTCTCTGTCCCTGTTGTTGTGGTGGTGGTTGTTGTGTACCTTCAAATTATTTCGGACTTATGGAGACCGTAGGGCAAACCTATCATGAGGTTTTCTTGGCAGGAGTTGTTCAAAAGGGATTTGCTTTTGTCGTCCTCTGAAGCTGAGAGAGTGTGACTTGCCCCAGCTCACCCAGTGGGTTTCCATGGCTAGACAGAAATTTGAACCCTGGTATCCTGGAATCTCAGTCCAGCACTCATACCATTACACCACACACTAAAATCCCAGATATTGGGAGAAACTAAAGTGGCTTCCAGGCCTGGCGCTCCCCATCATTGGTGCAAAATGGCAGAAAAAGAGCAGATTTAATTATCTGTCTATGAACTATGAGTGCCACCTTGAGCTCCCTGGATGAAAGGTGAAGGGCAGATAGTTATATAAATACAATTAAGTTCATGTCTGTTTATTTGTTGGCCTGTTTTGTTTTTTTATAGAAATACACAAAAGGGGATGAGGGGATTTTCACCAAATTTGGAGGGGATGTTTGGGATGGGATGGTTTAACATATAGGTTATGTGGTATATACCAGTTTCACTTGGGGGCATCACAATAATTTTTCTCATTCTTACAGAGAAGTGTTTTCAACAACCAATTGGGAGAGGCATGCTCTCTCTCAAGGGCAACTGAGACTGATGTGCAACATGTGGGAGATTTGGGTGGAGATAGGCACTCATCCTCCAAAGCCGTTGAAACCAAATAATCTTTAATGACAGTTAATGATTTTCCTGAGCAATGTTGGACTTACCTTCAAGTCACCTATTAACCTATGGTGACCCCATGAGTTTCATAGGTTTGGCAAGAGTACTTGCCATTGCCTTCCTCTGACATATAGCCCACAGCACCTGGTATTCCTTGGCAGTCCATCATCCAAATACTAACAAGGCGTGACTATGCTTAGCTTTCCAGATAGATGTGATCTTGTGCCTTCAGGGTATTTAGGCAGTATAGTAGCAAGTTACTAATAAAGTCCAGCACTGTAGCCATTGCACTACACTGGTTCTTACATGTACGTTCATGCAGGGCTGGTTCTAGAATATGGCATGGTTTAACAGGGTAAACATTTCCATTCAGATCACAGTATTAAAGAACCTATGTTATGTGGATGACACCATACTAGTAACAGAAAACATAATGGGCATGGAGAATCTACAGAAATTCAGCCTAGACAATGAGGAAATCGAAACTGTGAAAAAGTGTTCCTGTATCTTGGATCGAATGTCAATCAGGAAGGAGACTACAATCAAGAAATCAGAAGAATCTAGGAATAGGGAGGGCAGCCATAAAAGACCTAGATAAGATCCTACAGCATAAAGATATACAACTGGGAACAAAAGTTAGAAACATCTAAGCCATTATATTCCCCTGCATCATGTATGGATCTGAGAGCTGGACAGTAAAGAAAGTGGATAAAAGAAAATCAACCCATTTGAGATGTGGTGCAGAAGAGTGCTGAGGATACTGTGGATGGCCAAAATGACAAAGAAATGGGTACTTGAACAGATCGAGCCTGAACTCTCCCTGGAAGATTTAGGGAGCTGGGTATGTTTAGCCTAGAGAAGAGATGGTTAAGGGATGATATGATAGCCCTGTTTAAGTATTTCAAGGGGTGTCACATTGAGGATGGAGCAAGCTTGTTTTCTGCTGCTCCAGAGACTAGAACATGGAACACGGAAGAATGGATGCAAGCTACAGGAAAAGAGATTCCACCTAAACATTAGGAGGAACTTCTTGACGGTAAGAGCTATTTGACAGTGGAACACACTCCCTCAGAGCGTGGTGGAGTCTCCTTCCTTGGAGGTCTTTAAGCAGTGGCTGGATGGCCATCTTTTGGGGATGCTTTGATTGTGATTTTCTGCATGGTGGGGGGTTGGACTGGATGGCTCTTGTGGTCTTTTTCAACTCTTTGATTCTATGATTCTAAGCCAAGATAAATAGACAGAGGCTGTTGTACTTTGGCCACATCATGAGAAGGCATGACTCACTAGAAAAGACAATAATGCTAGGAAAGGTAGAAGGGAGCAGAAAGAGAGGAAAACCTCAAGCTAGATAGATTCAATCAGGGAGACCATGGGCCTGAATGTACTGGCCCTAAGCAGGGCAGTGAAGGCTACAGTGGTGCCTCGGGTTACGAAATTAATTCGTTCCGCCATTCCCTTCGTAACGCGAAAATTTCGTAACCCGAAATAGCTTTCCGTTAGCGCTGGAAGCCTATAGCATTTGAATTTCGCGCCGAAATGAATTTCGTAACCCGAAAAATATTTCGTAACCCGAAACAGTTTTTGCCAATCCAACTTTTTCGTATCCCGGAAATTTCGTAACCCGCGCATTTCGTATCCTGAGGTACCACTGTAGTGGGGCTTGGAGGTGTCTCATCCACAGAGTCTCCATGAATCGGGGCTGACTTGAGGGCAGTTAATAGCAATAACAGCATCAAAGAAAATATGGTGCAACCTGTGCATCTTGAGTTTCTTCCAATTTGGGACTCCACAATGATGAAACCATATTGGATGCCTTCCACAGCTCAGATCCAGCATTACTTAGGTACTAGTGTATGAGTAGATGAATGACATCCACTCTCTTATATTTTGGACTTCACTTGTGGCAGATCAGCTCCCAACCTTGCTTCTTGTCACCACCCTTTGCTGATCTGAGTCCTCTAAGTAGCAGCCGTTTTGCCACCCTCCCAGGAAACAGCTCATTCGATAGTCAACAAAACTGAAATAACTGATCTCTGTTGAAAATGTTTGCTTTCATTTAGCTTACTGGAAAAATGTAGTGTTTTTGGCATGAGCTACCCACCCGCCCAATAAAGACCCCTCCCCAGAAATAACGTTCTAGAATATACTGCTCATTCATAGATTTTTTGCATTTTCATCCTTCATCTGTGAAGCTACTTTATTTCTGTGGTGACTGTGGTTTTTGCAAACCGATGTTGCTTCCAGCTTTGGCCAACACTGGGAGAAGGTATCTAATGGTTCTTACAGCAGCACTACTGAGCCAGAATATGTGATATACAATAATGTAATTCATAAATTCTCCAGACTATCTCTTTCCTTAGGATCTACTTTTTTTTCTCTAAGTTATTTGGAAATAAGGATGTATGTTTTGGGTCCTTTAGAATTTAGCAGAATTTCATTTATTTCTTGAGATTCAATTGCACTGTTAATTCCTCTAAAAAATAATTGTGGGGACAAGGACAAACTGAACAATTCTATGATTATTCTCCTCAACTCCCCCCCCCCCAGTGAGGACAGCTCCAGGGACGTAGCCAGGATTTTAGGAAGGGGGGGTCCAGACTAAGTGCCACCATTATAATGGGGCTTGGGCGCGGCGGCGCAGCAGCACACACCATTCATTTTTCTAATGGAAGGGGGGGGTCCGCACCCCAAGAACCACCCCCCCTTGGCTACGTCCCTGACAGCTCTCTTCTCATTCAAAACAACAGGTGTGTTTGTGTGTGAGTGTTTTGGGTTGGCAAAGGGATGGGCTTTTAACAATTTACTTGCTAGTCTTATGCCAACTGAAAATTGCTCTCTTCCAGATAACTTTTTATTTAAACAAGGAAAAAGATGTGCATGCATGGATGCCTTCCAGTTGACTCCGACTTATAATTGCCCCATGCTGTGGGGTTTTTTAAAACTAGATTTATTCAGAGGAGGTTTGTCATTCCTCTAAGGCTGAGAGAGAGTTTGACTTTCCCAAGCTCATCCAGTTGGTTTCTGTGGGCAAGTGGGGATTTGAACCCTTGTCTCCCAGAGTCATACTCCAGTACACAAACCACTACACCACAGTGGCTCCCTGTTGTGCAGATGATATACAAAAGCATAAGTTGCTTTACTATGCTGTGGACTGAATTTTTATACCATTGCACAATGGAAGTATTAATGTTTTGGGTGCAGACGTATAGTTTTGCATGTGGTGCTGTTGCACACCGGGGCCAATTGCTTATTGGTATAGCAATAGCAGCTTCATTTATAGACTGCTTCATACTGCATTGCAGTTGTGCATGTGCTCACCTTGGGCATTTTGCACCAATGCTCAGTGTACATTTAATTGCACAGCATTGCAGTTCATTAACATGGCTGTGCTATACAACTGCCATTTATCTCTTTGAACCTAAAGTTACCTTCTGTCACTTATCTCAGCCATTGGCTTTTTTGGTCAGCAAGATACTTAACTGAACTTAGAAAAGTTACATTTTTGAGGACAATTGCAAGAATTCCCCAATAGTGGCCATGCTGGCTGGGAGATTCTGAAAGCTGTCATCCCCCCCCCCCCAAAAAAAAGAAAGAAAGAAAGAAAGAAAGAAAGAAAAGAAAGGGAACTTTTCCCAAGCACTGCTATTGAGTTTGATGGAACAGTTATTTGAATGGCAACTTCTTATAAAATGTGGTTGACTCCAAAGTTTGGCACTGTATAGAGGAAAAGAAAATGCACTGTTTGCTTAGCTTATGAAGATGGATTTGCGTTTTAGACAAGAGATGCAGAAAACAAGAAATAACTAATCAAATCATCTGTATTTAAATGGAAATCTCTCTTGCACACTAGGCAAGAGTGTCATATTTCACAGAAGAGCTTCATAATTTACCAGAAAGAATTGCTCCTTTGCACTCCCTGTTCTATCAGCGATCAATAACCCTGGCTCGTAATTGAATAGTGATTGATATAGCAAGTAATACTTTATGGTAATAAACCCTCTTTAAATGGCAAAGTCAGGCCTGGGCCATTTTTACATGTTGCTCCAATCTAAATTCATAATATTACAAGAGATCATTTTGCTCCAAGATAGATAGCTGTATGTTTTATTTTTCTTCTGCTCACAGAATGTTCACTGGTTGATTAATATGCAAGTGCAGCCCTTTGGAAATGCTGGAGATTTCTAGGTGCTGAGTGTTGCTGGACTACAGTTCCAAGCCTCCATAGAAATCACCCACTCAGAGTAAGGATGATGGGTAGTAGTCCAACAGAGATAGACAGAGTTTTGTGGGAGTGCCCATCATTTTCCTGAACCTGCTCTTGTGCCTTTTTATGTTGTAGTGCAACTTTGGCATTTTTAAAAGAGGTTCTTGGTGCTAAGAAATCACGTGATAAGAGAAATGTGACTTTGGCTACATCCGCACTCCAGAAATAATCCAATTTGATACAACTTTAGCTGCCGTGGCGCAATGCTAAAGAATTCTAGGAATTGTAGTTTTGTGAGCCATTTAGCCTTCTCTGTCAGAGAGCTTTAGTACCAAAACAAACTATAGTTCCCAGAATTCGATTTCATTGAGTCATGGTAGTTAAAGTGGTGTCAAACTGGAATATTTGTGCAGCATGACTGCAGACTTCTTTAACTTACCTGGTCAGTTTCTGCATGGGTTTGCCAGTAAAAACACAGGAGCTCGTTAAAAAAATTTAGACATTTCTTTAAAAAAAAAAAAAAGATCCCAGTAGTCACAGAAAAATGGCTCCAAATGTCTTTGTTTATTGGACAGTCCTTGTTCCTTATCTATGCCTTTAATAACAGCATGACCCACAGAGATGAGTACATAGACAACACCTTTCTCCTGCAGAATTATAGCACTATGATTCCACTTTAACTGTCACGGTTTCATTGTATGAAAATCTGGGATCTGTAGTTTATGGAGGGACATTTGGAATTCCCAAACAGAGCTCCAGGCTTCACCAAATTGCCAGTCCCAGGATTACCTAAAATGGAATCATGGAAGTTAAAGTGGATTAATAGCACCACATCATCTGTACAGTACAACCCTTTTATCTACATATAAGTAGATATCACCTATCCATGTCAGAAAACAATAGTTCTCTTTAGGCATTTCTAGGTCCTCCAGTGTGATTCTGTGATCAACATCCAGCTCAATCATACCATAAAATTGCACTGAAGGACCTAGAATTGCCCAGAGAAGTGTTCTCTTTAGGCATCTGTAGCTCTTCCAGTGTGATTATGGTATGCTTGGACTGGAAGTAGTTTTGTCTGATTGAAAATAATAGATAATTCATGAGGAGGAAAAGACGATGATGCAGTGCAGTAGAAAGACAGGAAAACAACATACCAGATGATTGGATTCAATCAGAGAGGCCATGGATATGAGCCTGCAGGACCTGAGCAGAGCAGTGAAGAACCGGGGTCTTGGACATGTCTCCTTCGCAGGGTCACCATGAGTTGAGGTCAACTCAAGGGTAGTTAACAACAATTATCCACAGTTTCAGGTAACACATTTCAGGTTTCTGCAGGGGATCTTGGAATGTAACCCCCATTGATACAAGAGTACTACTGTAGTGTGAATGGGTCCCTAGAAAATGCTCCTCCAGCAAATTTCTGTAGTCCAGGTTCTTAATAATACAGGAGCAGGAAAGCAAAGAAACCTCAATCTAGGGGAAACTGGAAGAGGAGACAGGGAAATAATGGACAGACCACTAGGAAACCAATCTAGACTGAAGTACTATCTACACCTCCCTGGTAAGGCCAGAAGCAGACTGGCTGCATCAAAAGCATGCTCCATTTGAAGAACTGTCCAAAGTTTAATGATAATCACAAATTGTCTACACTAGCTGCTTGGTTACCTATGTGTAAGAGAGGGGTGAAACAGACTGGCAGCTTGGAGCGGCCCCCGATCGGCCCAGGGCTGAAGTGACTGGATGCCATGGTCCCGAAGCAAGCCGCTACCATGGCCCTAAATGTGCCACTGGTAAGGAGCAGCTTTTTGCCATTCCTTTTTTGACTGGCTTCTGGCCAACTTTCCCCAAAATGCATTCAGGGATGACTTTTTATTTCACCAGCCTCCACATTTCTCTATATTTTGGAGGCCAAATTTATTGATCCCCCCAACATGGTGGTTGTAGCTGGTGAGACAGGTTTATCTTCTTTCTCCTTTTCTCTCTGCATTCCTGCTCATGCATGGTCAGGAAGGCATTCTGAAAGCAGCTGATGTTTACCTTGCCTGCTCTAGACTGGCACATACAGCTGCAGTGGCATTGGCTAAAGAGAATCCCATTCTTTACTAGCTAGAGCTTTATGGCATTGCTTTAGACCCACTACTGCAACCTGATCTTGAATGTCCTTGTCTCTTCATCCCTCCTTCACCTGATGCTGCTAAAACAACAATAATGACAACAGCAACAACAACAACAACACTCCGGCTAGATAGAGGACTTTGTAAAAGACTTTGTAAAAAGGAGCTTCTTTATGAGAGGCTTTGTTAATTGAGGCATGCTTTTATATCCAGTGCATAATTGCTCCATTTGCTTTTCATGATTTCTTCAAAGAGAAGACTGGCTTCTGAAAGCCCTCCAAGTAGAGGGCTGCTTAAGCTAATATGCCCTGCAGGTGGCTTTGCCCAGTTTTCACTCAGGAGACTATGATGAATTTCATATGGATTCAAAGCAGCAGCCAATTCTGTGGAGGCAGGTAATCATTGACGTCAGGATCTGGAATCAAGCAAAGTTTGAGTAAGGTCTGCCAAGGCATCTCCACCCAACTTGGCCTTAAATCATGCATTTCAATCACAGCCACACTCTACACACATTCTCAGAGTGTTGCCAGCCAGGCCAAACTGTTCTGAATTGGACTGTGCCTCAGCGAAGCAACTGCAAAGAAACAAAACACTTCATTTTAGCCTCTGCCTGAAGAAGGAGCATATGGAGAACTCAGTTGGATCAATTCCACAGCCTTCCCTAAGATGACAGTCTCCAGAGGCGTTGGTCTACAGCTCCCATCATACCCAGCCAGAGTGGCCAAGAGTTAGGTAAGAGTAAAGCCACAGTAGCTAAAGTGAAGGTGGTTTCTCATGATCCCACAAAGGTTGAATCTGTACTGCAGAAATAATGCAGTTTGACACTGCATTAACAGCCATGGCCATAAAGTACAAAGAGCTATGGAATACTGGGCTTTGTATTTTGTTGTGGCACAAGAACGTTCTGACAGAGAAGGGAAAATATCTCACAAGCCTACAAATCCTAGAATTTCATTGCATTGAGGCATGGCAGTTAAAGTGGTGTCAAACTGCATTAATTATGCAGTGCAGATTGGATCAAAGCCACTGGGTTTTAGTCCAACAAAGTTACTTCAATCCTCAAGCTCTCCTTGCTTTTGCCTCTCTTCCAGGTACTTGATGCTCTCAAGTTGTGAAAGACTTGACCACCACCTTTTGGACCTGGAAAATAACTGATACAGTTGGCCCCCATATCCACAGATTCTTTATCCACAAATTCAACCATCAGTAGCTTAAAAATATGGGGGGGGGGGAATCCAAACAGCAAACTTGATTTTACCACTTTATATAGGGACACCATTTCACTACACAATTGTATTTAATGAGACTTCAGCATCCAGGATTTGATATCCACAGAAGTCCTGGAACCAAACCAAGGGCCCACATATTATGCTTCTAAGTTGCCCATGTGGCCATTTACTACATTGTTTGTGTGGCCGTGAAGTCATTCCTGTCTTATGCCAACCCTAAGAAAAAGCTATCATGGGATTTTCTTCATGGATGAATGTTCTTTGAACCTTGGTTTCCCTTTGTTTCCTTATGAACATAGGCAATTCTACAGGGCAACATGAGTCTTCACTTCACCTCTGGAAAGATGTTTTTTGAACAAAGCTATGGAAAATCATCTTGGTCATCTTGCCTCAAGGAACCACCTGCTAAAATTTGAAGAGGACTGTGTAACAGTAAATATTAACAACATGCTGGTGATACTATATGTTGTTGTTGTTGTTGTTGTATGTCTTCAAGTCATTTTTAATTTGTGGTGAACCTAAGGTGAACCTATCATGGGGTTTTCTTACTAGGATTTGCTCAGATGATGTTTGCCTTTGCTTTCCCCTGAGGCTGAGAGTAGGTGACTTGCCTAAGGTCACTCAGTGGGTTTCTTGGCTGAGTTTTATTATTTAATTATTTATTTCAAGGATTTATATCCCACAATTCTCCCAATGAGTTGGAAATGGAACCCTGGTCTCCAGAACCGTAGGCCAACTCTCCTGGCAGGTGCTTATTACAAGAGAATAGTCTGTCTAGATTTCTGCTGAAGTACAAAGAGCAAAATAATGTAAACAGTCAAAGTATGTAAATAGATGTATGGAGTTTGAATGCTGAGCATGCAATGGATTCCCATTTACTTTTCATGCGTGATTTTCTACAGAGAGGTGATCTGCAGAATAACCTGAGCTTCCTATTTCAAGTCTTAACTAGCTGGGCAGATTGTTGAATGGCTGACCCTTATGCCATTTGAAAAGTCATCCCCCTCCTTCCGGCTGTACAGAATTTTACCTCCCTACAGTAACAAAGTCACAGGCCACCTCCACCTAAACTAGCATTTAATGGCCCAGCATCTAGGTTTGCTTACCTGAACCTTGTTTTTAAAGAAATAGACTGGACTCCTGTTCATGCAAAATGCCAGCACAACTGCAGTTATGTAGGCTGCATCTACACAGTAATGTTAAAACTAATGCAGCTTGACAGTGCTTTAACTGCCATGGCTCAATGCTATGGAATTCTGGGATCTGCAGTTTTGTGAAATGTTTAGCCTTCTCTGTCAGAGAGCTCTGGTGCGACAACAAACTACACACCCCAGGATTTCACAGCATGGAGCCATGACAGCTATAGCGGTGTCAAACTGCATTAATTTTGCAGTGCAGCACATAGACAGTGGTGGCAGGAGAAAAAGGTTACAGCAGGTGCAATGATCATGAAGGCAATATGGCATTGGAGAAATAAGCCTTTTTACAGCCAGATGATTCTATTTTTCCTTAGCCAGTGCTATGTGATCCTGGTAAAAGGGCAACTGTTAACATACTGCACAAACAGGGGTTTTGGCCTTATGGTCTAATTTTTTTTTTATTGGTAGAAAAATTCATATATTCGAGTGTCTTTCTGTTACTTTCTGTGGATTACCTCCAGAATATATTTCCCAAGAGCTCCTAGTGATTCTGGGAGCTGTAGTCCAAAAATAATTGCCAGAATCCTATATGACCTATTATGTCACCTAATCTTACAGATATCTATCAACATAGCAGAGGCTGACTGTTTTCATGCTCTCATGAATCTCATATTTATAGATGTGGCTTTCATGAAAGTTTTGACCCTCATAGTCATTCTAGGTCTCCCCACAAGGTCTGTCTTTTACCTTCAAAGCAATGAGATAATAATTGTACACCTCCAAAGAAAGGCGTGGGCTTTTTGGCTGCTCTTTGGTGAAGTAGTTGAGAAATGGTGTCTAATTATGGATTTTTAAAAAGTGGAAAGAAATGTATTACTGTTTTTTTAATGGTTTCCAAAAGAAAGCAGGTCTTGTTCTAAGAATTCTTTACCCCAATATTTGCTTTTGGGTGTAACCCTCCTTCCTGGCAAAATTCCTTTTGGTGATCCTAGAAATCTTTTTTAAAATATATTTTCTCATAGAATGCTTTACTCTCTCTCTCTCTCTCTTTCTAAATGAATAAGTGAAAGACTTCTTTGTCGACACACTCGCATTACAAAAATCCATAAACGCCAGTAGCCAGTTAATAAGAGACAAATAGCTTGAAGGGAAGAGGCAGAATTTGAAGGAGAGTTGTCCAGTCCAGCAAAGAGAGATAGAAGAGAATTCCTTATGCACAGTGGATGCAACAACAAACTCAAAGCCTGGATAATGATATATTCCTTGTGTGTGTATATGTGCTTTCAAGTCACCCGTTGTCTTATGGAGAACCATAAGATCATGCTGATGGTGATGATCAACTTTATTTCTACCCTGTCTTTTCAGCAACACTGGGACTCAAGGTAGCTTAGAGGTTTAAATGAGAACCTTGTTTCAGTTGCATATTCTTTAAACACTCATTGGCTTTCTGCATTGGAGAATTCCCCATTAGTTTATCTCCTTTTATTTAGTGGTTATTTCCTCATCAGAGTCAAGAAGGGAAAAAAAGAGAAAATGGTGGGTGGGGAAGAGTAAACATCTGATGTGGGGAAAGGAAACAATGGCTTCTCCATCACCGTCTGTGTGATTCCAGTCCTCAAATTGAATCCAGGTAAGACAAGGTACTTGCTATAGGGACCCCAAATACGGGATTGGAGATATGTCAGCCAGCTCTGGATGGGGTCACACATCCCCTGAAGGACTCTGTCTGCAGCTTGGGTGTGCTCCTTGACTTGTCACTTCAGCTGACAGCTCAGGCGGATGCGACGGTCAGAAGCACTTGTTATCAGCTTCGGCTGATATGCCACCTGCACCCTTTCCTGGAGCCGGGAGACCTTGAAACAGTAGTACGTGCTCTGGTAACCTCTTGTCTTGACTTCTGTAACACACTCTACATGGAGCAATACTAACATGCCAAGATTTAACATTAAAACAATTGAAATAATCAAAGAGTCTACTAATTACATTCCCATCGATTCCAAACACTCAAGCTCTAGCAAACACTCATAGAGTCCTTCCTATATTTCCCCCCAATTTTGTTGATCTTATCATCAGAATGTTTTTGTATTGTAAATAATTTAATTTAGTTTTATAATCAGGGATGGGTGGTTGGGCAGGGGATTATTTTTAACTAGATTTGATATGTAATACACTGTTTTAAGATGTCGTAACCCGCCTTGATTCCCTGTGAAAAGGCAGGCTATAAATAAATCATCATCATCATCATCATCATCATCATCATCATCATCATCATCATCTCCAGGTTTCTCTACTAGCTGGCCAAGGAATCTTCAGAAATCTCAAAAAGCAGATCTATCATATGGTGGAGCCATTTATTTATTGATTACATTTATATAACGGTTGCAGAGGGAGTTCAAAATCCTTTCCTTTCAGATTACAGAGGGTGTACAGACCAGCAGTTTATGCCGGCCTGTGTGCGCAGTAGGGCTGAGCGTTCACATGCTCAAAGCCCTTGTTTCTGTGCCGGGGCACCATTATGGTGCGTGCCCATCCAGATGGTGCACACCACGATGATATCCCTCGAGTGCAGTGCCCAAACTTCTGAGGCGCCTATGACGTCCCTTCCAGGAAGCTGCCCAGAGCAGCTTCTTTGGGGGCATGGATTGGTGTCACAGCTTGCAGCTGCTGCGGCACTAATCTGTGGCACCAATCTGGGGCTTCCAACCACCTATCTGTACAGCCCATAGATTGGGTGCTGAGGGAAGAGTTACTCTCTGAGAAGAGGTATTCCATCCTATGTGAGAGAAACCGAGGACTGCTTACTTTTGGGGGAAGAGCTACTCTCTTAAAAGAGGCATTCCATCCTGTGTGAAAGAAACTAAAGCCTGCGTACTGATGAGGAAAGACCTAACTTCTTAAAAGAGGCATTCCATCATGTGTGAGAGAAATTGATGACTGCTTAATGTAGAGAGAAGAGCTATTGTTCTAGAAGAGGTATTCCATCTTATTGGAAGAAAGTGAGGATTGCTTACTTTCATGGCTGTTCCAAGGTATTTTGCCACATGCAGAGCAGCAAAGGACACAATCACTCATGAAAAATCAAGGCCCAAAGTATCTAAAGCATGCCAAGTTATTTTGGTTCAGAAGGCAGGTGACCACACAAGTACCTTGCCTTTCTTTTTTGGCAGTAGAAATCAAATAATAACAAATTAGATAGCTAGCAGCTGTTTTGTGTCACCCAGTATCTGCTGCACAATGGCACAGCTGGCTTTGCCCATTTGAAGATGTATACAAATTTTAAAACATTGCCCAGAAGCTTGTTGGGGACTTGTGTCTTCCTAGGTGAACTTATGCCAATGGGAATTAAAATGGAAGAATTAATTGGTACCAGTGTGCATTGGAACACCATCTAGGAATGGCTTATGCACATCAATAGAGCTCAATGTGCGTTGGGAGACTCTTGCTCAGGGGTAGGCAATCTTTTTGAGCCGGGGGCCGGGTTGCTGTCCCTCAGACAACTGGGGGGCCAAAGCCAAAAAATAAATAATTAAATATTTTTTTTAAAAAAATTACATATATAAATAAACCAGGACAAATGTAGGACAAAATTTTCAAATGGAAGACACTTTTTTTTAAAAAAAATGGAGGACATGCGAAAAAAATGGCTGATTTTTAAAAAAATGTTAATATAAATGCATGTTTCTGAGGCTTCTATAGACAATTGCCCCCCAAAGGCCCCAGCGGCAATCAGCGGCAGGACCGGGCTGGGGCCAGTCCCAAGGCCTCGCCGGGCCGCAGGTTGCCTACCCCTGCTCTTTCTGGTCTCCTGTTATGCATCTTTGCAATTCACTAACAGGGTTTCTTAGAACCTCTGCCATGTAACAAAGTAGATGTAAAGTTACATAATATAGACCATCATAGGGGAGTCCAACCAATATAGTTTCATTGTATCTGCACTGCAGAAATGATGCAATCTGACACCACTTTAACTGCCATGGCTCAATGCTTTGGAATTCTGGGATTTGTAGTTTTGTGAGATATTTAGCTGTCCTGGGTCCAAAACAACTGCAGAAATAATCCAGTTTGACACCACTTTAACTGCCCTGGGTCAGTGCTAGAGAAACCTGGGCATTGGTAGTTTATTGTGGCACCAGAGCAATTTGACAGAGAAGGCTAAATAGCTCATAAAATTACAGTTCCCAGAATCCCCTAGCATTGAGCCAGGGCAGTTAAAGGGGTCTCAAACTGGATTATTTCTGCAGTGTGTTTTGGACCTTGGTCAGAGCTCTGGTGCCACCAAAACCTACAAATAATGGTGTCAAACTGCATTATATTTACAGTGTAGATGTACCCTAAGATCCAGAAAGGATTCAGCACCCCACTGGCTACAGCCTGAGTGTCATTTGGACAAAGCTTCCCCATGACCAGAACTTGGAAAAGTTTCTTTTTGGTTCTACAATTTTGAGAGTTCCTTAGCCAGCAGAGCTCCAGTTTTCCAAACTCTGCTTATAGCTAACATGTGCTCAGATGGCTGCTTCTGAACTTATTGGAGAACATTGCCTTAGCATCCTTCCCATCATGTTCTGGAAGTTGAATCCTCCACACGGCAGTATTTGCAGATAGATTCTGGGAGATAAAACAGTCATTTTCAAACTGTCATATTGGAAAGTGTGTGCGTGTGTGCGTGTGTGCGTGCCTTTTAGTCACCTGTTGACCTATGGTGATCCATGAATTTCAAAGGGTTTTCTTAGGCAAAGAATACTCAGGGGTGATTTTGCCAGTTCTTTCCTCTGAAATATAGCCTACCAAACAAGTAATTGCGTTTCAGCTTTCTTTCTAAAAGGAATATTGACACCAGAGACAAGAACCTGCCACCTAAGTTTGTTTCATCATTTCTTTCATTTTCAGTTCTGCCAAACTATGTGCACAGTTTGACAAAGGAAAGAGAACACAGCGAACTAGTAACATTTGGAACAGGAACAAAATAAGCCAAAGGTCTGGACTTCATATCTAACCTTTCTGGTACTGTTTTGCACCAAGACAGGGAACAAAGTTGTCTTACACACATACAAAAAGAACATGGACATAAGTCTACAATTTTACCCTCTGCAACCTTCCTGCAAACTTTATCCTTGGAAGCTCTTGGCATCCTGGAGCGCGTGGCAGGAGGTTGGATTGGATGGCCTTGTGTTCTGTTCCAACTCTATGATTCTATGTGAACATGTGAAGAACCAACAGGATGCCTAGCCTTTTTGTTTCTTGATCATAAGCATGGCCTAGAACTTAGACAAAGTGCTCAGGAACGGGAGGTCTTTGAACATTGGTTCACCTTGTCTCCTATAGGGCCACTGGAAGGCTAAATTAGTCTCAACAAGGCTTTGGAAAATCTTCTTGGTCATCTTGCCTCAAGGAACCACTTGCTAAAATTTGAAGGGGACTGTGCGACAGTAAATGTTAACAAAATGCTGGTAACACTGTATGCTGTATGTGTCCCTTCAAGTCATTTCTGACGTATGGCAACCCTAAGGTGACCCATCATGGGGTTTTCTTGGTAGGATTTGCCTTCCCCTGAGGGAGTATGTGACTTGCTAAAAGTCACCCAGTGGGCTTCATGGCTGAGTTGGGAATCCCACTGTGGTCTCCAGAGTCATAGTCCAATACAGTATTCAAATCACTACACCATGCTGTATGCTCACTGTTTAAAAATACCTACCTTGGTTTTAAAAAATCATATGTAATTATGATGTTGTTGTGGACTTTCAAGTGATCTAATTTATTGCAACCCTAAGGCTTACCTAACATGGGTTTCTCTGATGCTGAATGTGTATGACTCACCCTAGATCACCTACAGGGTTTCCATGGCCAAGTGGGGAACTGAACACTGATCTCCAGAGTAGTTTTCCGATGTTCAGCCCACATGAAAAACTGGATTGATCTTAAAGACGAATAAATGGGTCTAAGAGCAAATCAGACTTGAACTTCCCTTGAAGCCAAGTTGACTAAACTGTCGTACTTTGGACGTATCATGAGAAGACAGTAGAAAAAACAATAATGCTGGATAAGGCTGAATTGAAAAAGAAAAGAGGAAGAATTACAGATAGGCGGACTCAAACAAGGAATCTATGGCACTGAAATTGCAAAACCTGGGCAGAGCTGTTGACAGGAGGCTATCATGGAGGTTTCTTATTCATAAGGTCACCATAGTTGACTTGATGGCGATTAACAACAACAAAGTTATGATGAGACAAAGAAGGAGAAAGAGGAGGGGAAGACACACACACACACACACACACACACACACCTCACCTTGAGTTCCTTGGTGAAAAGACAAGATATAAGTGTAACAAATAAATGAATAAATAAACATACATAGATTAACTCTTCACTTTCCCTGAGCCAAACCACAGCCTTAGTTCTTCACCTTCTGTATAGGGATAATAATGCTTTCCTTCTTTACTTGGTTGTTGTAAGGATTGTAAAAATACCCTTCAGCACTTGAAGGTGCTATACAAATGCTATGTTGTAATAATAACAACAATAATTGTTGTTTCTTACTCACCCCCACCTTTCTTACTCACCTCTCCCCATGGATTGAGGCAGGGGACAACAACAATGAATAAACAAACAACATCAGTTAAAAATACATCAATTTAAAAGGACAAATAAGGTGTACGCATATTCAAACAATCCACATCTAAAATTCATCATTTAAAATTTACAATTTAAAAGTAATCTGGATAAACTTGCTCTTTTAAACTCAGACAATGTATTCAGCTGCCAAATCTCATTCCAAAGGCTAAGGGTGGCTGAAGAAAAGGTCCTCTGGCTGACAGTTGCCAACTTAGCCCTGACTGATGGGGACAAATATCTGCCAGAGGACCTGAGTGTATGGGACAGATTATATGTATCATTATCATCACCATCATCATCATCCTTGTTGCTATTATTGACCAGAGTCCTGTTGGAAGTTACAAATTTGTTACCTCTCAAGTTACCTGGTTACACAGTGACTCCCACCCCAGTTCCTTCAATCCCCATTTATTGGGCAGCAGTGGCTGCAGTCTATGGAGGTCTACTCTGGAAGCTGTTGACTGATGTTTCCACCCACTCCTGTGTGAGAACTCCATTGCAACAGGCAGAAACAAGGTCACTTGTGCGAGGGGTGGATGCGAATATTAGTGAGCTGCTTCTCAAGTGACATATCATATTGGCAGTTTCCTGGTGAGTGAGAATTGGGGGAGTGTCATGTTCCCTCTTTCCCCCCTAAACTAGGGAATACAGTGGGCTCTTCTTATCCACGGGCTTGCCATCTGTAGATTTGAGCTTCCGTGGATGGCAAGCATTAGCGGCAGCACACATGTCACATAGCCATAAAAAACTACAGGACTTGAGGTCCCATTTTTTTGTTATCTGCGGGGAGGTCTGGAATGAATCCCCCGCAGATACAAAGGAACAATCATATGTAGGAACTGTGAATACCAAATGAATGTATAACTCTAGGTTACACATATGTAACTCCCCAACAGGATACTGGCCATTGTTGTTAAGCATAGCACATTCTTGGCATTCTGTTCACACCTCTAACAACTATTAATGGTTCTCCCTTCCCAGTCGTCAGTAATAACATTGGATTGGCAAAGACTAATACAGCCCTTAGAATGTGAATGCACGCATCAAAGTCTCTTCTCCAGTAAATACAGACACTCAGGTTTCATTGATTGCTTGATTAACATGGGTTTTTCATTACTCTAATCTCACTGAGAGCATCGGAGCTGAACTTTCTAGCAGATGTGAGACATGTGTACTGAATGCGATTACGGGAGATTAAAGAACCAGACAGAGCGGGCGATCCAGAGTAATCTCTTTAACAGCTTACTCCACTTTTCCCCTTCATTTATTCCATCTGTTCCACTTTACTGAGCCAAGCCCACGCATGCCCAGGTGGGCTGTCAGAAACACTTTCTATGAAACCTATTCATGCACCATCACTGTGTCATGTGCATTGGGGCCTGCTACCCGGATGCTAAGGAAGATGTTAACTAACGAATTGGGCAGCTATTGGCTGTGACAGTCACAGGCCTCTTAAGTTCTCTTGTCCTATTTCCCAACATTTGATAGATGAATAAAATCACTATGATGCAAGCAAAAGCAATGAATGAATGAATGAATGAATGAAAATTCACATTGTATGGTGAGAGTGAAGTCATTTACTATCTTAATTCATGCTCCCTCAAGTGTGAAAATTTTTAAGACAAATGCCCAAAACATCTGGGCAAATTGTTTTTATAAAAGACTACAGTTGAGATCCTACATTGTAGCACTACAATGTAAATCTATGCTCATGTAGGTACATGGTGGATGCACTGCTTTACCATTCTGTTCAGTACCAACATTGTGTCATTGATTGTGTATCTGCCAATGGGTTTGCCTATTGTCCCACTGTGCAATGAGGAATGCAGAAGTGCTTTCTTCAGGATACAAATCTGGATTGCCCTTTACACTGAGTGCCAGTGTGGGTTAGTGAAAGCCAGAGTGTATAACGGTTAAGATATGAGAGAGCCAGCTTCACATCTCCCACAAAGCTATGAAACAGACTACTCAACTTGGAGTAAATCACACTCCTGCTACCTGATCTGACAAACATAAAATGAGAAGGAAAAGAAGGCTCATATACATTGCCTTGAGCTAGCTGGAGGAAAGAGCATTTATTCTGTGCCTTCAAGCCATTCCTGGCTAATAGAAGCCCAAAGGAGGCCCTATCATGGGGTTTTCTTGGCAAGATTTGTTCAGAGGTGGTTTCCTTGAGTCTTCCACTGAGGCTGAGAGATTGTGATTTACCCAAGGTCACCCAGTGGCTTTGCATGGCTGAGAGGAGATTCAAAAACTTGTTCCCCAGAGTTCTAGGATGTATCTACACTGTAGAAATAATGCAGTCTGACACCACTTTAACTGCCATGGCTCCATCCTACAGAATCCTAGGATCTGTTGTTTAGTGAGGCACCAGCACCCTTTGACAGAGAAGGCTAAAGATCATGTAAAACTACAAATCTCATGATTCATAGGATGGAGCTACAATGCTTAAAGTGGTGTCAAACTACATTATTTCTACAATGTAGATGCACCCCCTAGGCCAACACTCAAACCACATGCTGGTTCATACAATGTGACAAATAAGATTTTCCAAAAGCATAAAGGAAAGGAAAGCATATTTGCAAGGTTGTACATGTGAAGTAAGCTATTATGTTTTGTAGCAGGCCCACAACTTCCTGAACAGACCAGTCAAAATCCTCAGTTGGGTTTGTGAGAACTAGGCACAACATTAGCCTCCCAGCCCAATTGCTCTCTCTATATAAATATTTAGCTGAGAATATCTGTTGCATTTTAATCAATTTGCAAACATCAAGAGAAGGCGAAACTATGTTTTACTGGTGTCTTCAGGCATGTTTACAGTGGCATTAACAGGCTCTGGATTTTACGGTCCCTGTCAAATAATGTTGGCCTTGCCACTGCCACTCAATGAAAGTGGAGCAGTTGCAAAAGATCTCAGTTTAAGGCCTTGCAGGGGTTAATCCTTCATTTCACTCATGGCATGCCAAAAGAGACAAGGCGCTAAAACCTCCCTGTGCAAATATTCCTCGTTGCTCGTTTCAGGCTACGTAGCTGAAAACCTGAGTAATTTTGTGAGGAGGAAAAGGAGAATATTTGGAAAGAAAAGTTTCTTTCCATCCCTCTCCCATTATATTGTAAACTTGAGAGTGGGGTCCCCCCCCTTATGCATTGAGGATTACCAAATAAGAAGGATCCCAGGCTCTGAGATTTCAGGGCCAAAACCAAAGCCTAAGGACAGCCCTTATTAATATCACAAGGGCATGCCCTGGGGATGCTGTTGAGTAGGATACATTCAGCATTAGCCACAATTGCTCAGACCATGTCACATACCCTCCAACTATCCCAGTTTGCCAGCTGCATCCTGGTTAATCACCTGTCATCCCACTTCTTCAGCTGCTTTTAAAAAGTCTCTGGTGGGTTACAAACGGCCCTCAAGGGGCCGTTTTCCCGCCGCCGCCATTCGCTGCGTAGGGAAGCCCCAGCTGCCAGACCGCGAGGCTTCCCCGTGCAGCAAAAAAGGAGCGGCGAAATGCCGCTCCTTTTTGGAACGCGGAAGTGGCGCCGCGAGGGGTGGAGTGCGTCCTCGCGATGTCACTTCCGTCGCGACACGTCTGGACGCACAGCGTCCAATACGTCAACATGGCGGCGCCCATGTGGATGGGCACCGCAAAAAAGTACGCGTTCCGCACGTACTGGGAGGAAGGGCTGTCAGGAAGGTAAGAACCTTCCTAACCCTAATACGGCCCTTCCTAACCCTAGTACGCGCGGAGCGCGTACTTTATGGCAGTTTGTAACCCGCCTCAGTTTCTTTCTTCTCCTTCCACTTTCCTCCTTTGCCTTTAGTTTACACTAGTTAATGCACACTGAGTTCAAAGTTGAAAAGTAGTTTGCTATCAATAAGATCAGTGGGGAGATGGCAGAAGAAGGGGGGAAATCTTGCCCTTCCTAGTAATTTCAAGTAAAGGTAAACTAGCTTGTGCATTCTTCATCACTCATACCTTCTGTCATCTCCAATGCTGTTTGGCCACATGTATCCCAATTTTCATCTCGTGGGGGTATGATGTTATTAAAGCAATAGACACCAAGAGTAACAAGGGAGAATGTGAATGTATTTTTCTGGATGAAAATTATGTTTTCCAAATTTATCATTGAGCCAGGGACAAAAATCCTTTTCCCAGTTGTTTTGAACATCTTTGCTAGCAGTGATTTTAAGAAATTGGAAGTTGCAGTCCAATCAAAGAAAGTTTTCCAAGGTCTGTTATGAACAGAAAACAGTCGATAGTAACTACTCCAAAGCAGAGGAGCCCAGAACAAATACACACACACACACACACACACAGAGAGAGAGAGAGAGAGAGAGAGAGATTTTTTCAAGATGATGCTCTTGCCCTGAGATTCCTTCCTTTTGCCCCAAAGCCCTGAGAAGTAGATCCAGACCGCTTGACAATATGAGAGCCATAACTGTACAGCACCGTGGAGTATTGGAGACACTTGATATCTAATATCAATAATTGGCCTTAGCCATCATAAGAATTAATATAACATAATATAATACAAATAGAAAGTGGCTGGCATTAAGCACACTTTTAAGACAACAGAAATATAGGGAGAGTCAGAAAGTTCTTCTGCACCAGGCCTCTAGTCAGTGAGGGACCTAGATCAATTGCACCAATTGAACCATTGATAATCCATCGCTGATTAGAAGCAAAAGAGTGGTCCAACCAGGCATAGCTTCTGTGTGAATATACAAGCAACACCAGGTCCCATTGTTCCAAAATTAATGACCTCCCTGTTTGCACTGTTTTAAACTGAATCAATGTTTTTCTCATTACTGTGGCATATTCCGTTCCACTGAAATGAAGGCAAGAGTCATAGACCAAGAAGTAACAATGCAAAACAATCATGGCATTAATAAGAGATGGACAATACAGATTGACTATTCATCTTTCCAAGAGTGAGATATTTGTGGGGGGTGAGGGTTTCGAGGACTGAAAAAGCATCACACAGTATTTGACAATGGTACTTATTCTTTTTTTTTAACTGTCTAGACAGTGGGTTTAATGTGGTCCTGGCAAAGTTGGATCTAGTCATTTGGGATGTGCCAGCTGATGCCAGGGCCAAAGCAGACACAGCCACTGCCACTTCCTTTCCATTGGATACAGTGGTGTCTGGTGGGCTCTGTACCAGCAACTCTGGTTGGGGGCTGGACAAAAATGAGAATGAAAACCCATGTGGTACATGGCATTTGACAAATGCTCAGCTTTTGTAAAAGGATGTAAAAGGATTTTGTGAGATGATTTCTCCACCTTAGAGACCTAAGCCACAGTTGCTGTTCTGCTGAATTTGGAAAGTTAGAGCAGAATCCTTTTGGGCAGTTACAAATATGTAACCTACAGTTATACATGTATAACTGCTACATATTCACAATTCCTAAGTAGCCCCTAGTTTAGGGCTGGACAGTAAAGAAAGCAGAGAGGAAGAAAACCAACTCATTTGAGATATGGTACTTAGGATGCCATGGACAGCCAAAAAGACAAACAAATGGGTCCTTGAACAGATCAAGCTTGAAATCTCCTTGGAAGCCAAGATGATCAAATTGAGGCTGTTGCACTTTGGCCACATCATGAGAAGGCATGACTCACTTGAAACAAAAATAATGCTATGAAAAATAGAGGATAATAGAGAAAGAGGAAGACTGCATGCCAGATGGATGGACCCAATCTGGGAGGCCATGGGAATGAACTTGCAGGACCCAAGCAGAGCAGTGGAGGATAGGGGATCTTGGAGATGTCTCATTCACAGGGTTGCCATGAGTAAAAGTCAACTTGAGAGCAGATAACAACAAGGTTAGGAGTTATGTACGGACTGTGAAAGTCCCCCAAACCACACTTACTGGTAAACAGCTGCTGAGATTGACTGGGGTCTATTCTCCTTCAGTTGAGAAGCGGCTGCTTGATGTTCCCACCCACTCCCACATGAGTGATCTCTGGGCATGAGAGGAATTTGCAAGAGGGATCGTTTTTCTGTGGGTTGCACAGGAGATTGCTCCCAGGAGGAGGTGGGAACATCATGTAGCAACCTCTCAATTGACAGGGGAACAGACCTCCATCAATCCCAGCAGCTGTTTACCAGTAAGTGGGATTTGGGTGGGGGGGGGGGGACTTTCATGGTCCTGACATAGCCCTTAAACTAGGGGCTACATAGGAACTGTGAATATGTAGTAGATACAAATGCATAACTGTTACGTATTTGAAACTACTGAATGGGATTCTGCCCTAACTTTCCAAAGTCTGCAGAACAGCAACCATGGCTTAGATTAACTTCGACTGATAAACATCTGTAGGTGAGACACAGGTGTCTATGTTTCCCATCCTCCAAGTAACATTTCTCTAAGTAGGTGGTATGACGTTTACCTTCTTGCTGGGTTCAGCAATGTACATATTTTCTTCGGCCCCACACAAAATGTTAATTTGAGATGACATTTTAAGGTCCCCTCCCAGAATATTAATACACCTGTGTACTTCTAACCCCAGACAAGTAGTTCTGTGCCTGTGTGTAAGGAACAGTATGTGAAACAAAAAGAAGAGTTTGTGATTTTACTAAGCATGCATGCATTTACCATGTAGAAGAATAGGTTCAGCTTTAGAGTGAAAATGTGGGGTTTGCTATTTATGTTCATTTTAGTGCATACACATGTATGTATTAAGCAGAGATTAGGAAAAAAATAATTAAAATTAATTTGCAAGCAATAATTTGTTACGTTTTAACAATTTTGATGCTTATTTTAATTGTTTTAACATTACCAGCATTATGTTGTTCTGACATAGGACGATTTGTTACTTTTTATGTTATCACATTATATTACTTCAATTCATTCATGTACAGCACTGTGTAAATTTACAGCGCTTTATAAATAAAGGTTAATAATAATAATAATAATAATTCATCATATTACTTGAATTTGTTATTTTGGGGAGGGTAATCTTAGATTTTGGGGACAAATCTGGCTATTTTCAGTAAAACAAATTATTTAAAATATATTATAAGAAGCATATCACTATGAGAACAAGCATGGTATAGTGGTTTGAGCACTGGACTATGACTAGAGATCAGGGTTCAAATCCTCACTGGGCCATGGAAAACCACTGGATTGCCTTGGCATAATTACACTCTCAGCCTCAGAGGAAGGTAAAGGCAAAACCTCCTCTGAACAAATCTTGCCAAAAGAACCACATGATAGATCAGGTAGATCAGATGACATCTGAGACAAAATGTTCTGAGAGCATTTCTAAAGAGAAGGGTATAAATGCAATAAATAAAAATAAATAAATTGTGGGCCTGCGACTTTAACAGCACCACTTTTCTTCTCCTGTATCATTTGTTAACTTCTTTGCCTGATGAAGAAGACAGTGAAGCTTGCATGATATATTTAGTGCATTGTGATTGGCCAGTAAAGGTATTGCTCTTTTGTGGATTTTGTTCAGAGGAGGTTTGCCATTGCCTTTCCCTAAGGCTGAGAGCTTGTGACTTGCCCAAGATCACCCAGTGGGTTTCCATGGCTGAGCTGGGAATCAAACATTGGTTTCTAGAGTCCAAAACTCAAACCACTATGCCACACTGGCTCCATGCTACTGTAGCTAACTACATGACTAAAAGTTAAAACTACATGTTGAATAACAATAATAACAACAACAACAAGCATCAGCTGGCATTCTGTGATGCACTTACAGGTTTGCAACCTACTCCATACTCAGTTAAGACTACTTAGTCTTAATGTGAAACTGTGTAAATGTCCCCAAGCTCACCTTAATAAGCCAGCAGCTGCATGATGAAAATCCTGTGAGTCCCTATGTCAGGGAAAAGGTGGGATATATATAAATAAAATAATAGTAATAGTAATAATTAGGCAATTGAGGTCTGTTCAGTTCAGTTACTGGTTGAAATGCAAAAGGATAACATTTCAAGCTCCTTTCCACCAATGAGCAAGATCCATCACAATTCCTTGACACAGCCTTCTGCTGGCAGAAGAGGGTTTGAAACACCATATATTTTGCACCCTGATTGTAGTTATGCATACATAACTATGTAGCATACATAAAATATTAGTGATCATCATAATTATGATATTTTTCTTATGATGATCAAAGATAACTGTGAAGTCGAAGGCTTTCATGGCCGGCATCCATAGTTTTTTGTGGGTTTTTTGGGCTATGTAGCCATGTTCTAGAAGATTTTCTTCATGACGTTTCGCAAGCATTCTCTGAAGATGCCAGCCACAGGTGCTGGTGAAACGTCAGGAAGAAAATCTTCTAGAACATGGCCACATAACCCCCCCCCCCAAAAAAAAAAAACACTAAAAACTACCAAAGATAACTATCAATCAAATCTCAAAGGCCCATGAACAGCTGTGGTATTTCTGTTTGCTTTGACTGAACTTCTGATCCTAGCAAAAGAAGAGTTCTTATTCTTTCACTCCCTCAAAAGAATCAAGTGAAAATGCAAAACACTATCCCAGAGTAGAAAGACAGGTATGGTACGTCTTCATTTTAGTCATTCCATCCTTTGTTCTGCTGTAACCTTTGATGCCTCAAAGACATGTTTCCATGCTCTATAATTAGGTGTGTGGCTCTCTGATCAATGAAGTGGCACTAGAACCTGACACTTGGAATGGCCCATTTACTGGCTGATGATAAGGGAAAACCTAGTGCAAACAGAGGACAGCCCATGAGAATGTCAGCAAAATGTTGCAGGATTCAGCCACTCCGTCCCACCCCTACTTCTTTATTTTCTGTTTCTTTATCTTTACTTCCCAAGTCAGTGTTCCAAGGCCCAGAGTAACCTTTGTGTTCATGGGCCATTATGAGCCATACAACACATTTGGTTGGGGTTTACTTCAAAGTTGTTTGTATTCCTGCATCAGGAAAGTCCTAAGCCTGTGGTCATGAACCTATGGCATGTATGCCAGAGATGGCATGCAAAGCCATTTTTCATGGCACGCAGAGGGTGTGGAAGAGGAGGAACAGGTGCATGCCTGTTTGCCCTCCTTCCCAGCCTCCTGGGCCTTCAGCTGCCTCCAGAGAGGGTGTGTGGGGCAGCAGTGGTCATCTTTCTTAATGGCTGCTGCTGGGGAATGGTGCTGTGGCCTCTAGACAGCCCATTCATGGTCTGGCATGGCTACTCACCCAGCAGCTGTGCCAGACCCTGAAAAGAAGGCATGCCCCTTACAGTAACAGATGACCTCTGGACAGCTAGATCTTAGGATTTAGATGAAAGGCACCACTGCTCCAGCAGCAGTCACTTCTGTGGCCTCCAGACACCCCATTTAAAGTCCGACATCGCTTCTATGCAAGCAGGAAAGGGAGGTGATGCCCTTTCTTATTTGCCCAGCAGCTGCACTAGTCCCATCGGGTGTACTCCCTCACCCACTATGCACCTCCCTCTGGGCTGTCACCTTGTGTGATCCGTACCCCCTACATCCCCTAGTGACAGCACTGACACTCCTAGTGACACCCCTCATGCAAAAACAAAAGTCAAGTTAGTCTTAAAGGTGCTACCACATTTCTTTTCTTGTCTCCCCCTCCCTTGACCCTCTCTTTTTATTAAGTAACCTGGGATGAGTTTGTTGCCAACCTGGAATCTCCACTACCCAAACAGCCCGCTCAAATTAAAAACAACTGAACATTGCCTTTGAGACTGTAAAATGTTACTGTATTCCAAATCCACCTTTCCCACAATGGCTGAATATCAGACTCTGGATGAATGGGAAATCTGTTTCAGAAATCTTATACTTTGTTTTCCAAAAAGAGCTCTTTTTACAGTTATATCTGTGAACAATCTTCTATTACCTTCCCAAACCTGGCCCAGTCTATCCTTGGCAGCTAATAGTTATTGATGGACTGAATCATATCAAAAGCATTCCTTCTCATCCATTTGGGCCAAATCACAAAGAAACGGTGTTCTTTTTCCTGAGCTAAAAAAATCCAGCAGCACAAGTTACAAAATAGTTTCCTTGACACAGAATGTGTTGTTTGGGCAACATCAATAAAAAAAAATAAAGCTTAATAGGTTGCATACAAAGGAATCTGAGCTGTTCCTCTGTATATGTACGTCACACGTGCAGCCCTCCAGATGTTTTTGGATGGTACAACCTTGACTCCCTAGCCAGCATAATCAGTGGTGGTGTCCAGATGTTGCTGGATTACAAATCCCATCAATCCTAGCCAGCATAACCAATGACATGGGATTATAAGAGTTTCAGTTCAATGACTTGTGAATGGCCACATAGTCTTAGGCCTTTGTTCAGTCCTGTTTAATGCAAGAACTCCAGACTCAGAGCATTCACAGTGGTGAGCTGTTCAACCTCTGCTGGAAGATCAGGGGGTTGGCTGAGATGACCCTTGGGGATCTTTTGAACTCACTGATTCTATGATCACCAGCAAGGCAGAGCCCACTAAACTTCTTGGGAATGCATTCCATGCTCTTTTCCAATTTATGTGAACACTTCCAATTCCAGTTTGAACTTTATCTGTAAATTCAAGTGTGCGCTTAAAGAAGGAAAAAGCATACAGTACATCTCATGCTTTGCTCTGAAAGTTGGAACTGGGAGATTCACATACTTTCAGGGTGATGGTCATGATACCAAGGACTAATATAGCTGGAAAGAGGAAACTATCAGTAAGGATGTAGCCACACTGCAGAATTAATGTAGTTTCAAATCACCTTAGTTTCCATGACTCTATCCTACAGAATCCTAGGATTTGTAGTTTAGTGATGCACCAGAGCTCTTTGCCAGACCTGGCTGAATATCTCACCAACTATAATTCCCAAGGTTCTGTAGGATACGTCAGTTAAAGTGGTGTCAAACTGCCTTACTTCTGCAGTGTAGTTACACCCTAAGTTACAGGTGATGTACAGGTAGGGTTTTTTGTGCATCAAGATTCCATAAATCAGTGGTGGGAAACCAATGGCCTTTCAGATAACTTTTGGCTGGGGATTATGGGAATTGCACCTATAACATCTTGAGCACATTGTGTTGGAGAAGCTTGTTGCAGCAGTACAGCAGTATAATGGCTGCATTTTAAGAACACAGGCATAGTTACTTCTATTCCTCTTTCTATTCTTCCACAGCTGAACTTCCAGGCAAGACTACCCAGCCAGTGCTTCTACTGGGCTAATCCCAGGAGTGGGGATAACTAAACAAATGATTTGGCTGAAGATCTATAGTCTTGGCTTCTGCCTCTAGCTGTAGTTCATTATGCATCTGCCAAAGCTTTATGGAATAGTGATGATGGTTAGCAGTTGCTGTTCCCTGCACACTCACTCTACACTGTTATTAAAAAGATGCAGCTACAAGAGCTGCTTGAAATATTGGCAATCTTTATTGCAATAAATAAATAAAATAAATAAAGTGGTCCTTCCTCTAGCACTGAGTTTTTGGATGAACATGGCTCAAACAAAAGGGAAATTAAATCTTACTGACTGAAAGGACACTTTCTTAGATGATAGGAAATGTTCTTGAGGCCCAGGAGGTTTAATGAATGGTCAAGCAGGAGGATTGCATTAATGGACCAATTTTCTAGCAGTAACTTGTTCCAGAAAGCAAAATGCATTTGACAACTATTTCCTAATAAAGGTTTAAATGTACCCTTATTTAATCTAAGCCTTCCTGCTGAGATGGTGCAATGAAGCAGACTTTCCTCTGAGCAATTCAATTTCCCCCTGCAGTGGTAAATAAAGAATTTGTGCCTAGGGATATTTTCCAGTTATATGGAGATACTAGACCAGCTTCCCCAAGTTGGTGTCTTCCAGATGGCCAATGGCAGTGCTGGCTGGGGATAATGGGAGATGTCTAACACACCTGAATGGTGCTAGGTTGAAGGAAACTATGTTGGTTGTACCATGTGTGCCCAAGGTTTCTGGCTGAATTTCTTCTAGGCTGACATTTTAAACACATCAAGTATCTCTTCATTCAACCACAAATCCTCAAAGATTTTATATTCCTCAGCCATTGAGAAGCCACAGCAATAGATAACCACTTCTGGAAGGTAATGGGCATATTACTTAAAGCCAAATGCTGCAAAATATGTTCCAGTGAAACTACCAACTGGTAAGTGCTGGCAGGAAGCAATCTGAAATAAAATACTACAGGTTGAGTCTCCCTTATCTGAAATTCCAATATACTCCTTTGCCTTTGGGTGATTCAGTGTTCATAAATGTTTGTTTCATGCACAAAATTATTTACAATATTGAGTGCTAACTACTTTTGTCCTTTGAATCCAGTTTGCAGTCATGAAAGTAAGGTGAACAAAGGGAGGAAGTGGGTGGAGGGGAAAGAACCTGGGATATTTTAAAAGCAACGGAAAAAGTGTGATGATAGAGGATTAAATCTGGATTGTCCCTGCCAAAGCAGGACAGTTGGTTTCTAAAATCTGTCCTGGATTTGGATTATTTTTGGTATATCTTTTCCCTGTTGTAGTTTAGATTGTGGCAGACAGCCTGCAATCAAGGTGTTAAATATGGTCCCTAGGAGCACCCTAATTCCCTACTGTTGTCTTTCCCAATTTCCAATGTTTTCATACCAATTTCATATCATTTATGTGTATCAGGATCACTGTCACACACTCCCTCCCAGATTGAAAAGAAGACTGGATCAGTTTGAGTTGGTGAGTACCGATGATGTGGACAAGATCCTCGGAAGTGTTCGGAAAACAACCTGCTCTCTTGATCCCTGCCCCTCGTGGTTAGCGGCCCAGGGGGGACCGGTGGTAACGACTTTGTTACGCCGGATAATTAACACCTCTCTGAGGGATGGGCGATTTCCATCGGATCTTAAATTGGCCATTGTAAGACCGATCCTAAAGAAGCCCTCCCTCGACCCCCTGGTACATAATAATTATCGGCCTGTTTCGCTGCTACCTTTCTTGGGGAAGGTGATCGAAAGGGCGGTTGCGATCCAGCTTCAGGCGGTCTTGGATGAAACGGATTATCTGGACCCATTTCAAACTGGCTTCCGGGCGGGTTACGGGGTTGAGACGGCCATGGTCGCCTTGGTCGATGATCTCCGTCTGGGCATCGACAGGGGAAGCGTGTCCCTGTTGGTGCTCTTGGACATCTCAGCGGCTTTCGATACCATAGACCATGGTATCCTTCTGGGGCGCCTGGCTGAGGTGGGAATTGGGGGCACTGTGCTCCAGTGGTTCCGTTCCTACCTCTCTGGGAGGTCCCAGATGGTGCAGCTGGGGGACGTGTGCTCCAGCGAGCGGGCCCTTAAAACCGGGGTCCCTCAAGGAGCCATTCTGTCCCCCATGCTATTTAACATTTACATGAAACCGCTGGGAGAGATCATCCGGAGACATGGGGCGCGGGGTTATCAGTACGCTGATGACACCCAAATCATTTTCTCTATGTCTCCGACTGATGCAGTGACTGGGGATGGCGTCTCTCCTCTCGTGGCCTGTCTGGAGTCAGTAATGGGCTGGATGAGGGAAAACCGACTCAAACTTAATCCAGAGAAAACGGAGGTACTAGTGATAGGTCCCCCTGGTCCAGGAATGGCGGTGGTTCCACCTGTCCTGAATGGGGTCACGCTCCCCGTGAAGGACTCCGTGCGCAGTCTGGGGGTGCTTCTTGACTCGTCCCTCCACCTGACTGCTCAGGTGAATGCGACGGTCAAGAGTACCTGTTATCAGCTTCGGCTGATTCGCCAGCTGCGCCCATACCTGGCCCAGAGGGACCTTGAAACTGTTGTACACGCTCTGGTAACTTCGAGACTGGATTTCTGCAACGTACTCTACATGGGGCAACCCTTATACCAAACTCGGAAGCTGCAAGTAGTGCAGAACATGGCAGCACGGCTGGTCACTGGTGCTCCCAGGACCAGCCATATAACACCTGTGCTTAAAGATCTCCATTGGCTGCCTATTCGCTTCCGAGCTCAATATAAGGCGTTGGTTATTACCTATAAAGCCCTAAATGGCTTGGGCCCAGGATTCCTGAAGGACCGTCTCTCCCCGTACATTCCGCCTCGCACCCTCAGAACATCTGGGCAGCAACTCCTGAAGGTGCCTGGGGCAAGGTTGGCCGTTACGGCCAGAAGATCCTTTTCCACAGCTGCCCCAGCCCTTTGGAACACGCTGCCCATAGAGCTCCGCTCATCTACCACCCTGGCCCAATTTAGGAAGGGACTTAAAACCTTCCTATTTAATCAGGCATTCCCCGACTAAACATCCTGTGGGCCTCCCTCCTCTCTCGTGGCCGTGAGGTTGGGCTAATGGGGTCTTTTATTGTTTTTATGGACTGTTGCTGTTTTAATCTGTTTTTAAATTGTATATTGTTGCACTACGGTGCATTCTGTAAGCCGCCCTGATCTATTTGGAAGGGCGGGGTACAAATAAAATTTTATTATTATTATTTATTATTACCATTGGTGTGTGTACATTTGTCTCATTTAGGCTGCTTCCACCAGAATTAATGCAGTATCTGGCACCACTTTAACTGTCATGGCTCCATTCTGTGGAAAATCCTGGGCTTTGTAGTTTGTTGTGCTACTAAAGCTCATTGACAGAGGAGGCTAAATATCTCGTAAAACAACAAATCCCAGAATTCCATAGAACTGAGCCATGGCAGTTAAAATGGTGTCAAACTGCATTAATTCTGTATTGCAGATGCAGCCTGAGTGTATGTTCACATACAAGTATGCAGCTCCTAAGACAGCATCACACTGAGGGCAAAGAGGTTGTAGATGACAGAAGTAGTCCATGTAATACTCAAGAAAGGCATGTTAAAAATGGTAGTTGTCTGTCTTTTAGAAAGACTAGCTTAGTCATCAAAAGTCAGGGCAAGAGGGTGCAAACTCCAGGATTATTACTGGTGAGTGGGAGGCTAGGCTGCTTACCTTATGTGGCCTGAGAATACCAACCTACAGAGCTTAACCCATGCTGCAAACACAAAAGGACCTTCTTCAGACTTCTGGTGTCTGTATGTGTGCATTTAACAATCACCAAAGAAGATTGTTCTGGATCCCAGAAGGATGCACTTAATCACCTGGAAGGAACATATATTTGTTAGCATGCCTAACAAAACAGAAAGATTTAAAATGCTTTAGTGAGAAGTGTTGGCTTCCTCTGTCTTCAGCAGCTCTGAATTAAAATGGAAAGGTCTTGCTAGACATGACCAAAGTCTGAGGTTTATAATAATCTTAAAATGGAAGAGAGGGATTATGCGGACAAAGCACAACTCCATTATGGGGGTGAAGGTTTCCAGCAGAAAACAGCTGTAGGGAAACTTGTACAATGGCAGGATTATATATGTAGAGAGATCTTGTAGCACCTTTGAGACTAACTGAAAGAAAGATGTTGGCAGTATGAGCTTTTTTGTAGACTTAAGTCTATGAATGCTCATGCTGCCTACATCTTTCTTTCAGTTAGTCTCAAAGGTGCTACAAGATCTCTTTACATAGTGATTCTACAGACTAACAGGTCTATATCTCTGAATTCTGCAGGAATATGTAGTCAGTGTTTTAACTCTTTCTCTTCCTGACCTAGTCCTGACAAAATTGAGCCCTGAAGATGCTGTTTGCACTCCAAAAGAAAACCCTCAATGATGATAACAGAAATAACTCTTTATATATGTTAAGAACTCCTTCCAAGAGCCTGTTGTTCTTGAGGGGCCCTAGTCGAGTTGCCAGACTGAAAACTTGAGGCAGCTTGTATACCTTTAATGGTTATGTAGAAGAGTTAATTTCAACAGTTCTGCTTGCCATGCAAGCAGGTAACAAGCAACAGCTAATCAAACTCTATGAACCCATTAAAGATATAACAGCCTTCTCCAATTTTCATGCTTGTAACCCTGGAACCCAGAAGAGAAGCATTTTATCTTAAAGATCAGAGATCTTAGGGAGGGGCATAAATAATTCTTAGCCAGAGAACGTCTCCTGTGCCTTGCTTGGAGTGTAGTGGAGTCTCCTTCTTTGGAGGTTTTTAAACAGAGGTTAGATTGCTATCTATCAGGCGTGTATTCATGATTGGATTGAATGGTCCTTGTGGTCTCTATGGTTCTATGATTCTATAACAGGTTCTCTACTTCCAGTCCTACACCAAAAGGCCTCTCAGCTGAAAGGTTCCACTCCATCTCCTCCTCTAGGTCTTTGTCATTTGAATACTTTGGTTCTTATTGCATTTTGCTTTTTATAGCCCATTCACAGCTACACTGCAATATTTCTACAAATGCTTTATCTCTGCCAAACAAAAAGTTCATGCGCCGGGTGATTGCAATAACTCACGCACACATTGTTTATGGGAGGGATACAGTTGTAAATTGTTTCATAAAAAGAGCACCTTAACAACATTGGCAATGCATGCAGGTCAGTGGTTCTCCAAGTTTTATAAGTGAAGATTAATTGTTTTGTATTACAGGTATACCACATTTAAAAAACTAGATGTGTTCCTGGGAAATACTTCTTACAAAATTTGGTACCAGATGCAGACCCGACATGGAAAGAAAAGGGATAGGTTCCTACACCAATTTTCAGCAAAGTTTTTATTCAAAACTAGCATGTGCATGTGTGAAACTAAACAACCAGGTCAGGTAAACCTTGCATAAGTAAATAAAAATATATTTAACCTTCTAAAGATCACCTGAAAGCGTCTTCCAAAATGCATAGAAGAGTGATTTTTGCTTTCTTTCACCAGCCTCCACAGATCTATGCCTTAAAAACATGCTTGGCTTAGTTTAAAAACATGCTTAGTTTAGCTATCCACACATGCTGAGTAATTGGTTCTGGAGGGAGCTGCTGTTTATCCTGCCTGTTTTAGACAGCCATACATATTTATAGTAGCGTTGGCTAATGCAGAATCCTAGTGTTTCCCAGATCAATTTGGAACTAAATCTTTTAAAGAGTCTCTGCTTCTGGTGACCCTCATTTCAAAAATCCCTCTACAAATTCAATCTCACTTTGGTGAGACTGAATTATCCCTCCCCAATTTGGCAACCTGGTGGGTGAGAAGAAAGAATGAAAATGGCCATAAATAAATAAATTTAAAAAGAAATAAAGGGTGCATGTACACTGTAGAAATAATGCAGTTTGACACCATTTTAAGTGCTGTAGCTGCATGCTATGGAGTCTTGGGGTTAGTTGTTTTACAAGGTCTTTAGCCTTCTCTGCCAAAGAGTGCTGCTTGCCTCATAATGCTAGAGATCCCAGGATTCTGTAGGTAGTCAAAGTGGTGCCAAACTGCACCATTTCTACAGTGTGGATGTACCCAAGAAAGAGGGAGGGAGAGGTAGCTCTAGCCACTTTTGGTTTGGGTTCCACTCACCTTGGATTGGGTGCATACCCCCCCAGCAGCATGTAGCACCTGGCAGATCCATCACCATCCCAGTAACTGAAAGAAAAAAAAAGAGGTTACTCACATTGTCATATAAGCCTCAGTCCAATAGAGGTATTGCATAGCAGAAAGGTATGCCAATAAAATGAGCCTTTGGTATCTCCTGGGGTTTGGTTCCAGGACCTCCTCCCCCCATGGATACCAAAATCCATGGATGCTAAGTCCCGTTAAATACAATGGCATAGTAAAATGGTGCCCTTTACATAAAACAGCAAAATCAGGTTTTGCTCTCTGGAATGTATATCTTTTAAAAGTATTTTCAAGCCATGGATGCTTAAATCTGTGGCTAAAGGATCCATGGATATGAAGGGCTGACTGTATAATCTATGCATAGTTGTCCTATACCATCCATATGACTGCATCACCCATTTGTATAACTCATGGTACAGTTCAGATCAAACCCACTTTGATCTGAAAAGGAAAAGCGGGAAACAAATAAACAGTATTATTATTATTATTATTATTATTATTATTATTATTATTATTATTACTATTACTATTATTATATGACAAAAATGCACACTCCCCTTGTGCAACTATTGATGGACTCCCAGTCAAAGTGTTTCAGAGGACACACTTACTCAAGTTAACTGTAACTCCTTTATACAATCAGCCAGCCACCTTTCTAGCCAGTACCTATGAAGAATTCAAGTAATTGTTTTAGGGTTGGCCTTAATGTGATCAAAGTAATACAAAGGTAGCGGCAAATGCGGGAACAGCTCTTTAATGTTATTAACCATACATTCCTCGTAATCTCTTTTTGCATCCCTTATTGTCCACATTTCCATTCTGGAAGTTCATGTTCCTTTTTCTTTTCCACATTAGGGCAAGACTTTCCTCCTGTGGTCTTCTTTAATATATACCTTGACTCTACTCATTACCCAGGCTTGGTAGTCAACACAAAGACGTTGTGCTTTCCCTGAGCTTTTTAAGTGAAAGAAGAGTAAAACTACACATAGATAATCATTTTATAAACTTCAAGTTGTTAAGAACATCACAGCTGCATTCTAAGAAAGGGTGAGAATTACTTTCCTTGGTGTACTCCCTTGATTATAGCTAGCAGATCTTACAACAGCAGCCTTCCAGAGCTATAAACACATCAGTGGCAAAGGTTGTTTATGACTTTGAAATGTTTATAACTCAGAAAATATTTCCCCTTTCCTCCCCCAAATTTCCTCCTGGGAATGGGGAAGGAAGAGGAGCCACTGAATTCTACAACTCTACTGTGAAAGACATACAAATATAATCTGCACACTCTTCTCTTAAAGATTAAAAAGATTAGTGCCAACATAACTTATAGTTTGTGTTGGCAAAGCTGAAAACTTCAATATGTATTTTAAAAATAAGATTTGCAGCTATTTGACTATGCATAATTTTATTGGTTTTAGCTCACATGATGAGAGATGCATTGGTTACCAAAACCACAATTGAGAATCATAGCATTTGCTGTTGTTGTTATCTACCCTGGGCCTTGAGTCACCTTCAACTCATGGCAACCCTGTGGATGAAACATCACCAAGACTCCACTGCTCTGCTCAGGTACTGTAAATTCATATTCATGACCTCCCTCCATCTAGAATAGAGCCTTCCTCTCTTACCACTCTCCACATTTCCTAGCATTATTGTCTTTTCCAATGAGTTGTGCCTTCTCATGATGTAGCCAAAGTACGACAGCCACAACGTAATCTATTTTCTTGGCTTCCAGGGAGATTTCTGGCTTAATCTGTCCAAAGACCCATTTCTTCATCTTTTTGGATCTCCACAATATCCTCAGCAATCTTCACCAGCACCACATCTCAAAAGAATTGATTTTCTTCTTGTATGCTTTCTTCACTGTCCAGCTCTCACATCCATATGTAGTGATGGGGACTACAGTGCCTTGGATGATTCTAACCTTTGTGCTCAGTTGTATATCTTTACTCTTTAAATTCATAGCACATCTTGCCAGAAACATCTATTGCTTTTAGCAATCTCATACTCTTGCTATATATAACTAGATAGCACAGGGGTGTAACTAGGGGTTGTGGGGATGCGGACCACCCTGAACGACACCTCAGTAGGGGTATCATCTGGTGTGCTGTTGGGAAGGGGAGCCTCATACATCTGGTGGCTGTGCTAGCCTGGCAGGAAAGCAAGTCTCTTCCCTTTGCCACTTGGCCAGAAGCTCTGCCAGATCCAGAAAGGCTATGTGATGGCAACAGCAGCCCACTTCCACCAGTGGCCAGGTAGCAAAGTGAGTTTTCTCGCTTTGTTGCCCAGGCAGCAGCTCCACCAGACCTGGAAAAAGATTGTTGAAGAGAAGAGGGGGTGTTAAAAAAGTGATTCACACCAGGTGTCGAATATACACTGAGGTTGCACTCAGATTCTTGGGATACAAGATCTGTCTATAATATTAAGCCTATGCTGATACTAATGCCATTTCAGAGGAAAACAACTTATAAATTCTGGAAATCAAACAATTTCACTGATTTCTGATGCTGAAAGGTGAATGTTGTTCCATGTCTCAGTACCCACATGGCCAAAATGGGAGTAGCCTCCTCATACACTGAGATCCCTCCAAACCAACTGAATGACAACTGAAACAACATTGGATACAAAATGTAGGCCCATAGTTCCAATACCCACATTTTTCTTCTCCTATATGATGATTTTTAACCATCTTTTGCCTGATGATGAAGCCAGTGGAGCTTCAAAAGCTTGCATGATGTGTTTTGTGCATTTTGGTTGGCCAATAAAGCTATCACTCTTTTGTGGGTTTTAAATTTTGTTTTAATTTGCTGTATGGCCAACACAGTAGCCCCTGAATATATTCCGTATTTGGCTGTTCCATATGCAGCCAAAGTGGCTATCTCTGGGTGGAAGATGAGGGCTGGGAATCCATACAGTTCATTCTCCTCATTTAGAGTCTCATGCTTCTCATTTTCCCATATCTCCACATGCTGCTCTCAAATTTGTCATGCTAGTGACAAAAAAGTAGGACTTCTCTTCAAAACATGGTGCATGGGGATCGTATGCCTTCATTTCAAAAGGAATACCACTCCTGAAAGACTTCCAGAAGTTCTATTTGTCTTAGAAAGAAGTGGCCATGCTCCTGCACCTTGTTTCAAAGGGGTATCTTTTCCTCCTACCACTGCTGCTGTTGTGGTGCCCAAATCTGTGGACAATGCTTCACAGTTTTTCTTGAAGAGAAGAAACTGACCATTTAAGGCTACCTTGGTTCATTACAAATATTAATTTTGTGGGTAGAATTCAGAGACATAGCCATGTTAGTCTGGAATATAAGTATGCAAAAGGGTCTTGTAGCACCTTTGAGACTAACATTATCACACCAGCCTGCTGTCCCTTCACAGTCCTGCTAGTTTAAGAACGGAAGCATATTGCTTTGGCATAATTTCTCATTGCACTTTTCTTGGTGCAGAACTCTTCTCCAGTACTTTTCCTCTTTGGCAATCTATAGTCACTTGATACGTTTTCTGCACTGCCAAAACACCACCTTCCAGGGGGACGTGGGACACAAGTGGTTGTGGCAGTGGACCCCAAAGCTGGTTGATGTGTGAATGCGGACACAGCAGCCAGCTTTGAAAAGGTGTTGGCAGCCAGGGCTGTTCCTTCTCCCACCTTCCGAAGTTCAGTGCCACCATGTGCAGATTCCAGATTCTGGAGTGCCTTACAGGAGGAGATTAGTCAGCTGGAGATGATGTCTGCACTTAAAGCAGAGGTGAAAACCAGTCTCCTCCAGCAGCCTATCCAGATTATTTTTGAAATTATAAATTATTAAGCATTTATTTACTTATTTTATTATTTATTTATTTGTATCCCACTCTTTTCCCAGGACTGGGACTCAGAGCGGCTTCACAGCATTAAAAACAGTACAATTAAAACATTAAAAAAATACATTAAAAAGGAATTAAATTATTATGGTATTAAAACAGATAGTTATTAAAAGAATAAAGAATTTCAATACCTTTTGGTTTAATATACTCTTTTCATTTATGTAATGTATTAAACTTGTTGTTCCCCAGAGGAAGAGGCAGGTGTGCAATAACAACAACCACCACAACAACCACAACAACAATTCTCTCACCTCCCACTTCCCATACTTTCCTAAAAGCACTTCTGGAGCCTGAGGTTTTCTGTTTAATCTCAGGGCAGGGCAGTACATTCTGTGATATCTTGGCTCTTTTCCTGCCAACAGAAATGATGAATTTGAAGACAGCAGCCAAGGAATGTGTTTTGTGGCTTTCACCTGGGTGACTTCAGTTGGGAAGCATCTTGAGTTCATCTGGGAGCACCAGAGACTGGGTTTTTCTGTTGTTCCCAAGGCCAAGTTTTCTGGGCTGAAAAAATTGAGTTTCTAAAAGCAAGCATCACTCTGAACTCCACACTTGCAGCTGAGATTAACTCCAATGAGCAGCATCATTCTTGACTGTTAAAAAAAGGTATTAAAAATGCTACTAGGTTGGACCATAAGTCCCATCTAGTTCAGTATTCTGATCTAAACCCAACTGATAGTTCAACTAGAGCAGACCTGTTGAATAGTGGGATTTACATAAGTGTTGACGTACCATCCAATAGCTGTTTCAATGCATTCTCACTGGGACTACCTCCTCCAACTGCCAGCTGCAAGCTGCTGGGGAGCTTATAAGCAGCCACATTGGGGCTCTGAATCCGGTATTCAGAGATATATTGCCCCTGTACTGGGGGCTCAGCTAATTTTTTTAAAAAAATATTATTAAACATTTATGCACATATAAAAACATAAACAAACACATATAAAACAATTAACATACATTCCCTCACAACATGACATGTTTTCATGCCACTAATGGAGACTCAGTTAGCTATTGTGGCTAATACAGACCTATTTTGGGGAAAGAAATGCCTCCTTTTGTCTCTTCTAAATCTTCAGTTTACCACTTTCTTTATGTGTTCCACTCACCAAATGTCATGAAAGAAAAATTGCAGTATCTGCTGATGGTGCATAGTTCAACTAAACCAAGTGTTGAACTGAAATCCTACATCATGCTTGTGTAGTGTGCTGTCTACACACACATAGCTACACAATGTTTGTGCTACATCACCCTTCTACTGAATACCAACACTGTGCACTGATCATTGTGCAATGGGGAATGCACAGGGACTGTTTCTGTAATCCTGGTGAATATAGCGATATGTTAAAGGCATTGACACCCAAGAATGCACAACCACATGGTTGGAATCCATTCAGTTAATCTTTGCTAGACTAGACCTATTGTTGGATACTGAGTCAACACACAGGTCAATTTAATTCATTTAATAAGCGCTACTGTATTCAGAAGAAAAATGGGATTTTGTCCTGTGTGAAATGGTTATGCTAAGGGAGCTCAACTCCTGTAACCATGAAGTGCTGCTCTGAGAGTCTTTAGGGCTGAAGGGCAGGGTATAAATACCGTAAAATAAATAAATACTTCCAATACTCAGAGGTCAAAAATATATAGCCACATGTGTAAGGGAATGAACTAACTTTATGATGCCCACAGGATTTGAGCCTGGATCAGAGTAGCACCACAGTTTGTCAACTGTGTGCCAGGACCCATAACACATTCCTAGAAAAGGGACCTGTGCCTGCAGGCTTCTTCTTTCTCCTGTCAATTTATTCATTTGAAGCATTCCATCCTCCTCTTTAGCTCAGAAAGCAATCCCAATAATAGGGCATACAATTCCAGAAAGAACAAAGGGGGGGGGGGGAGATAAAATTGCTCATGCAACACAATAGAAGAAAACACATTGTTGTGATTAACTGCTGTGGATTTCAATTTATGGTGACCCTATGACTGAGAGCTCTAGTGCCAGAGCCAACTACAATTCCCAGAATTCCATAGCATGGAGCCATGGCAATTAAAGTGGTGTCAAACTGGATTATTTCTGCATAGTGGAGGCAGCCTTAGTCTATGAAATCTTATGCTACCAATAGTCTCAAAGGCGCTACAAGATACCTTTGCATCTGTAATGTGGTCTTCTTCTTTTCCTATTGCCTTCTATCTTGCCAAGAATCATTGTTTGTTCAATGTCTTCTCATGATATGTCCAAAGTATAATAGCCTCAGTTTAGTCACCTTGGTTTCTCGTTAGTTCATGCATGATTTTCTCCAGGACCCAGATTTGTCTTTCTTTTAATTGAAATTTATTAATATAAAATGTTTTTCAATCATACATAGCTTTTCTGAATATATAGTTACATTGAACATTTATATAACTTTCCCATTCTTCTATCTTTGACATAGAATATATTGCCTTCCTAAAAAAACTCACCTCCCCGTATACCCAATATGTATAATTTTTTCATAGCATAGCTATATATGAACATTTTCTATCTACATAATACATCCTTCATGGTTTCCTTTGCATCATGTAAAAGGCAACTACACTTAAATCCATAACCAAAAATATTCTTCCGTACTTTTTTCTTTTGTATATACAAATTATCATTCTTATAGTATGTTTGTCTCTCACAGAATATTCAAATTGTTGTTTTCCAGTTTTTTATATGTATATTGTTTATATATCTTGTAACCAAATGAGTTTATTCTTTTCCTATCCGCTTTCTTAACTTTCCAACTTTCACAACCATAGTCAGAAATACTATGGCACGGGGATTTTAACGCTCTTTCTTTTAAAACACATTTGACCAAATCTTCCATTGGTTACTTTCCAAAACTATTCCCACTGTGACTGTTTCCAGAAACGTTCCTTGTTGCTCATCTGTTATGTCAAGAATCAGGCTTTACAACTGTTGTTTGTAGGAGTCTGGGTGATAAATGTTTTTAAAATGTGTTGTTTTCTGTTTCTTTAGCTAAGAATGAGCTCCTTTTTTGGAAAGAAGCTGTTCTGAAGCAAACAAATAAAAGCTGATGATGCTTAGAGGCAATTTCTTGCAACTTTAAAACCCACTGGGAAGGGTAAAATAGAAGACAGTAGCTTTGTAATTTCACTACAGAGAGCATGAATGTAGCTGTGTTATTACTGGTAAAGTTTAACACTCTGGAAAAAAGGAATGTTTCTAAACAGGTTTCAGTTCCCTTCATACCCCAAAAGATCAAGGGATAGTCAAGCCCTTTATTCCAGCTTCCTAAACAGCCACTCACTCTCCCTTTTTCATATTTAAGATGGAATCATGATTAGCTCATTTCATTTTTTATATGTTTACACTTTCCAAAGCTCTTCTTTATAAGCCATTAAAAGTCATGGGTGGGGAATTTTTTGGATTTAACATATGTTTTGGCCCACAATGTCTTACCATTGACTTTACTGGGAGGGGCAGATGGGAACTATAGGCCAAAAACATCTGGAGAGTGGAAAGGGGCCCTATATCTTCATCAAAGGCCAAAAGACCTTTTTCAAAAAGGAAATCCCAGTGGGAAAAGAAATGCAGGCGGAAATATGCCAGAAGCTGAAGTTGGGAATTAAGGACATATTTTCTGCACTACACTAGTGGTGTGGTTTGAGTGGACTATGACTCCTTTATAGTCTTGGAGACTACGACTCTGGAGACCAGGGTTCAAATCCCTGTTCAGCCATGGAAGCTTACCTTAGGCAAGCCACACTCTCTGACCAACTTTAGCCAAGAGAACCCTGTGTTGGGTTTGCATTAGGTTGCCATAAATCAAAAATGACTAGAAAGCACACAATAACAAGAGAATAGTAAGGAGTCAGCATGGTGTAGTGGCGCTTGATTGTTGGACTAAGATTGTGGTGGTCTCCCTCTTTGGGTTTTTTTAAACAGAAGCTGGATGGCCATCTGTCAGAGGTGCTTTGATTTTGTATTCCTGCATGGCAGGGGGTTGGACTGGGTGGCCCCTAGGGTCTCTTTCAACTCTATGATCCCAAGAGACCAGGGTTCAAATCCTCCCTCAGCCATAGTAACCCAAGGGTGACCCTGGGCAAGTCATGCTCTCTGAGCCTCAGAGGAAGGCAATGGCAAACCTTCTCTGAATAAACCTTACCAGGGAGTCCTAAATTGGAGGCACATAACAACAAAGCAGAATTGCAGCACACAGCCTTATTGAAAGACTAGATCTGAGTCTTGAGACAACCATGTTTATTTCAGCCGATGGATGTTACAGCATCGTAAATCATCAATGGAGAAATGAGATAATAAATGTATAAATACCTTTAGCACTGAGGAATGCTTCATGTAACAAAAGCCAAATATACTCCATTTTAAAGAGGTCAAAGAGGATTAAATACTGTTCTTACAAACTAATTAATGAGCCAAACCATGAGATATTAAATTCCTTCATAACAGCTTTCATCTGTAAGATCTTCCTTGAGCACAAGCAATGCATCCGATAGGGAAAATATGCAAATTGCAAGAAATATACAAATTTGCAAAAATGTGCAAAAATATGCCAAGCCTCTCTCTCTTTCTCTCTCTCTCACACACAGTGCTTTTGTGGTGACATATACATAGCTTTCCTGTGTTTTAGACCAGGGAAAGGAAAGGTAATCTGAAGAGAAAGAGGTAAATCCCCTTTTCAAAACTGCCGCTCCTAGGGCTTTCTAGACAGAGGGAGGAAGTTTTAAACAGTTTGAGAGTTTGAGAACAGTATGGAGAAACTGTTAAATTAGAACAACATTGAGCTGCTATTATTTGGCCAAAGAAGGTGAAATCTCATGACATTTTGGAACAATTTCTGGTACTGCAAGTACAGTAGGATTATTCAAATTGCTTACTTTTCAGGTTCAAAATTAGTTTAGAACAGAGCATAAGAAAGTTATCTTTTTGGACTATGACTCCCAAAATTCCTCAACTAACATGGCCACTGGCCATACTGGATGGGAGCTTCTATAGCTTTAGTCCCAAAAGCAACTTTTTCCAAACTCTGTATCTTTCCAGTCTAATCTGCACTGCAGAAATAATGTAGTTTGACACTGCTTGAACTGCCTTAATGCTGTGGGATTTTGGGATTTATAGTTTTTTGAGATGGCGGTCTCTGTCAGATAGCTCTGGTGCCATAATAAACTACAAACCCCAGGATTCCATAGGAGGAAGCCATAGCAGTTAAAGTAGTGCCAAACTGCATTATTTCTGCTGTGCAGATTAGACCTCAGTCTACAACTTCTAGGAACAGAGTTTATAACTGGGGAAACCCATTTGCAAGTGTTTTGCTAGAAACACATAAACATTTAAGAGGTTTTAATGTTTTCTTGGAGACTTTAGTTACCAGGAAAAAATCTTGATGACAATGTTAAGCAAAAGCAAAACCATCTCGGGTTAACAGAGTAAACAGTACTGTATTTAATAAGAGCTGCTTTATATCAGTGGTTTTTAACCTTTGTTCCTCTAAACTCCTCAAATCCCTTACGATGCTAACTGGGATTTCTAGGAGTTGGAATTCAAAGAATCTGGAGAACATGCTGTCAAGAACCACTAATGTATATAGCAATGTGGATACAAAAACCCAACCTTTACTTATAGGGCTCTGTTTTGGTCAGTGTTTCAGTTAACTTATATTCCAACAGTCCCCTCGCAGATATTGTTTGTATTCCAGTGACCCACAGAGCGGGGATCATAACTGACCTGGTCAAATAAATCCTTGGCATCATGAAGGTCCCAGGTTTGATCTCTGCAATATCTAGTTCAATTCATCCTGGGTAGCTGGGGTGGCAAAGACCAACACTAAAGGATTACTATAGAATGGTTTCATCTATGGTATACTTTATTTTCATGATCTTCAGATCTGATCTAAAGCAGACTAACAGTAATGCGCCACAAATTTGCCATGAAGCAGAGCCATTTTAAACCCAAGAGGGTTTAACAACAACAACAACATAATGCAAGTTTCCCTGCCATTAAAAGCTTGACTCATATAATTTCTACTGATCTAGGCAAATGTAGTCATACCAGTCAACATGCAATTCTGTTTACAAGGTACACACTTGTCAATTTCTGGAAGGTGACTTTCACTGGATGATAATAAAGCTTCTCCCGATGCTCCTCCTTCAAGCGCAACAGTAGAGTTTTGTTTATTTTTTTAAAAAATGCTGGAACTACCTTTGTTTCAGTATTGATTAATCACAAAATTACTCATCTGAAAGCACTGCTTAACTGGACACCCAATTTTCAAGAATAATACCATTCCTAGAATCTCTGACTCCTATTGGCTGGGGTTTCTTGAGGATGAAGTCCAAAACATCTGGGGGGCCAAAGACTGAGAACCACTGCTGCAGAGCAGCCTTTTACAACATAGGCTGCATCTACACTGCAGAATTAATGCGGTTTGACATTGCTTTAACTGCTGTGGCTCAATGCTAAGGAATTCTAGGACCTGTAGTTTTGTGAGATATTTAGCCTTCTCTATTAGAGAGCTCTGGTTCCCCACCAAACTACAAATCTCAGAATTCCATAGGACGGAGCCATGACAGTTAAAGCAATGTCAAATTGCATTAATTTTGCAGTTTAGCAGCAGTCCTAGTAGAAAATTCAGGAGGCAGGTGGGGGGACTAAAACGCCCAGCATTTTGAATGGTTGCTCATGCTGGCTACAGTAATATGAGCTGAAGTTCAAAACACTTGGGATCTGCCCAAATTATATAGTTACATCATGATGACATCGTTTTAATTGGCATGCCTCGAATCCTATGGAATCCTGGGATTTATAGTTTGGCAAGTTCCTAGACGTCTCTGCCAGAAAACTCTGATGTTGTAGTTCTAGGGAATTAACTACAAATCACAGAATTTCATAGGCTCAAGCCACAATAGTTAAAATGTGATAACTCAGCACTGTTGGTATACTCCTGAAGGATACCAACTTTGAGAAGGCTCTTCTAGAGAGTCATTTTCAAACTTGGGTACTCCAGATGCTTGGGACTTCAACTCCTATAATACCTCACATGCTTCTGGGGCTTCTGGGAGCTGTGATTCAAATTCTCTGGAGGACCAAAGATAGCGAAACATTGTTCTAGACTCATGAAGTACACCTAGAAGAGAAGGGTTGTGCCTGGTGCAGAGCCAGCAGAGAAGTATTATTATTATTATTATTAAACTTTATTTATATAGCGCTGTAGATTTATAGAAAGCTATATTAGCCTTTAAAAGAGCATCTTCCATCAAGTTTACTGAACAAGAATACTACTAAGGTTGGTGGCATTTACTACAGAGCAGCCATTGTATGTTCTAAATTTTGACACAATAGGCATTTGGACATCCAGGCATCCAGGCAGCCACTCTGAGAAACAGGACTACTAGCCACGATAGCTGCACATTATCTTTAGTAGTGTATGCCTCTGAACAGCACTAGCAAAGGAGCATGTAGGGGAAGCTGCAGTTGTGCTCATGTCCAGCTTATGCACTTTCTAAAAGCATGTTTGGCCACTGTGGAAAATGAATGCTGGATTAGACAGTCCTTTTAGCCCAATCTATCAGGGATATTTTTATGTTATGAACAGAGATTGGAAAATTTACTTTCTGGTCATGCTGGCTGGGAATTTGGGAGTAGGTAGCTATAGTCCAACAAACTAATTTTTAAAGGTTTGAGAGTTCTGAGGAAGCAAATCCATGTCTCAAGACCCACACAAAATTGTTCTCTCCAGATAGAATCATAGAATCGTAGAGTTGGAAGAGACCACTAGGGCCATCCAGTCCAACCCCCTGCCATGCAGGAAATCCAAATCAAAGCATCCCTGACAGATGGCCATCCAGCCTCTGTTTAAAGACCTCCAAGGAAGGAGATAAAACAAAATTGTGACTTCTAACCAGTTCTATAGAGATGGTGTGTATATGGTGCCCTCTAGTCACTTGTCAACCTACAGTGACCCCATGAATTTCATAGGGTTTTTTGGAGGGGCAAGGAATATTCAGTTGATTTTGCTAGTTCCTTCTTCTGAAATATAGCTGACAGCATCTGTCATTTGTTGGCGGTCTCCCATCACACCAAGGGCTGTCCATGCTTAGCTTCCAGGATCAGATGCCTTTAGTATTTAGGCCCTTCTTTACAGATGAATATAATTAAAAAGATGTCTACACCTTGACTAGTTCTATACTATTCAGTCTACAGAAGAAAGCATTACTTGGTAGGCAGTGTTTTTGTGTAGTTAAATGTTCACAATAATGAGAGACAGCAGCTTTATTATATATTTGACCTCTCCAGTATATATACACATACATACATACATACATACATACATACGTACATAATCTTTTATTCCTATTAGTACCATTTTGTTAGGGTTTTTTTGGCTTCATTATGGTAGGACTCCAAGGAAAATGCATTGAACTCAGACATGTTTGCCAGCTACACACATACATCCATATGCACAAATACTGCACAATTAAACTTCATTTAGCATGATGTCTTCCACTGAAAGCCAGGCTTCTTATGAATTCATGGGTCTTTCTGAAATCCCACAGAAGGCTTTGATAAGCAATATGACTGACCATCATAATGAAATCCATGACAAAATGCTATCAGAAATATTTCTGACATTCTGCTATTAAATATTTCCTTCACTTCAAGGAGAAAATAAAATAAAAGAATTGTCATTTAATCTCCCTGGGATTTTGTTTTTGGGATAATATATCCCTCCCTCTACGGTCCCGCAACTACTCCTTGAGCAGTCCAAGCTTTCGTAATGCTTCCCTCCTAGCTTCTTCTGTTGACCCGCGGCCAGAAAACTGTACTGTGATGCCCTGAGGTCTCAGTCCGGAGGGCCTGGGCAATGAACCAGATCTCCTCCTTATATCTAGGCTGAAATCTGGTGGTGGCCTATATTCATAAAAGCTCTTGGTTGCATTTTGTCGAGCAGGCTTACCATTCATGAGATCAGAGTCCGGTTTGAAAGTCACTGTTTTGCTCATACTTGGGAACAGGCTGGATTCCCTCTTTAATATTTCATGGATATTGCCATAACCATTTGACACAACCTGCCCTTGGTCAGGTTTGTCCTCTTTTGATCTGAGAACGCTTCCAGAGTGGTCCAGTTGGGCTTGGCCAAAACCATCTTCTACAAGGCCAAGTCTGCTCAAGGCTTCCTGCCTTGCTTGCTCTGAAGGCAAATCTCGTAGGGATGAGCTTCTACCGTGACCTGAGATGTCATACCTCTGAAGTCTCTCTTCCCCTTCACTTGTGAGGAAGGATGAACCATTGACATTGGCCAACACCCGAGCCTTGCGTTCTTGGACATTGACTGCTGCATTGGAAATTGTTTTGCTGAACTCCCTTTCACCAATGTTGGTGATGCTGATGTTGCTTGGAAACCTCTGAGGTTTGGGTGCAGTCGGGGGTGGTGCAGATTGCCTGAAGGCCGTGAAACGTTCTCCATTGTGCAGTGGTGAAGAAGCTGGCATACTCCTCCTCTCTACAAACTTCCCTTCCTTTGGCGAAGTGGGTGAAAAAGAGCTGCCCTCTGCCTGCTTCTCGGATATTTTCTGAGCTATGACAAGTGGAGTGGGGATAGAGCGAGGTAGTTTTGGATGCTGCACTGGGGGCGGAGGAGGAAACACCTCATACATTGGCAATGGGGGAGCTGACGGCTGCACAGGAACAGTATCAGCACAGACCTCCTCATCAGGTGGCTTGATATGGTCCAGTTTTGATTTGTCTGGTTTCCAAACCTCATCTAGTGCTGGAATTGGAGGGGTGCAGGGAGAAAAAGAAAACAGCAGATTATTAGTACTAGCTAACATTATTCTTAAATAAGGCAGTTCCAAATCATGAAAGGGGTCTCCTGCTGCTTTGCAAGATAACAGATCAATGTTGTTGCTGTTCATTGCTATCAAGTCAATTTCAAATTATGGTGACCCTATGAATGAGAGGCTTCCCTCATCAACAGCCCTGCTCAGGTCTTCCAAACTCAGGGCCATGGCTTCCTTGACTGAATCTATCCACCTGTTATGTGATCTTCCTCTTTTCCTACTGTCTTCTATCTTATGAATCATTATTGTCTTTTCTAATCAGTCATGTATTCTCAGATCAGTAATACTCTACAATTCACCCCTAAAATATGCTGGAATTTTTAAAATGCTTTTTTATTATCTTGCCCTTAAATGCTACAACAGGCTTTATGAGCTCCCTAATGTGGCTGCTATGACTGACAAAGTCCTTCAGTGGTAGAATGCAAAGATATAGCCATGTCAGTCTGTGGAATCAGTATGTAGAGAGATCTTGTAGCACTTGTAAGACTAACTGAAAGAGTGAAGTTGGCAGCATGAGCTTTCGTAGATGTAAGTCTTCTTCCTTAGGTGTGAGAAGCTCAAGCTAATCATCTGGAATTTACGTAATCTCTATTTCACCCAAAGAATGAGTGAGTGAGGAACAACACTCTGAATTTACAATTTGGAATTTGATGTGATTCTCACACTGCAAGAGTAAGATAAGGCTCAGTTAGCCATAACACTGAAGCCTGAAGGAACAACTAGATGTATCCCCATTAAAGCAATTAATAAATGAATGAGCTGTGTGGATTTTTTTTAAAACAATGTGAATAGCTAGCAGTGGGTGGGATATAAACCAACAAAAAGGTGGATAAATAAATAAATAAGCAACAGCCTTTGAGTGCATCAAGACAGAGCAACTTCTGGTGGTTAGAACACAAATTACTGGCAGCTGGTGACAGCAAATATGGAGTTTAGTTTAGCTATCCCACAAATAGGTTCAACACGGTAGATACATTTTTTGAAGTTTAAAACCTGGAGTGGATTCACTACACTACTGACATGTAAACCACCAGCTGCCATTGCTCTAAATACAATAAACCAGAGATCTCATTCTTTACCTGGATCTGTGATTCTGCTAGAAACAGACTCTCGTGTCTCTGGTCCTGGTTGCACCAAGTCTATGATGTCTTCAGACTCTGAATGGCTGGACATATTTTCTTCCATTGACTTTGGAGAGTGGCAGTGGATGCCACTGTCATGGAGAGCTTGTTCTTCCAAGTCATCTTCCAAGGAATCAATGGTTTCTTCAAAGAAGAGAAGGACATCTTTTTCCTCAAGAGTTAGGTACTTCAGAGTCTCATCATCATCCTAAGATTTAATAACAAGTGTGAGTATTCAGAAAGAAGGCTAAGGGATATCTTCCCAAACTCTTCTTTGAACCAAAATTCTAATCAACTCTCAGACACTGCACTAGTTTTCAAAGATGTCAGAAGTCATCTCATTCTCAGGTCAATGAGATTACCTCAGATCTAGCTCCTGTTTTCCAAGAAGAGGATTTCAACCAAAGGTAAAATTATAAGCAGAGATTAGAAAAATAATTTTCACCCAACAACTCCCAAAACTTGTTAGTTAGCCAAGCCATGCTTTAAAAAAAAAAAAAAAAAGCAACATGGTGCAGGCTGCTGGGGACAGCATGTTTTCAGAAAATGAGGAATGGTTGAAAGCACTGGGTACATTTTTTCACAACAGCTTGGAGAAGAAAACAGTAAAGAAAAAGAGATGATATCCATCATTAAATGTATGAAGAGATGTCATGTAGAACAGTGCTACTCAAAGTGATGGTCCATGGACCAGTGCTGGTCTTCAAGCTATTCAAGTGCTGGTTTTCAAGTCTGAGCTGGGAATCGAACCCTGGTCTCCAACACTCAAACCACTACACCATGCTGGCTCTCGTATTGTATTGGTAACATTCAAACATGTTCTCCATTCACTGGCAACTTTCAATATCCCATTACAGCCAGAAACTGGAAAAGGGTTTTTTGGGTTTTTTTAATAACAATTGGGCATGCTAGATGGGAGATTCTGGTAACTGTAGTCCAAGAAGTGAACTCCCCTAACTAATAATAATAATAATAATAATAATAATAATAATAATAATAATAAATTATTTGTATCCTGCCCCTCTGAGAACAATCGGGGTGGCTAACAAAGTTAAAAATACAAAACATATAAAATCCCTGGTACCCTCCCCTCCTTAAAAAAGTATTGAATTCAATGCAATATTTAAAAAACAGAACAAAAAACAACAACAAACAAACAAACATACAAGTTAAAAACTGACCAGAAGGTCAACAACATCATACCAACAAGCAACCAGTGGGAGCAGCAGTATCTTTCCCAGACGTTTTTCTAAGGCCGGGTTCTCTATTCTGGGAAGGCCTACCGGAAGAGATCCATCTTAACAGCCTTTTTAAAGCTGTCCAAGGATGTAAGTAGACGGACCGGAGGTTGCAACCCAATTCTTGGTTTCAGGGCCGCTACCGTGAGCACTTCCATTTTGTCTGGATTCAGCCTCAATCTGTTTTTCCTCATCCAGCCCATTACTGCCCGAAGACATTCATTGAGACAAAGATAGATATTCAAGCATCTGGTCTTGGGCAGAGCCCCAGAGAGGTCCAGCATTCATACCAAAACTACCAGTATCCTCAGTGCATGAGCATGTGTGTCCGTGCATGTAAGCACTATATACAGCCTATTTTTAGACACATTTCATTCTCCTGTCATGTGAAATGTTCACCTTCTTCCTTGAGAAATGGGTGTGATGCCAATGCGGGAATAGCTCAGCTCAGAGATATTTGCCACCATGAATCAACATTGGTACATAAACCCATCCCATCTTGTGACGTACATTACAAAAGTGATTGAGCAGGAAGAACTAGGTGTAAAAAAAAACTGTTGAGAGAAACCTGGGAATGTCACAGGTTCAATGTTCTCTGTTTGAAAAAGATCCATTAGCTTCACACAGGACAGGAACATTTGGGTCTCTTGAGAATTTACTTTTCTGTTGCTAATGGGAGCTGAAATTGTATTACCTGCCTTTTATTGCTCTTTGTCTGTAGTCCTCACATGGTAAATAAGGGGAGTGATCTCTATCTGCACTGAACTCCTCCAACACCATCTTAAGTGACAACATTTCAGGCAGAATCTAGGCCTGTGATTTTTAGGCGGGATACAGACCGCCCAAAAAGGGCAGTCTATCCACGCCTTGTTTTGCTGCACAAGGGAACCACAGCGGACAAACTGCGCAGCTCCCTCATGCAGCAAAAACAACCCTTAAAAGCGGGTTCTTCTTGCGGCGTCACAATGACACCGGGACGTGCGGTGCTTAGTGCCTAAGATGGTCACCATATTTAATCTGTATGATTTTTAACATCTTTGTCTTAGGAAGAAGCCAGTGAAGCCTCAAAACTTGCAGACATATTTTATGCTTTGGAATTGGCCCCCAAATAGTATAATTGTTGTGAATGTCAGAGGCCTTCCTGATAGGCTTCAAACTGGAAAGATGCTGGACATCATTCCTTTGCCAGTCCATACTTATTGGTCCAGTGTGCTCTATATAAATCATACAAAATTTTGCTTCTTGAGCAAAGGACATAAAAACTCCAATTACAAGAATGATGCTTTTTTTTGAGGCACATCCTGTCTTAGGAGTTTGTCACACTGGGGCTAATTTCGGCATTGAAGAGGGATTAAAGTGCATTTAAAGCATTCTGCAAATAAAGCAAAAATGTCGAGTAATTGCACGAATGATTATCACATGCAGTTGTGCAAACAAAGTGATATCGGAAATGCATTGTCACTGAAATCCCAAAAGTAAAAAGATGCATGTTAATGCTTCTTAGTGACCACTTGAATGGCGAGTTTTGCATGACATTGTGTGAAATCGTTTCGCATAATTACACAGTTTTTCTGGGATATTCATGGGATAAACTCTCGATCTCCTTCTTGTGATAAACTCCTTAGTTTCTGCAGCAGTAATATGCTATTGAAATACAAGAAAAAGAAGGCAATATTCAATTGAAAGAGATAAATATAAATGCACACTGCTAATATAAATCCACAGGTTTGCTCACCAAATTTAATGGGACCAAAATGGACCTATCAACTCCTTCAGATACTCCTGAATAAACACTTCCAAAGTTTTTTGCAGGATTTTGTCTTGTTTTGTTCTACTCTGTAATGCATATTTATGAACCTGTTTTGACTAAAACTGATATTAAAGACTAAGGATATCACCCCTAAATTCAAGTAATACCAACCAAGCTTTTATTTCATTCAAAACATAAGTGAAATTGTCAGCATCAAACCAGGCACTTAAAGAAAAATTTTCTAGTATGTATCTTTATTTTTAGAAGCAGTATGGTGCAGTGGTTTGAACACTGGACTCTGGAACAACAGGTTCAAATCTCTTCACAGCTGTGAAAACCCAGAGGGAAATTTGGGCAAGTTACAATCCCTCAGCCTAAGAGGAAGGCAATGACAAATCTCTGAATTAATCTTTCCAAGAAAACCCTAATGTGTTAGAGTTGACTGGTAGGTGCAAAGAATAATAACCATGGGTATTTCATATCTGTATTTCTCCCTTTCCCTCCCTCCCTCTTAGGATTTTCAGTTCAGGATCCTCCCAAGCCCTGAGTTTTCTAGGCTAAAACCTGCAACCTAGGGATGGCCCCTGGTGGTGCCATTAAGTGTTATGCATTAAGTACCAACCATAATTGCTCACAAACTTTGTCTTTCAAACCCATGCACACATGTATTTCCTGGTTGGAAATTATGATAAAAATCTAAGCTAAAGGGGATGTTCTCAGATCAAGGTGAAATGTAGGGTCTGTTCTTTTTCATTTATTTACAGTGATGCAATAAGGAACATTTAACTTAGCCAACCTGCTTCTAGACAGATGGGGGATGCAGTGCAGAATGGAAGGTGACACCTAGGGCCACAACAACTAGGAGAGAAGGAGGAAGCAAACCAAGTACTGTAGATATATAGACCCCCTGCAGAGTCTTTGCAAGTTACAGCAACTAATTATGCCTTGCAAATTGTGGTAAGGTGTTACTCCCGCCTGAACTTCAGTAGTGCACAACGCAAGGGCTGCTGAACACAGATCCAGACTCTCTAATGCTTACAGCCAAATTACATGCTGAACCAATGTTAGTTCCCTGTCAGAAATGGTCCCATGGACCTAATTTTGTTTACTTGTTGTTGTGTGCCTTCAAATCGTTTCTGACCTATTCTGACCCTAAGGCGAACCAATTTTGGGATTTTCTTGGCAGAATTTGTTCAGAGAGGGTTCTCTTTGAAGCTGAGAGAATGTGACTTGCCAAAGGTCAGCCAGTGGATTTACATGGCCAAGCAGGGATTCGAACCCTGATTTCCAGAGTTGTAGTCCCACGTTCAAACCACTACACCACATGGCTCTCAATTTGCTAGTCCCAATTAAACCAACCCATCTGACCACTGAATCAATTATCCAAACCACTGAACCAATTGATGGGTGTTCCAGTTCATTGAATCAACTGCTGACTAGCAAGTCAATATCCATGTAAATCCCATTGCTTCAATGGTCTACTTTAATTTGCACTAATAATTTCATTTTGGGCTATGAAAATAAATGGGATTTAGGTCAGTTGCAATGTACAAGAGCCATTAATTTCAATGAACCGACTCTAGTATTATGGTGGGTGGGACTAACAATGGATATAGCTCCATGTCTCCCTAGCCCAAGCACACCACTGTCTTCTACCACAGTGTGTGCATCTGTCTTCAAGTCACCTGTTGACCTATGGTGACTGCAGGAATTTCATAGGGTTTTCTTAGGCAAGGAATACTCAGAGGTGCCTTTGCCAGTTCCTTCCCCTGAAATATAACTAACAGCACCTGGTAACAGGTATCATAAAATCAGAGAGCTGGAAGAGACCCCAAAGTCCGTATGGTGAAACCCTCAGCTATGCAGAAGTACAAAATCAAAGCACTCCTGGCAGATGGCCATTCACTCTTTACAAAATCCCAAAGAAGGAGACTCCACCATTCTCTAAGGATTCCACTGTCAAACAGCTCTTACTGTCAGGAAGTTCTTTGTAATATTTAGGTGGAATCTTTTTTCTACCATAATGCAAAGAGAGGAATATCATTTACCATTCACAGCTTCAACTTTTTAATACCTCTCTAGATAACTTTGTAAACTTCCATTTCAAGCTTAACATTTCAAGAAGCCACTTTGAGTTTGCTGCACACTTTGCTTCACTTTTAAGGGTGGCTGAGTTTATGGCCAGGCTTTTCCCGAACCAATTTAGGATAAATTGGCTAACTCCTACTGCAACTTCCATAAACCTCAATTTCCTTTCTTAACTGCATTTCAGAGCCATGAGTTGCAACCATTAATCACTTTCAGTTGTGGATTTCCCTACTTGAGAATACTGCAGTAGCTGTCTAGAGACCATCTTTTGATTGTTGGATTGCTCACTAACTGCCAGGATAATCAGTTGGCATTTCCTCAGTGGGAACTAAAAAAACTTGGGATGTTTCTGCAATGCACAATTAATTACTTGGGAGGGCAAGTCCAAAATCCCAATATTGCCCACAGGCCAAGTATACTGGAGAAAAGAAGTTGTCCTGAATTTTGGTAAAGCAAAATAGGCATGGAATTGGCTAAATTTGGAGCAACTTTGGGTGCAATACAGGGGTGGAACCCAAAAGAAGACATGTAAACCCACTGGGACCTTGGGTAAGTCCCACTCTCTCAGCCTCAGAGGATGGCAATGACAAACCCCCTCTGATGAAACTTGCCAAGAAAACCTAGTGATACATTCACCTTAAGGTCACCATAACTCAGAAATGACTTGAAGGCATATAACAACAACAACAAAGCAAAGAGGGGGGAGCCAAAAAAGAAGTTATTCTCCCCCAAATAAGAATTCTGCTCCCCAAATATTTTTTTCCTTCAGTGCAAAGATATAAAACTGAACACTAAAGTTAGGATCAACCAAGCTATAGTATTTCCCTTCACCATGTACGGTTGCAAGAACTGGACAATGAAGAAAAATGATAGAAAGACAATCAACTCATTCAAGATATGGTGCTGGAGAAGAGTGACAAGGATACTGTGGATGGCCAAAAAGACAAATAAATGAGTCCTAGAACAGATCAAGTAATCTCTGGAAGCCACAATGACGAAACTGAAGCTGTCATACTTCAATCACATCATGAGAAGCCATGACTTATTAGAAAAGACAACAAAACTAGGAAAGGCAGAACGCAGTAGAAAGAGTGGAAGACAGCATGGAGATGGATAGTCTCTATCAAGGAGGCCATGGCCCTGAACAGAGTGGTTCAGGGCAGCAGCGCTTGGAGATGCCTCATTCACAGGGTTTCTATGAGCTGAGGTCAACTTAAGGGCTGTTAGCAACCTCCACAACCCCACATTTCTAGCATTGCAGCAACTTAAAACATCAGGAGAGCATTTGGAACTACAGTTCAGGCATCCAAAGAAAAGAGGCAGGCAACATTACCAAGGGAATCTGAACACAGAGAATATAAGAATTCTGTTGTTGTGTGCCTCCAAGTCCTTTTTGACATATGGCGACCCTATCATAGGGTTTTCTTGGTAAATTTCTTCAAAGGGAGTTTGCTATTGCCATCTTCTGAGGCTGAGTGTGTGTAACTTGCCCAAGGTTACCCAGTAGTTTTTTATGCTCAGGCAGGGATTTGAATTCTGATCTCCAAACTCAAATGAGCCCTAAATTCAAAGCACTACATCATGCTTGCTCTCAGTAAGAGTTCTAGGTGTGAATAATTTTCAGAGTCTCATTTATGAAAGGGTAGAAATTTGGAGACTGAAGGAAAATTTCATCTGGGGTACGAATTCTTATGGGGGGACAATGCCCTCATTTTGCCACCACCCTCCTTGTGGTTACACCCCTGGGATGATGGGTGATGTTATGCTGCTGTTTTTCTTGTGAGTTGATGCAGGCCTAACAGTTGTGCAGCCTGCTTTATGAACTCTCTTCCTTGTAATATGATCTGTTTTTCATAGCTTTTCTCAGGTAGCCATGCTCATTCAAGTCATTTATTTGTTCAGAGGGAGTTTGCTTTTCCCTTTCTCTGAGGCTGAGAGAATGTGACTTGCTCAAAGTTACCCAGCAGATTTCCATGGCTGAGTGGGGATGCAAGCCCTGTTTTCCAGAGTCGTAGTACAAACCAGTATGCCATGCTGGTTCACAGAACAGTATTGCTTTAGTTTCGTTGTAATTCACCATCAGGTGTTCCTTGAGCAATAGTTGGACCAGACCCTTAACAATCTTTTCAATTCAACTCTAGTTTGGGAAAGAAGTGTAACATCATCTGCATTTGCTATAGTAAAATGGATTCAGCTTTCGCAGCTAATTGAGGGGCATGATAAGTAGGAAATGTCAAGTGCTCAACAATATATTTGATATATACATGACCAATAAAGGGACCAAAATACATTGCTGCCTGACCCCTTTTGTTCCTGGCACTAGAGCTCTCTTGCAAGAATTCTAATTGCCCTTCCCAAAATTGCAAATCCCAGGATCCCATAAGAATGAACCATGGCAGTTAAAGTGGAGTAACAGTATTATAATTGTGTCATGCAAAAGGGCCCAAGGTCACATCACCCATCCAGTTCTACTCATTCTATGCTGACCAGCATCTGCTGCCTTTGGCAGCTGCCTCCCTCCAGCCTTAAACTAAGCCCTTCATTTCAATATGCAGTGAGGCTTTGGGGAAGGAGTATTCAGACCTGCAACTCATCTGGAGCATGAAGTGGGTTGTTGCTGTTAACTGCTATCAAGTCAACTTCAACTTGTAGAGACTATGAACAAGAGAGCCAGCATGATACAGCGGTCTGAGTATTGGACTAGGGCATGAGTTGTTGTTGGGTGCCTTCAAGTTGTTTCTGACTTATGGTAACCCTAAGGTAAATCTTTTACACACTCCCTCAGCCTCAGTGGGAGGCACAAATTCTGCAAAGAAAACCCTGTGATAGCTTCACCCTAGGGTCACCATAAGTCAGAAACAACTTGAAAGTACACAACAAATTAATGAGAGACCTCCCAACAGATCTCCCTGCTATAAACAGCCCTGCTTAGGTCTTGCAAACAGAGGACCATGTCTATCTGGACTGAGCTGTATCTGCCTATAGAACACACACCTCTTTTCCTGCTGCCTTCCACCTTACCAAGCCCTACTGTCATTTTAAATGAGTCTTGTCTTCTCATGATGTAAAGTATGACAGATTCAGTTTAGTCACCATGAAGTGGTACAGGGTAGCAAAATGTTTGCAAATCATTTTATAAATTTATCCTCACTGAAGCAACTCTATTCATGATTAATATTTTAATCACCTCTTTTTGATTTTTGGAGGATAGCCATATTACTCTGTTTCAGCAAAGGCAACAACTCCCATCATCCCCAGACACCACATTAAATGATCTGGGAGCTGTAGTCCAATACCGTCTGGAGCAGTGGTTCTCAGACTTTGGTTCTCCAGATGTTTTGGACTTCAGTTCTCAGAATTCCAGACTGTTGGCCAAGCTGGATGGAGCATCTGGGAGTTGAAGTCCAAAACACCTGGAAGACTAAAGTTTGGGAACCATTATTCTGGAGGATCACAGGTTCCTGCATGATATTTTCATTTAAAGAAGGCAAGTTTTTTCCACATTTTTTAGGATTCATGTTGACTGAATCTTTACATGATTACACTTGTCATTTGAGCTTGCAAAGTGAATTGGACAATTATAATGTTCCCACCCATTAAAACACTACCTGAAAAGGAAAATCACACATAAACCTGTCATCATTTACAAAAATAAATAAATAAAAAAATCTGGAAATGCAATGTAATTATACAGGATTACAGAACTAGAAGAACAGCGTTCCTCATCATAACCACAGCTACTTTTATTATGCTTCTGCTCTTTAAGACAAATTGCACAGAACTGACCAAGATGATCCCTGATATAACTTGACTGTGGCATATTTCAAGGCTTTAACTATTTTAAAGAGGGTAAGACAGAAAGAAGGCTGGGCAGAAACTTGCCTGGAACACATAACTACTAAGTGAAATTAAACTCTGGAATTTCATCTCATAAATCCCTGCAGATTTGCTTTTCTGACAGATATCACACACAGCATTTGTTCTAATTTCAGTCTTTGTGATTAGCTGAATATCTGAACTAGTTCTGAAAAATACACCTAATGTTCAGAGTCTTTCTGCACCAAACATTTTCTCTGGAATAAAGTTCACTACGCAGGTCATCCAATGTCAAGTATTTTTAAAAGCACTGGCTGAAACAGAAGACTTTTAAAGCTTAGGATCAGCATTCATAGTAACCATAAAACAAATTAAATTCTTCCAGTGAAATAATGAACTAACTCAGAAAGTTTCAAGGCCTCACAAAAAATGACTTGGGGGGGGGGAGAACCAGATCACATCCCATGTTTCTACGGTAAGCAAAATGGTGTCATGTCACAATTGTTATTTTATTTATACCCTTTTGCAACAAAAGAATTCTGCAAGGCAGTTAATCATAATAATGATAAAATATAGATTAATATAAGTTAAACATCAAAATCTTGGTCACAAGAACACAACTGAAACTAGTTGAAAACTATTAGAAACGTAACAAAGACACCATGATAAAATAAGTCTCTCAATGACACAGTGACACACTTGCTTCCACCAAATACTGGTCCAAAGAGATCAGATATGGATTGTCAATTAGCTATTTGGCCAACCAGCTGAGTGGTATCTACTTGAAGGAGTAAATGCCAGGAGACAAGAATCAATGGTGAAGTGTAGGAGATGAGCTGTATGACCCAGACAGGCTGATACTTTCAGATTATTGAGATGTGGGATCCTTTCACTGATGTTGAAGAAAGATTCAGATATTAGTCTAGAAGGGTTTTAGGCACAGGCTTTGTCTTGGCAGCAAAATATCTTTGGCCAGTCCTTGACTACTTTATACTCGATTTTTACCACTCATTACCCCAGGAGCATGAGGATATCCTTCTCCTCTTCCAGGGGTGTGTGTGTGTGTGTGTGTGTGTGTGAGAGAGAGAGAGCGAGAGAGAGAGAGAGAGAGAGAGAGAGAGAGAGAGATGCGTGCTTAAAGTTGTTTCTGACTTATAGTGACCCTATCATGGGTTTTTCTTGGCAAGATTTGTTCAGAAAAGGTTTGCCATTGCCTTCCCCTGAGGTGACTTGCCCAAGGTCACCCAGTGGGTTTCATGGCCAAGTAGGAATTGAACCCTGATCTCCAGAGTCATAGTCCAATGCTCAAACCACTACGCCATGCTGGCTCTCTCTAGACAATTCACACATACCATGTGTTATTGACTGAATTTCTGGATCACCCATGATTGAGATCCTATCCAAGAACCTACAAATCATTGAGGTATCATTGGATAATGGTCCAAGTAGTGTCAATTTATATAATTTCACGATTGTGATGACAAGGTCTAGTGCTTTTACATTACACAAGGGCAAATTTCAATTGAACATGAGAAGGAACATCTTGATGGTAAGAACGGTTCAGCAATGGAACCAATTACCTGAGAAGGTGTATATGTCTGTGTGTTGTGTGCCTTCAAGTCGTTTCCAACTTATGCCAACCCTAAGGCACATCTATCACAGGGTTTTCTCAGTAAGTTTCTTCAAATGAGGTTTTCCATTGCCTTCCTTTGAGGCTGAGAGACTATGGCTTGCTCAAGCTCATCCAGTGAGTTTTCATGGCTTAGCTGGGATTTGAACCCTGCTCTCCATAGTCACTGTCCAACATTCAAACCAGTACACTCAACATAAGAGGGTGGTGGAGTCTTTTTCTTTAGACATCTTTGGTAAAAGGCTGGACAGCTACTTGCTGGAGATGCTCTACTCTTGCTAGAGTTCTTGTACTGAGGAGAGGGTTGGACTTGGTGGCCTACTTTTAAATATTGGTTTCACCAATTCCACACAGAGGACTTGGCTGAGTAACCAAATAACCTACCCACTCTGGCTGGGAACAGAAACTGGCCTCCCTCGACAACTATATTGCATACACAGAGACACATATTAAAAGCTATTTAAGAAGCAGTAAAGCCATCTGAAGAGTTTATTGCACCTGGGAATTGCTGCCAATACTACAATGCTATCACACAAACTGCTCTGTAAAGCCTGGTTTCCCATCCAGTTTATCGCCATCATAAAGCTTTGCTTTTCATTTTGCAAACTTAACTACTCCAGTGTTGATCTGAGATAACAGTTTTCCACAATCTGATGTCCTACAGATATAATGGACAACTATGAGGTTTTCTTGCCAACATTTGTTCAGAAGGGGGTTAGCTTTGCCTTCCTCTGAGGCTGAGAGAGTGTGATCTGCCCAAGGTCACCCAGTGGGTTTCTATGGCCAAGCAGGGATTTGAACCCTGGTCTCTAGTCAGAGTCCAGTGTTCAGCCTACTATACCATGCTGGCTCTTGATATAAGATAAAACATATTGATTTGATTAACATTTCTGAACAAGAAAACTTTCCTAAATTCCTATGAGAGTTAAATATGTAACAAAATAGCCATTAGAAATTTTTATTCTGATACCAGAGTGGAAAATTTTTCTGCTGACTCCAACTGCACATGTCTGATTTCAGTTATTGTGGTATTCAATGCAGAATGTAGTATACTGTCTTTTCCTGTTCTTGTACTGTATGTGATATCATATAGGCTATGATTGCAATATACAAATGTTATACTATGCTGTGTGCTATCTTCCCATCTGTTGTTTGGCCAGTACAATACACATCTGACAGTTCAGTGACAGAGGCAAATTTGCAGCATGGCTGAAGAATACAACAAGAATCCCATCATCATCTTATGTTTGCCTCCAGCTTAGCGCTACCTTCTTACTCATACTGGCTCATCCCTATCCACATGCTTAGAAGGTGGATAATACCCCTCTTTCTGCAAATTTGAGAAACATACAAATCATTACAATAATTAGACATTGCACATACACTGAGTTACAAAGGACAGTACAAACAAGAATAGAGCTTTTCAGCCACACAGATATTTCAATGAAGGATAAGTTCACTACAAAAAGACTTCTTTATTAGTAAATAAATAAATACAGAGGTAAAGTGTAGCATCATATATTCATTTCTGAGCCCATTCCTTATCAAACACACCAACCAGCAAAATGTAGTTAAGCTCCCCCCCTTTACATAAACACACAAACCCACAAAGATGTCCATTGTGCACAAACAAAGCCTGTTTTCATTCAAGAGTAAAGCTGGATACCTTCCAAGTATTCTATCTCTTTCCCAATTTCTGGAGAGCCAGTGTGGTGTGGTGGTTTTAGTGCTGGACTATGACTATGCAGATCAGAGTTCAAACCCCTGCTTGGCCATGGAAACCCACTGGATGACCTCGGCCAAGTCACACTTTCTCAGCCTTAGAAGAAGGCAAAGCCAAACCCCTTCTGAACAGATCGTGCCAAGAAAATCCCATATAGGTTCACCTTAGGGTCTCCATAAGTCAGAAACAATTTGAAGGTATACAACAACCTACTCTCCATGCGACCTCTCCCAAATTTCACGTTATTCCAATATACCATGAGCCACATTACATTTGACATGGACTGGTTCTATATTGACCTATGCCGTGGTTCAGCAATCTATGGTCTTCCAGCTGCTTGTAGACTCCAACTCCCATCATCTCTCACCAATGGCTATGTTGGCTGGGGTTGATAGACATTGTAATCCAAAACAAAAAAACAACAACAAAAACCATCCATCTGTAGGAACACAGTTGCCCATCCTTTGCTTGGGCAGAAGATTCCTGAATTCTTACGGTTGCTATGCTCCAACCCATTCTCTCCATATGCAACCCTCCAAGAACTGTTTCAAGTTATTTTGTATTACCTTAGCATTTCAAGTGATTCCAAATGTTATCCCAGTCTGGGGTGGGGGGCCTTTGAGAATCAGGTCCTCATAATGTGACCAGTCCCCAACACACACAACTGGATATGAAGGGTGTCTTTTGCCATATGTCTGTATCCTTGAGCAGTAGACTCAGCTAATTACTTTCCCCAAACACATCAATGGAGTGATCCAAAAATGCACATTTTTTCCTTCTAGTGAATTTTGAAACTCCAAAAATCTCTAGAAAATGGACCAAGTGCACTGAAGCTGTTTTTACATGGTTAAACTGGTCAAGCTACAGTCTCCAGAGTCAAGTGGGGCTTTCCAAGAGGAGAGCAGAAAGTGCTTTTTAAAAAGTGACGATTTCCAAGATCCTCTGGCCTAGATGAATACTTGTTGTTTGCCTTCAAGTCGTTTCTGACTTACGGAGATGCTAAGGCAGGTTTTTCATGACAAGATTTGTTCAAAAGGGAATTGGTTTTGCCTTCTCATGAGGCTGAGAGAGCACGACTTCCCCAAGGTCACCAACTGGGTTTCCATGGTTGAGCGGAGATTTCAATCCTGATCTCCCAGTCCTAGTCCAACACTCAAACCACTACATCAGGCTGGCTCTCTAGAAGAAAACTTGGAACTCCCAAAATAATGGGATTCAAATTTCCTTCCAATCACAAGTATCACAACAGCAGCTTGCACCACCAGAGGGATAGTGTTACATGCTGAAATTTTTAAATGCAACACCCTTCACAATAGTGTCTCAAAGCCATGCCCCCAAGGAGATTCAAACATATCAACATTCTAGCTATTGACATATCCACTAGAAGCAGATCTTTTGTAAAGCTACTGTGTCTTAATTGCCTATTCAAGACCAAGCCATAGCAAAATACTTTGCATTACTGTAGGAAGACTTCACAGCAATGTATAACTGCTGAGAAAAACAACTACCCACAAACTACTGTGACAATGACAACTAAACTTTGGCCCGTTACAGACCGCCCAAAAGGGGCGGTCTTGGGCCGCTGCCGGTTGCAGCATGGGGAAGCCGCTGTAGCCAAACCGCGCGACTCGCCCGCGCTGTAAAAAAGGAGCGTGAAAATCACGCTCCTTCCGGCAACCCAGAAGAGACGTCGCAAGTGCCAAAGCGCGCACTCGCGACATCTCTTCCGGGTTTGGACGTCCGGACGCACAGCGTCCGTTACGTCAAGATGGCCGCGCCCATCTGTATAGGGCGCTGCCATCTTGACGTACAGAATACGTGCGAGGGGCAAGGCGCATCCGGAAGCACCGCCCCTCGCACGTATTCACGGCACGACGACGACGACGCTTAGGCCCGTCTATAACGCGACTCAGAGAGACCATAAAAGGTGGTGTGTGTGGGAGCAGATTGCACCATTGCTACTGCTAATCAAAATATGCTATCATGCTGTCCAGTGAGACACAGGGCAGTTTGGTACATTGCAACATACATGATGTAGATAGTCAGCTACATTAGCACACTGGTTTGCATATACTCATCACTGTGTTGTTAATCTATGAAGCCCCTTCCTTGCCTCAGCAACTGAGTAATAACACAATCCCATAACCCAACTCCAAACAAAATGATCCCAGCCCCACATCAAGAATTGCACATCTCTTCATAAAGTGTACTTGGGCCAGACACACTTGGGGGGGAAGTAACAGGGATAAGAAAGGGCCTCAAAGGTAGCCAGTCAGCCATGCAAGTTGCATACAAGGAGTCCAGGATGTGTCTCATGGCTGCCAAGAAATCCAACAATAGCAATAGCAGTTTCATTTATGTATTGCTTCATACCACACTGAGTAGTCTCTAAGCGGTTTACAACTGTAAATTAATTGCCCCCATCAAGCTGGGTACTCATTTCAGAGACCTCAGAAGGATGTAAGCCTGAGTCGACCCTGAGCCCCTGGCTGGGACTGAACTCACAACCTTGTGGCTTGTGAGCGAGTGGCTGCAGTACTGGCATTTAACCCCGTGCCACCAGGTCATACAATAATGTAGCTTTACCTTGGATCAAACATTGTTCAGAAAGGAGACTGCAGTTAAGAAATAAGAAGTCTTGGAATGGGAAGGGCAGTGATGAGAGAACTAGACAAGATCCTAAATAATAAAGATATTCAACTGAGCACTATAGTTATCCAAGCCATTGTATTCCCCATCACCATGTGTATAAATACTCAAAACAAACAAACAAACAAATATGTGAGCTGGACAGTGAAAATGGTAGATAAAAAGAAAATCAACTCATTTGAGAAGTAGTGCTGGAGAAGAGTGCTGAGAATACCATGGACAGGCAAAAAGACAAACAAATGGGTCCATGAACAGATCAAGTCTGAATTTTCCCTGGAAGCCAAGATGATTAAATTGAGTCTGTTGTACTTTGATCACATCATGAGAAGGCATGAATCACTGGAAAAGACAATAATGCTAGGAAAAGTAGAAGGTAGCAGAAAGGGAGGAAAACCATACACCAGATCAGGGGTCGGCAACCTCCGGCCTGTGGGCCGGATGCGGCCCGCGGGCACCTTTCCGCCGGCCCCCGGTCCCTCCTGCCGCCGAAATCGCCGCCGATTTCAGCCGCTCCGGCCGCCATTTTGCCCTTCAAAATGGTGGCGCCCATTAGGAGGCCTGCTGTGGCCTCCAGAGCCCTGAAACAGGGCTCCAGGAGCCGCACCAGGCCTCTGGGAGGCCCGATGTGGCAGCCAGAGCCCAGAAATGGGGCTCCAGGAGCCGCAGCGGGCCTTCCAATGGGCGCCGCCCACCTCCCTCCTGGCTCTGCCCTCCCTCCCTCCTCCCTCCTATAAATGGAGGGGCGGAGGGAGGGAGGGAGGGGAGGCGGAGGAGAAAGGGAGAGAAAGGGTGGGAGGGAGAGAGAGGGAGGGAGGGGAGAAGAGAGAGAGAGAGAGAGGGTGGGAGTGAGAGGGAGGGAGGAAGGGAGAGAAAGAAAGTGGTTTGAGACAGTGGCATGCGTTTTTTGCTATTTTGTGGCCTTGCCTAGTCGCTTCCATTCTTACAAATATTGCTATTATTATTGTTGTTATCCTTTGGTATTCTCTTTGCAAAATCCCCCCACATGGACTTGCTTGCTCTTTTCTGGGTTGAGACAGTGGCATGCGTTTTTTGCTGTTTTGTGGCCTTGTCTAGTCGCTTCCATTCTTGCAAATATTTGGTTTATTCTTTGCAAAATGGACTTGCTTGCTCTTTTCTGGGTTGAGACAGTGTGCATGCATTTTTCCTGTGTTATGGCATTGCCTAGTAGCTTCTTGCAAATATTATTATTATTATTATTATTATTATTATTATTATTATTATGTGGCTCCGCCCCGGAGGGTGGAAACTCCGCCCCTGACATGTGGCTCCGCCCCCGGATAGTGGAAGCTCCGCCCTGGCATGCGGCTCCGCCCCAGAGGGTGGAAGCTCCACCCCCATGTGCGGCTCCACCCCTGGAGGGTGGAAGCTCCACCCCCCTGGCTTCGGCCCCCCCAGTTGTCTGAGGGACAGCAACCTGGCCCCCGGCTCAAAAAGGTTGCCTACCCCTGCACCAGATGGACCGATTCAATTAGGGATGTTATGGGTCTGAATCTACAAGACCTAAACAAGGTTGTGGAGGATCGCGGGGTTTGGAGATGTCCCATCTACAGGGTCACCAGCTAACAACAACAACAAAAAACAGATGAAATAACGCTGAAAGAAGTTTGAATTCAAAGACACTTACCAAAGTCGAACCTCTTCGCCTTGGACGACTCTTTCCACTCTCCAGGTGATGGTTTTTTTCAAAGCTACCAAACTGAATCTCAGGTGGAATTTCACACACCATTCCTGAGAAGTCCGACATCATATTTCTCGGCATCCCAACCTTCCGGATAGAGAAAGCACTTCTGTTTAAAGGAGAGACCTTTGTCGGATGGCGTGGAACACTTCCAACAGCTCACATGGTAAATGTCTCAGGCATTTCTGTACAAAACAGGGCAGGGATGGGGGAGAGAAGAGGAAAGGAGAAGAGAGGAGAGAGACATCACTGAATGGTTTGAAAACAGAACTTCCAATGTTCACCGTAATAAAATGAAATTACAAATAATTTCAGTGAGTTACTCTGTGACTCCACCACGAAAGTGCCTGGCTAATTGGTTATACTTTCCTTAATGCTGGCTCCCATTCCTTCTCTGCTCACAAACCAAACCAGTCATCCATATTGACCTAATGCAGGAGTGGAAAAATTATGGCTAGAGGTTATATGTCACCTTTCAGGCTTTTTCTGTGGCCCTTGACTCCTCCTGACTGCCTTCCTGGAAAGCCCTTTTTCTTGCCAAAAATGGGGTGAACTATCTTTCCAGAAATTGCGATTCATATTTTTAAAATGTTACAGGCATAAAAAGTACTCTTTCCCCCCCAAAGCAATGTTGACTTCTGGCAAGTTCTGGCATTTTTTTTGGGGGGGGGGGCAGCTTGTGTGTGTGTGTGTGTGTGTGTGTGATTCATGCAGCCTCCAGAGAATCCTAGGGGCAAAATGTTTTCCCCAGACCCATTGCAGTTTCCCACCATCTCTGTGCTCACTAGCCACAAACAGGTGTTTGTTCTTAAAATCCACCAGAAGGGAAGACACAGAGCCAGCATAGCGCAGTGGCTTGAGTGAGGGACTATGGCTCTGGTGACCAGGGTTTAAATCCCTGCTCAGCTTTCAAGACTAATTGGGTGACCTTGGGAGGTCACACTCTTTCAGCCTTGGAGGAACGCAAAGACAAACCTCTTCTGAACAATTCTTGCCAGGAAAAACCCATGATAGGTCCCTATACTGGGAGAAAGGCAGGATATAAATATAATAAAATAAAAGTATAAATAGGTTTGGGTTGGAAATGACTTGAAGGTATGCAACAAAAACTCAATTTCCATGTCATCTCTCCCAAATTCCACATTATTCAAATATTCCATGAGCCACATTACATTCTACAACAATTGGTGGATGGTTCTATGTTGGCCTATGCCAGGGTTGGGCAATCTGTGGTCATCCAGATGCTTGTGGACTGCAACTTCCATTATCTCTAACCACTGGTGATGCTGTCTGGGGTTGATAGGCACTGTAGGCCCCCCAACTATCTGTAGGGCACACAACAACAACCGCAACAACCACAAGAGAAGGCTCACAAGAGAAAAAAAACCTCTCCAGTGACGTATTTACCTCGATGGGATGCCAGCAGAAATTGCCTAGGTAACCAGCTCTGGTTCATATTAAAAAGCATCCCTCTGTGATGGAACAGCAGGCTGGCAGGAAACTCTCCTCTTGACCTTCAATCACATTCAAAATTAACATTATTCACAACAGGGCTTAAGCAGTGGGTAGCCACATGGCTCTAATGGAAGGTATTAGAGGCTTCTGTATACACAGGCAGAAAAGAGGCTGATTGTCAGAGCAGCCCACTGTTCAATTTCCAGCAGAATATCAAGGCCGCATCATTGCACACTAAGAGAGCATCAGGTGAAGCAACAGGTTTTACATGTTCCTCTTGCATGGCTCTTTCCTGGTGGCTAGCAGTTTTGTTCAGTTGCATGTCTGTGAATAGATCCTTCTAGCGCAACCTTCCCGCAGCTGATATGGTGGACTACAGTTCCCATTATGTCAATAGTATGCTGGCTGGGGATAATGGAAGTCAAAGTCCAAAGTACCTTGAAAGCACCAGAATGAGGAAGAGAGGCCACGCTGTAAGGCCCACTAATTGTTGATTTTTAAAGTTGCACTGTGAAGATTATTATGCACGTGATACTTTTTTTAGAAGTGCCACGTCTCAAAAATGAATCATTAGTAGCTTCTAAATTCTTATTCATTTAAGAAATCTGTACTGCGCTTATTTTCACACACAGCAAAACAAAGCAGCTTACTATGAAGAGCAAAAGAACAATGAATTGCAAACAAGAACTATTGAGGAAAGGGGTAGAGGATAGTAGCAATATTGTGTTTTAATAAGCTGCACAGGGTTCCAAATCAGAAGAAAGGTGAGCTATAAGTAAGATATAATTAAACAAGAAAGAGGTAATGAGGCTGGTATTGCCCATGACTATTCCTGCTTTTATTAATTTAATACACTTCTTTTCTCCCTAGGCTCAAAACAGTTCATATTAGTTTTTCTAACGGTTAATAATTATGCCTCTAACAGGCTAACAATTTCTGGAAATGAAAGGATTGGTGTGAGGAAAATGATATAAAAGAAGCCAAATCAAGTTTTTATTTCCACTTTTGAAATGACATTTGAATCTGGCCAACCTGAGATCTCCCACGACTTCTTAAATTACTCTTAGCTTCCTGGAAGACAAAAAATTGAGTCTAACTAAGATTAAAAGCTTTGCAGAACCAAGCAACTATTCCCCAGCATATTATAAAATGATCCAAGAACGATGATGGATTTGAAATGAAAACACCCCAAACAGAACAGAAAGTGGTTAAGTGAAGCTTAATGAAAACAATGTTTTTATAAAGACAGCAAAAGCCTTTTAGGGCCCCTAAAGGCAGCGGAGCCTTGGAAGCTAAGCAGGTCAGCCCTGGTTAGTATTTGGATGGAAGACCATCAAATATTTCAGAGAAAGGAACTGGCACCTCTGAGGCTAGCATTCCTTGCTTAAGAATACCCTATTAAATTCATGGGGTCGCCATAAGTTGACAGGCGTTTTGAAGGCACACAACACACAAAATTGCTTTGCATTTAAAAGCCACCTTCAATAGCTCACAGACTGGTTCTGAACAACTGGAATGCATCTAAAATTTATGGCAAACTGAGATAAACCATGTTTTCACATCTGAATGTGTTTTAAAATTTGTGTGTGTGCCTTCATGGGAATGGCAACCCCATAAATTTTTCATAAGGATTTCTGAGGTCAGGAATCCTCAGAGGTGGTTTGGCCAGTTCCTTCTGAAATATAGCCTACAGCGCTTAGTATGGGGCCTGTTCAAATGGGAGAAAGTCTTTCTAAAAAATCAAGATTAGATGGATATGTTTATATTGTATTTAATATAAACTAGTAAAATATGGTCTAAACCTAGGCAGTGCAACTATTAAGTGGATTTGCAATTGGTTGACCGGCCGAACCCAAAAGGTGCTCAGCAATGGTTCCTCTTCATCCTAGAGAGAAGTGGCCAGTGGGGTGCCACATGGATCTGTCCTGGGCTCAGTGCTATTCAACATCTTTATCAATGACCACAGAGTTACACTGGAAGACCTACAAATGCCTAGAGAAGTGTTTTTTCCCTAAGAACTCTGGGTCCTCCAGTGCAACTTCTGGTTGATATCGACCACAAAGTTAAGCTGGAGGACCTAGAGATTCCTAGGGAATCCATCAAATCCATGAATAATCAAATCCGCAAAATTCAAAGCCACAAATGTGGAGGGCTGACTATAATTATATGTGTTGTGTAATATATTCTCATTTTGTAATGTATTGTCTTTATTTGGTTGTCACAATTTAGTATGGTCTTCTAGATCATACTAGAAAAATTGAAATGGATCTGGATAATCCATCTCATCCAGAAACTCCTGGAGTTGCAAAGCCACCGCACGCTTCGGTACCTAGCTGGCTTTTCCTCAGTAATGGATTCCAAGGTAGTCTGTGCACAATAATAAAGTAGTTAATGGTAGTAGTTTAAAAAACACCACCACCAAAACAATTAACCATAATGCAGGTAAAAACTACACATTTCCCATTCAAGAAGCAAGGTAGTCAGATAAAATTCCTGAGCACTAAAAATGGTTCAACTTGGTAACAGAATGTAACCATTGCCACTCTCTGCCAAACTTTCTCAAGAAGGAAGTTCCAAAGTTGGGAAGCCACATCACAACAATGTATCCTTTGTGGGGTGGACTACTTCAGAGATTGGAAAGGCCCTTGCCATTCTGCCAGCCACTATGTCCCAAAACAAAACTCACCCCATTGTTATTTTGGTACCAAAATGGAGCTTGGAGGCAAATATGCCATAGTTGCTTCCCCAGAAGAGACCCTTATTTCAAACACTGCAAATTGCCTCCCATAGCTGCTAGTGAATTTTGGGGGGGCATCCCCCCCAAAAAAAAATTGTGTGTGGGAGGGAGTGTTGCTGGGGCCCCACAAAAATAACTATTGATGCATGCAACTTGTACACTATACTTTCCTCATCTTGGATATATGTAATACATATTGACTGGTTCTGCTAAAAGAAGGGTTGCCTCTGATGATCTTGAGGCACAGGGGGAACTTTTAAAATAAATAAAGTATTGGGTATTGCAAATGCAAAAGGGACTAAGATAAATCATACTATACCTAATAACAATGACAACTGTATAGAAAGCATTTTAATAGATACCGTATGTTTAAAATTAAAGGTAAACAGCAATGATCGATTAAATGAGTTAAAAGTTTTACACTATTTGGATGTTTTTATTAATGTGTGGAAAGTTTTATACAACTACAGCATAATATGATCACAAAATGGTTGCCAAATTGAAAACTGGAGAGGACACCTGTTCCCTTAATGGTTATGTAAAAGAAGATTTCAGGAAGTGTTGCTTATCACACAACCTTGTAAGAAGCAAGACCTGCTGAAAATCCCTTTTCTACACTGTCATTAAAAGCACAGGAGCCTTTTCCAGTTTTCACTCTGGCAACCCCCAATCACCAGTCCTTTCGTTCAGTTGATGGTATGTTTCTCCAAAGCTGGGAAACAGTACTGTACTTTTCGGGACTACAATTCCCAGAACCATGCACTGCCAGAATGGCTGGGGGAGTTGGGAACTACAGTCCCCAAATGTTCCTTTTCTAAGCTCTGCTGGTGCTGGTGCCCTAATGTTCCCAAGGGGTGCTTTAACCTCGCAAAAGTAGTTTATTCAGCCACAAAGCAAATAAGGCAGCTGCCAGAGGCCTCATTGCACCATAGTTCAGATATAGGGCTTACGAACAGCACTGGCAGCAATTGCATGGAGATTTTTTTTTTAAGTGCATTCAGTTACTGCTCCACCTAAAAAATAAACTCCAGTGGAGACTGGAAGTCAGCTTTCTCTAACCAGGGAGCATTCTTTCAGAAGATCAAGAGCTGGAATCCAACTGTGAGGAATGTAGAGGTTCTTCATAAAGTGCAAATCTTTGGCACATGAGCACGATTATTTCTAATGTGGCATTTTAATGTGTTGATTTAATGTTTTACATGCATACCGCAGTTAACAAAGCCTCTGATGAAGGAAAGTCTTTTTACAAAGCCTTTTTACAACTGCCCAGCTCTTGCTTTTTTCTCATCTTCTGTCTCGCTGAAAGTGTTTTTAGCAGCACTGGCTTTGTGAGGATAACAAAGGAGGGCTGGAGAAACACAGACTTTTAATACAGGGTTGCTGCAGCATATCTGCAGTAAATGATGCAATAAAGCTTGAGCGGGGAAAGCATGGGATTCTGCTCTAGCCCATCCCAAAGTTGAAAAGAAGAGAGAGAGAGAGAGAGAGAGAGAGAGCAAGCATGCTGTAGTACAGGGGTAGGCAACCTGCGGCCTGGCGAGGCCTTGGGACCAGCCCCAGCCTGGTCCTGCTGCCGATTGCCGCCGGGGTCTTTGGCGTCTCGCGTGAGGGGCATGGTGGGGCAATTGTCTATAGAAGCCTCAGAAACATGCATTTATCTTAACATTTTTTTAAAAAAAAAACAGCAAATTTTTTCACGTGTCCTTTATTTTTTATTTAAAAAGTGCCCTCCATTTGAAAATTTTGTCCTACATTTGTCCCGGGTTATTTATTTATTTAATTTTAAAAAATTATTTTTTCTTCTAGGAATGACCGTATAACACCGGTCTTGAAGTCCCTGCACTGGCTGCCTATTAGTTTCTGGGCAAAGTACAAGGTGTTGGTGTTGGTGGGCCCAGAGTACTTGAGGGAACGCCTTCTTCCCTATTGTCCGTCCCGCACACTAAAGTCCTCTGGAAGAAATCTACTACAGCCAAAAAAATCTAGGCTAACATCAGTTTCCAAGGGGGCCTTTTCTATTACTGCTCCTAAACTATGGAACGACCTGCCGGAGGAGATCTGTCACATTTCCACTCTGGTAGCTTTTAAGAAAGCACTCAAGACAGATCTCTTCCGGCAGGCCTTTCCAACCTAGTTACCCTCCCCAGATATAGAGATATTTGTCCCCTCATTTGTCTATTTCCCCCGCCAATGTTTCTGCCTATTTTTTGGTTGTTCAATGTTTTTAATGTTTTAATATTATTACTGTTTAATTCTGTTTTAGTACTGGGAATGGGGGGTGGTGGTAGGTCTAGGGTTTGATATTTTTAACTCTATTGTAATTTGTTGTATTTTATTGTTGTAACCCACCCGGATTCTTCATAATTGGGTGGGCTAGAAATAAATCTATTATTATTATTATTATTATTATTATTATTATTATTATTTAATTATTTATTTTTTGGCTTCGGCCCCCCAGTTGTCTGAGGGACAGCAACCCGGCCCCCGGCTCAAAAGGGTTGCCTACCCCTGCTGTAGTAGTTTGAATGTTGGACTATGACTTGGGAGAATAGGATTTGATTCCCTTCGGCAATGGAAACCCACTGGGTGATCTTGTGCAAGTCACACACCCTCAGCCCCAGAAAACTCCGCGATAGGTTTGCCTTAGGGTTGCCATAAACTGGAAATAACATGAAGGCACACAACAAGTTAAGCCTCCCTCACCAGCTTTGTTGTTGTTGTTGTTGTTGCTGTTGTGTACAAGTCACTTCTAATTTATGGCAACCCTAAGGTGAACTTATCATTTTTTTTCTTGGCAAGTTCCTTTAAGGGGGTTTGCCATTGCTTTCTCCTGAGCATGCGACTTGCCCAAGATCACCCAGTGGGTTTCATGGCCAAGCAGGGAATCAAACCCTGGCCTTCAGAGTCATAGTCCAACACTTAAACCACTACACCACACTGTCTCTCACACTTGTATTACAGTCTCCCTATTTTCCTACTGCCGCCCACTTTATCAAGCTTTATCATCTTTTCCAGTGCTGTGGTAAGTCCAAAGGTTTCTCGTGAGTCTTCAGGCCTGATTTGTTGTCAGACCCATTCATCTGTTTTTTTGGCAGTCCACGGTATCCACACCTCCCTTGAAGATCTTAGAACTTGAATGGTTTCATATGGGAAGATGCAGGTAGTTTGGACCTGGGCCATACAGAACTTTTATAACCAGCCCTCTGCATCGTGTTCAGAAACATACTGGCAGCCAGGGGAAGTCTTGTAACAAGGACTTATGTGGCCCCTGTAACTTTGTTGTGGTGTGCCTCCAAGTCATTTTTGACTTATGGCAATCCTAAAGCGAAACTATCATAGGGTTTTCTTGGCAAATTTCTTCAGAAGGGTTTTGTCAGTGCCATCCTCTGCGGCTGAGAAGGTGTGACTTGCCCAAAGCCACCCACTGTTTTGTTATATTAATAACCTGGCCAACTGAAATCTCCAAGCCCTCTTCAAGGGAAGCCCCACAGAGAGTGAATTACAGCTATCCAAACATACCATTGTCCATTGTACTTTCCAGCATGCGGTTTACTATTTGCTACCCTAATTCAACCTTTGCAGAGGAAATAGGGCTGGGCCAAATACTTTTTATAGAATTTGGAGACAGGGTATTCTAGGAAGTCATTGGTTTTAATGCAGCTTAACACTACCAAGAAGCCAACAGAAACTGGCCTGACCTCAAGACAACTGTGTGCTACCTCTTTATTCCTTTTGAGAGTATGATAGCAAGTCCTCAGGTTCCCATCTCTAACTTCACATAACTTAACAGCAATTTGTAATTTGTTGTAATTTGTATTGTTTTAGATATGTTGTTAACTGTCTTGACTCCCAATGTTGGAAGAAATACAGTACAGGATATAAATGAATAACATAATAATATAGGTTCAGTATCCCTTATCCAAAACTCCAAAATGCTCCAAAATCCAAAATTGTGTCCACATGAGTGGCTCAGATAGTGATACCTTTGCATCCTGATGGTTCAATGTACACAAATTTTCTTTCATGCATAAAATTAAAATATGGTCTAAAACTCCCTTTAGGCTATGTATGTAAGGCATATATGCTTTATGATAGTTCAGTGTACACAAAACTTGTTTCATGTATAACATGGTTAAAAATAATTTTAAACTACCTTCAGGCTATGTGTATAAAGTGTATATGAAACATAAATGAATTTCATGTTTAGATTTGGGTCCCATCTGCAAAACAACGCATTATGTATATGCAAATATTCCACAATCCATAAATAAATAAATAAAAATCCAAAATCCAAAATGCTTCTGGTCCCAAGCATTTCAAATAAGGGACACTCAACATGTAATAATAATAATAATAGGCCCTAACTTTGCACAAATATATTCTCTTCTAAATGGCAGAATTAAAGACGTCTTCTCCAAACTGTCTCACAACTTCCAGATGTACTTCACTCTACCTTTCTTCATCCACCTACCCAGCAGGCCCAAAGGCTCTGCTTGCTAGGGGTAATGGGAGTTGTAGTCCAACATATCTAGGAGGTTCCTTTCAAGTAAAATTGCAATTAGTATCTGGGGAATTGTTTTGCCATGAATATCCAAGCGGCCTTTAGTTTAAAATTATTTCGCTTTCGCAAGCACCAGTATTTTTGAATGGACACTGGTGTGCCTACTCAGCACATAATTCTGTGTTTCACATTCAAATGTTTCATTCCCTCCCTTGGGAAGGGGTAAACTGTACATCGCATCTTTAAAAGAGAAAAAGAAAGGAAAAAACTGGTCTCTCGTGTGACTTGTTGTTGTTGTTGTTGTATGCCTTCAAGTTGTTTCCAACTTATGACAACCCTAGGAGCCAGTGTGGCAGAGTTGTTTGAGTGCTGGACTATGACTCTGGAGACGAAGGTTCGCTTCCCAGCTTGGCCATGAAACCCACTGGGTGACCTCGGGCAAATCACATACTGTCAGGCTCAGGGAAAGGTAATGGCAAAACTTTTCTGAACAAACCTTGCCAAGAAAACCCCATGATAGGGTCACCTTAGGGTCACCACAAGTCAAACATGAAGGTACACAACACACACACCAACACACACACAAGGCAAACCTATCATGGGGTTTTCTTGACATGGTTTGTTCAGAAGAGATTTGCCTTTGCCTTCTTCCCCTGAGGCTGAGAGAATGTGAGGCTGGATGGCCATCTGTCCAAGATGCTTTGATTTATATTTTCTGCATGGCAGGGGGTTAGACTGGATTTATGGCAACCTGGATGGCCCTTGTGGTCTCTTCCAACTCTATGATTCTATGATCCAACCCTGGTTTCCCAGTGTCCTAGTCCAACACTCAAACAACTATACCATGCTGGCTCTTAAAAATCGCTTCTTAAAAATGACTAGCAGACACTCCTGCATCAAGAAACATTACAAAGCAGGGGATTTATATATAAAAGCTACCACATTTCATCAGTCTCCAAAGCCTTGGTATACATTTTTTTAAAATGAGTTTTCTTGCAGTTCCCTGAAAGACACATAATATGAAAGGCTTTAGATGGGGAGGTTCTCAGGCTATTTTGAAAACCCTCCACAAATTAGTTCAGACTCAAGAGCAAGGCTTCAAGACCCGGACAGATACACAAGAGGACAGGGAGAAAGAGAAGAAAAAAGGTGGCTTCAGTTACTTGGACTCTGCATTCATCTGCAACTGGCTTCAGTCCTACCAGCATAAGAGAGTTAAACCCCCACAGAGAAGGTAACTCTTCTCTGCCTAGGCACCATGGGGCCAACACCAAAAAGATCCTATTGCTAGTTACTCCTAATGAGTATACGGCGTTTTGACTCAGTCAGTGAAGCTCTGCTTGTGGTTTGTTGTACAGTAGTTGTGTGCCTTCAAGTGATTTCTGACTTATGGTGACCCTATCACAGGGTTTTCTTGGCAAGTTTCTTTAGAGGGGATTTGCCATTGCCATCCTCTGACATTGAACCCACAGATTAAGATAAACACAATCTGTGGAACAGAAGAAACTGCATGCTAGAACCCAATGGAACATAGACCTGTCAGAGAGCTCTGGCGCCACAACAAACTACAAATTCCAGGATTCCATAGGATGGAGCCATGACAGTTAAAGCTGTGTGAAAATGTATTAATTCTGCAATGTGGCAGCAGCCTGAGTTCAGCACCAGTACTTTTTAGCTGCCTTGAGTCCCTGTACCGGGAGGAAGGAGGGGTATAAATAAATAAAATAATAAAATAATAATTCTTAAACCACAGGGAGAACCTCGGAAATGTGAGTTGGTCCAGTCACACTTGATACTAAGTCACTCTTGAAGTGGGGAAGTTAGCCAAACAATCTGATCTAACTTTCTTAGGTGTCTGTCTCTGTTAATACCATGTTTGCAAAACACAGCAATTACTAAAAATAGAATTCTGTTAAAATGACTTGAAGGCAAACAAGACTTTCAAAGAAAAAGAATAGGGGGAGGAACAGAAGATCATAATCATTTTCCCTGATGAGGATGATGCTGGCAAGATAGCAAGGATTTAAGCTACACAGAATCCTCCTTCAGGCAGCAAGCTTCAGGAAATCTACACCCAGCAAACCAGTCTGCAGAAGTGATTTCTGATCTCATGCAATAATCCTACTTGGCACATTCCTAAATCCTGGTCTTAATTTAAATATTTTTTTAAAAGAAAAACAAAGCAAAACAAAAAAGAGAGCAGGCTGGTACTTGGGATTTCTCTAGGTCTGCTTAGCAAAGTCTGTCTTGAATCGACATAGCATCTTCTGCATCCTTTCATCCTGGTCATTAAAATCACCACCACAAAAGCAGTTCTTGAGAGACAGGTTAATTCTAGTTTAATGCCCACTTTTGTGTGTTTTTAATTGTATTTTTTTTATTTGTAAGCTGCTTTGTGTCCCAATTTTGGGGGAAATGGGATATTATTATTATTATTATTATTATTATTATTATTATTATTATTATTACTATTATCCATTGGGAAAGAGGAAGTGGAAGGCAACTATGACTATTCACATACAGACCTATATCGATATCCCATGTTCATATTCACATTTATGAACACATTTACCTAGGAGTAACCCCCACTGAATGAAGTGGGAGCAAACATTAATGGGATTAGATAGAGGTTTCTACAAAAATTCGGCATACTGCTACCAGATATGCACTCCTAGACCAGCCTTTGCCAAACTGGAAACACTGGGGATGATGGGTTAGATGGGTTCTGCGTTAGACTTTAGAACAAAGACAGACAACCCATGGCCCTCCCAAATGCCCAATGCCATACAAATGGCATAGAGTCACTGATAAAGGCAGTGTACAAATGTTTAAAAAGACTGTGATGGAAAGAGCAGAGCAAAGAGATAAGGCAAAGGCAAAGAAAACATTTTTCAGCAAAACAAACCTGGGTTGCTCAAGAAAAATGAAGCAGAGCACATTCTGAGGAGGCCAGGAATATTTTCAAGAGAACACAGTTGGATTTGGCAATGAAGAGAAAATGTGCTTCCAGAAAGTAGTTTCTCTCCCTGCGCCATGCCCTCCCCAGTTGATTTAAAGGTCTAATGCAAGAGTTGGGAACTTTTCTCCCTCCAGATGTTCTGGACTGCAGCTCCAATAATCCTTTAGTCTTGGCCCTGCTGGGTGGGGCTTCTGAGTGAAGAAACTTTACCTGGAAGGCCAAGGATGCCCCTCTCCTGTCATTGGGGAAGCCAGCAGAAGCATCCTAATACTAAAGGCTGGTGTGTTCAATATTTCCCATTGTGTCACTTGCACTAATCCTAAACCTCCTCCCCGGTTTCTTGTATAGTGTCTGTGCTTGGAGAAGGCAAGGTTGGTTCATCTGTCCTCCAAGTCCCAAATTAATAAATATATTTAGTTAGTTAGTTACAAATTATTAATTAATATATTTATATAGTATATATAAAATATATATTTCTATTAATTGATATATTTATTATTCTCATTAGATGGCTGACTTTTAGTAATCCTCTTCTGGGGTTATTTTGGCTGACATTTAATTGTCTTCACTTTCTTGCCCAAATTGGCATCTATTTGCCCTCCCTCTGCCAAAATGTGCAGCCATCTGAATCCATGCAAAGCAGACGAATGATCACATAATGTGCATCCTCGCAGATACTCCTGTAAAATTTGTGAACCCTTTATTCTGCGGAGTTTGTAGAGTTCCCTGGCCCAAATTCCTCCAAAAGAGCCCGAGCTCCTCCAAATCGCATGTGGTGAGATCACGTTCTATTCAAATAGATTGAAGAGTATTTTAATACTGTAGACAAGCTTGGGAGTTCATATCCATATCCCATGTTCAAATCCCTTGAAACTTACCTGCCGCACATGAATCTGAGGAGTTCAGATAACCCAGTGGGCTTCCAGGGCTGAGCAGGGATTCAAACTCTTCAATCCTCAGATCAGTACACCAAACTGGCTCTTATTTAGAGTATGTATCATACACTCTGTATCATACAACCTTCAGTGCACAATAAAATCATATTGACCAATTTAAAGAGTATAATTTCAACCGACTAAAAGCATGTTAAAACAACTTGCCAAATAAAAACAAGACAATTAAAATCAGTGAAGAGAACTGAAAATTAATATGCATGTGCAGATTTGGATAAAAACCATCCAGACCCCCAAAACCATAGGAATATTCGATATCTATATGAAGCAAAGTGCAACAGGGCTGATGCAATATGAACTTAGAACATGAACTAGAGAAATCACTCAGGATCAATGTTGCCAAAAAGCCTCAAAGATATTCTCCGGAATGTTTTACCAAAATCTAAAATCCCCAGAATTCCCCAATAGTTACTGGAATATTCGGTCAAAATCCCCAGAAAAAAAAATTAACTAAAATGAATTCCCTGGAAATTGGCAACGCTGCTGAGGATGCTCTTTTAAGGTCAAAAGAAAAAGGAAAACTGATGTTTACTGTCACATAAAATCCATCGTAAGGGAATAGAGACAGACAAAAGAAACTGACCTATACAAGGGACCCTAAAAGCTGGCCCTCATATGGAGGTATAAGTTTGCATCTATTGTTGGGTTGAAGCCTCATGGATGCTCCTTCCCAGAAAAAGGAAAAACAAGATTTACTAATTGCTTCAGAGAAGGTGGAAGCTATCTCTGCAGGTAAGAAAAAAGCAAAATTTATTGGCAGAATTTGTTCAGAGGGGGTTTGCCCTTGAGGTTGAGTGTTCAGGAGCTAGAATGTTTGGCTGAGAGTGTGTGACTTGCCCAAGGTCACCTTGGGGATTTCCATGGTTGGGCAGGGATATAAACCCTGCTCTCCCAGTCTCTAGTCCAACACTCCAACCACTACACCATGATGGCTCTCAAAGAAGGATACAGAAAGGGAAAAACAAAGGGCAGGTAGTATTTAGACTTCCCACTCTCACTAATCTAGAGCTTGCATGGCATAGTGGTTTGAGTATTGGCCTATGATTCTGGAGAGCAGGGTTCGATTCCCAGCTCAGCCACGAAACCCACAGGGTGACCTTGGGCGAGTCACATGATCTCAGCCGTGGGGAAGCCAATGGCAAACCTCCTCTGAACAAATCTTGCCAAGGGAGCCCCAACCTTAGGGTTAGCAGAAGTCAGGAATGATTTGAAGGCACACAACAACAACTCTCACTCATCACTTTATACAAGCCTCCCGGTCCCTTTGCTTCCAACAAAAACTTTAATTAAAACACTATGTTTAACTGGGCACTCATTGTGGTTTGAGTGTCGGACTATGACTCTGGAGATCAGGATTTGATTCCCAGCTCAGCCACGAAACCCACTGGGTGACCTTGGGCAAGTCACACTCTCAGCTCAGGGGAAGGCAATGGCAAACCTCCTCTGAACAACTCTTGCCAAGAAAACCCCCGTAATAGGTTCGCCTTGGGGTCACCATAAGTCAGAAATGACTTGGAGGCACATGACGCACACAATCATGCCTCTAAGGGAATGATATTTCACCATCAGGTTCCACAACAGAGAAGACTTTCCCCCACATTCTTCCAAAATTAATTGCTCCACTGGTGGAATACTGAACAAGGCCTCTATTGCAGACCTTCGCCCTTGGGCATGTGTACTTCCAAATATTGAGGTCCCAGGCCATTTGCTACATCACAGTTGTGGACCCTAAGACAACCATCACCCATTCTAGGGTTTGCCAAGCCAACAGCTTTCCCTTGCCCAAGCTGTGCCATCACTTGTACGTGGCTCAGTATTGAACATGCTGGTGCACCAGGACTTAAACATCTTTCTCCCAAAGCAACAGCCTCCAAAATTCCAAGAAAGGTTCTTGGGCTGCAAGGGAAACAGGGCTAACAGATGGATGTGTCCCTAATTGTCATCCCTGATATGATTTTTTTTAATGATATACAAGGAACCTGAGCAAGAATAACTTTCTCCAGCCAAGCGGATTACCGGAAATTTCACTCCCCCAAAAGCTTCCTTTGTGCAAAAGATTTTGACGTACCAAACACGGATCCAGATGCCTTACGGAGTTAAATATTAAATCAGCTGGATGAGTGAGCAAACAATCAATCTATGCTGTGTTCTGTAAAAAGTATGTAGAAGTGCTCACAACAGATGACTGTTTTAGAACCATAAAGTTGGAAAGGACTGTGTGGCTGCTGCCACACTGTAGAAATAAAGCAGTTTGACACTACTTTAACTGCCATGACTCAGTTCTATGGGATCCTGGGGGTTTATAGTTTTGTGGGATATTTAGCCTTCCCTGTCAGAAAGCTCTGTTTCACCACCAATCTACAAATCCCAGAATTCCATAGTATGGAACCATGAAGGTTAAAGTGGTGTCAAACTGCTTTATTTCTGCAGTGTGTATGCAGCATGTAAGATCCACCTAGTCCAACTCTCTGCCATGCAGGAATCCATGCACCCCAAGAAATGGCCACCCATTATCTGCTTAAAAACTTCTAAAGATGAGAACTTCTCTAAATTCTAAGCAACTCTATTCCACTACTGAACACTCTTTTAATACTGAGTATGTTTAATAGTGAATAACTGCCGCAACCTTCTTTTGAAAACCAACAAGTAACTAATTTCCTTTTTAAAAGGAACATCCAAAGGTCTGACTTACAGTATGTATAAGCCTATCAGCTCAATAGCAAATGTCCATTTACATATCTGAATATCGCAGGTTGTTGATTTGTCTATTTACAAGCAAGATTGTTTTCTCAAGAAGTAAACAGAATGCAGAGCAGTTAGGTAATTGTGAACTTATAGTGTATGCTTGCTTACTGAGCTTGTGCAGACCCCAATTCAAATCTTGCCTAAACTGTTTCAATGTGAGTAATTACATTTCTATTTTGTCATGGTTAAGTGCCATCAAGTTGACTTTGACTTGTGGCAGCCCTACTTGGTGTAGTGGTTTGAGCATTCAACTAGGACATGACCGAGCTAGGATTCAAATTCTGAGCTCCAAAGTTGTAGTCCAATGTTCAAACCACTACACCATGCTGGATCTTGTGTTACACATTTGTAAATCAACCCTTCACCTAGCAGGGATTTGTAGTAATATCCAAATAGAACAATAACACTCTACACATCATAAAATCAGTCCAAACAAACATCCTTCAGTTGTATAGATATATAAATAAAGAGGGAGAGAGAAAAATAAAATTACAGAGTGACATTAAAGACCACTAAAAGCTCAAGAGGAAGTTCCACATTCGAGGTGCCACTACTGAAACAGCACTGGATTAAGTCCTCAACAACCTCTCCTCTTTCAAGGATGGGCCATATAGCAGCTCCTCGGACAATAATTGCAAGCTATACTTTTAACACTGGACCTGTACTATTACTGCATGGATTACCGATGTGATCGTGAACCATTCTGAGAGCTAAAAACCTGTATCTCTTTATTTTTCTATGGTGCTGAAGGCTGCTTTTTTAATGATTTTATGATGTGTTGGAACACATTGTTTTATTTGTATATTGCCTGAACTGCCTGCGAGGTGGATGATGGTACACATTACTGATGTAATGTATGTGAACCATTTTGTGAGCTGTATCTCTTTGTTTATATTTTTCTAGTGGTGAAGTCTCTCCCTCCCCCCCTTGATTTTATGATGTGTTGGGTTATATTGCTATATCTGTATATTGCTTCAGCTGCCTGCTAGGTGGCTGACCGTACAGACTACTGGTGTAATGCATGTGAAGGCTATTGAGAGCTGTGAAGTCGAAGGCTTTCATGGCTGGCATCTTCAGAAGATGCCAGCCACAGATGCTGGCAAAAGGTCAGGAAGAAACTCTTCTAGAACATGGCCACATACCCCAAAAAACCCACCAAAAAAAAAAAAAACTATTGAGAGCTTTTTAAAAAGCTGTACCAAACTAACAATATATACTGGATGTAGAAAAGCACTATAGACAGATATCTGAACCATCTCCATCTATCCTGGTTTCATATAGCCTTTTTGATATATGCGTGATCAAGAAAAGTGGCACCTGGTCAGAGAAGGTAAGCATGCTTCCAAACTCAACAAAGGTTACACAAGGCGAAAAGGCTGATCGGCAACGCAGAAAAGACTAACACACACACACAGAAGGGTCATTATTACAGTGCTTCCGCCCACTTCTATCCTGCAAAGAAGATTTACCATGTGTAGAGTTTCAAGGCTGCCGGTTGAGCTACCAGTGAAATCAACAGGACACAAAGAAATAATTGTTTTTAAGAGCTGAGCACTATGGGGGGAAAAGCCACCTCATTTCCTTGTTGGTTAAAACAGCCCCCAGAACATCAAACACAAAATCTCTGGTTCAATATCTCTTTCTGCTTCATCCACAATGATAACCGTCCGCACACTTTAAAATTATAATCCTCAAATTTGATCCAAGAGAACGTAAGGTTATCCCTTCTGGATCAAACTAGAGGCCTATCTATAGTTCCATGTTCAGTTCCCACCATGGCCAACCAGAAACTATATATAATATGTGTGTGTGTGTGCGCGCGCACACACACACAGTAAATATTTATTTATTTATTTATTTATATACAGTAGTTGTATTGGCACTAAAAAAATGACTCGGTTTGACCCCATTTTAACTGCCATGGCTCAGTGCTATGGAATTCTGGGAACTGTACTTTCTTGTGGCATCAGAGCTCGCTGAAACATCTCACAAAACTACAAATCCCAGAATTCTAGAGCATGGCAGTTAAAGCAGTATCAAACTGGATTATATCTGTAGTGCAAATGCAGCCATAAACGGGATATAAATGCACCCTCCCAAATGGTGCTCTAAGAGGGAAGTCAACTGGAAAAATGGTAAACCTAAAGTCATATGAGGTTTTAAGATCTTCTTCACAGATATGTTTAGTGAGGATGCAAGAGCGGGCCTGCTTGGTGGCTGATTCATGTGGGCTACTAAGCCATTAAAAGGAAAACCGTGAGTACAGAATCCATGGATATGGAGGGCCAACTGCAAAGACTTTTAAAAATTAAGACAGGCGTTACTTTTAAGTTACAGTAGCAGAAAGATCTTTTTAATGGGCTGTATTAAGCTCTTATCTCTTTACTACACTTTAACCTGTTTTCCACTGTCGCAATTTCATGTTTAACAGAACTGTGTATTTACTGTAAGAAAAAACAACCTTTGCATCAAATAGGTTTGTGTAATTGCTTTATAACTTGATGTAAACCTGCCTTCAGTCCCACGCCAGAAGAAAAGGGGAATATAAATCAAATAAATAAATAATGGGCGATGTTGACTCTTGTTCTACATTTTCATTTCTGCCCCTCCCCAACCTCAATGTGTGGGTTTTTAAAAACTGAGTTGTGTACAAGGCCAGGATCTAAAAAGGTTACTTTAAGCTATTCCTTTAGCTACTCCCACAGTGGGACTTCTAGTTTCAAATGTCTTCATGTCCGACATACTGCAAATTGCTTTTCTTATTCCCATAAAAATCAAGGTTTTTTTTGCTAAACTGTGTATACTGTATCAGCCAGGCTGGGGTGAGCCATTATGGTGTAGTAATTTGAGTGTTGAACTAAGACTCTGGAGGCTATGGTTTGAATCCCCGCTCTGCCATGGAAACACACTGGGTGAACTTGGGAAAGTCACACTCTCTCAGCCCCAGAGGAAGGCAATGGCAACCCTACTCTGAACACCTCTTGCCAAGAAAATGCATCTGCAGACGTAGACGTAACTCTCTGAAAGCTCATGCTGCCAACTTATTTCTTAGTTTAGTTAGTCTCAAAGGTGCTACAAGGGTCTCTCTACATACCAACAAAGCACTGTGATAGGTTCACCTTAGAGTCCTCATAAGTGGGAAGCATTTTGAAGTCACACCACAACTATCAGGTAGAAGAAGCAATACAAGCCCAAGGCATTCTTGAACGTACGAAATTAGCAGAGCAATTTACTGAATCTTGGCCCCAATAGTATTGAACAACTTTGATTCTACAACCTTTTCAGCGTGCCAAAGAAGATGACCTAATCCTCCGATTACTCAGATATACATAGCGCATGGCATGAAATTCAACCAAGGTTTACTCCCAAGCAAGCATGGGCATAACTGTTGCCCCATGGCTCACGCAGGAGTCAGTCCCACCCAATTCAGGTTTTCTTCTGAATAAGCCTGGCTAATATTGAGTCTTGAATTGAATTGATCCAGCTTGATGGACACTGAAATAATAATAATAATAATAATAATAATAATAATAATAATAATAATGCATCTGTAGGCTCAAGTCTACAAAATCTCATGCTACTGACCTCTTTCTTTCAGTTAGTCTCAAGATCCCTTTGCATACTGATTTTCCAGACTAACATAGCTATATCTTTGAATTATAACACTGAGCTCTATCCTGGCACTATTTAAGCCTGTTTGTTCAAATGGATCGAGTGCAAAATGATACAGAATGCCCACTGTTATTTCAGCATCTACCTAATGTACTTCAGGTGCATCTACACTGTAGAAATAATGCACCACTTTAGCTGACATGGCTCCATTCTACAAAATCCTGGAAGTTATAGTGTGGTGAGGCACCGGCATTCTTTGGCAGACAAGGCTAAAGGCCTTGTAAAACTACCAATCCCGGGATTCTATAGGATGGAGTAAAGGCACCGAAACGGCGGTCAAGGGGAATTATTTCTACAGTGTAGATGCACCTTAAGACTACAAGAAAGAAAGAAAGAAAGAAAGTCTTTAAAAGAGCTCTTTCAAGATCACCAGGTTTCTTACAAGCATTAGAGCAAAACATGGAAAAGCTGCATTTTGAACTACAAATCACAGAAAACCCCACATATATATGTTTTATTTCATATAGTTGTTTCATCATCTACATGTGTGTGCACAAACTTGGGCAAAACAAAAAGCAATCCCAAAACAAACCCCAAACAGTAGAATTCAAAGATACAGCCATGTTAGTCTCTAGAATCAGTACATAGGGAGATCTTGTAGCACCTTTGAGACTTACTGAAAGAAATTGGCAGCATAAGGTTTCGTAGATTTCAGTCTACTTCCTCAGATACATCTTCCACTCCACAAATGCATCTGAAGAAGTAGACTGACGCAATAAGGTGGGAGAAAGTTTGGAAAACCCCACTTTTAAGTGCCAAAGAGCTTTATTTTTCCTTCCAGCCCACCTTTCCACCCAAAACAGATACTCAAGTCAGCCAGCAGTACCAAACTGGAGACCCCAAAAGAAAACCTGGCTTGAAATATACAAGAATTGCGAGCAGTTCAGCCTCTTCTTGCATACTCCAAGTGGCAGCATGAACAACATTTGCTCCAGCGCAAAGAGGGGAAAAACCTTGCAAGAGTCTCAGGCGCATCTGCACTGCAGAAATGATGCTGCTTGACACCATTTCGAGGACTGTTAGCTCCATCCTCAGGTACCCTGGGATCTGAAACTGGATGATTTCTGCAGTGTGTTTTGGACCTTGGCTAAGACCCTTTTGTTCCGGGAGGCATTTCAAATCAGTGGCTGTTCATTTGTTGTTTCTCTGCCTTCCTTTTATACTAGTTAGTATTATGTTGTTGCTGTTTCTTCGTCTCTGACTGAGCTCTGCTGTGGAAAGGGCTGGGGCAGTTTTACAAGTGTTATTAATACTACTACTGCTGCTGCTACTAAAGTCTCCATGATCCCTGCACCATCCGATCCCTCCCCAGCAAGGGCTCCGGCGTAAGCAGCTCATGGATCGCTCCCCAGGAGGAAGAAAACACAGATCCAGGGGAGGGGAAAGCCTGGCATTGAGAGTGGGACTACTCAGGAGTAAGGAGGGGCCAGCCAGGCGCGCATCTCCACTGCAGGCAAGGCAAAGCCAGCCTAAAAAGGAAGGAAGGAAGGGAGGGAGAGAGAGAAGGAAGGAAGGAAGGAAGGAAGGAAGGAAGGAAGGGAGAGAGCGAGAGAAGGAAGGAAGGGAGAGAGATAGAGAAGGAAGGAAGGAAGGAAGGAAAGGGAGGAAGGAAAAGGAAGGAAGAGCGAGCGAGCGAGAGAAGGCAGGCAGGCTTTGGCTCACCTCCATCCAAAGAGTCTAAGAAGGACCCCAACTTTAAGAAGAGCGACTGGAAGGGAAGAGAGCGGGTCTTGGGAGTTTCTCTTACCGCAAAAGCCCCGCGAGCGCCGCGATGCCCGGGCAGAGGAAGGTGCAGACAGGTGCCAGCCTTGGAAACAAATACACACACACACACCACGCCACTCGGACTCCTGCGGGGACTCCGCCTCTCCGTCCCTGACATCATCACCGCCCAGGCAGCATGAGGACAGAGCCCTGCCTTCTTTCCCAGCCCTTTAAAGGCGCAGGGAGTGGCGGGGTCTGGGTTCGAATCCTGCTCAGGCTGGGGCTGCCAGATCTCCGGACCCTCCCGCTTTCAGGGGGCCGGCTGGTGGGCAGACCTTGGTCCAGAACACACTGCAGAAATAATCCACTGTGGCACCGCTTGAACTGGCCTGGCTCAAGGCTATGGAATTCTGGGAGTTGAATTGAAATCCACAAACACCTGGACAGTTTCAACAGGAAAGAAGGAACCCTGAAAGTAAACAAAGTTTGGCTACTGGTCCTGAAAACACCAAAATCAAGACCCAGCAAATGCAAATGAAAACCGCCCAGGTGAGGGGCTTTCCCAGACGATAATGGACCATTAACTAAATAGACATCTAGAGGCCTTGCCATTCAACAACAGAACAACACACACAGATTAACATGTATGTCACTTCCTCCCAAACAAGGGTCACACAGTAAATATACCCCACTCACTTCCATGCCACCATTCTCTGAAGATGCCAGCCACAGGTGCTGGCAAAACATCTGGAATAAACTCTTCCAGAACACGGCCACATGGTCCGAAAACCCTACAAAAACGATGGATTCTGGCCATGAAAGCCTTCAACTTCACATTTAAGCTACTGTGTCGGTCCTTAGGTCTCCCATGACACCTGGACAGTATGAACAATGGTCAGGGACTATGCATTGTGCTCTCACCAAAAGTTCTGCTCAGACCTTGCAAACTCAGGGCTGTGGCTTCCTCTGTTGAATCAATCCATCTGTAACATGGTTCGTCCTCTGCATTATTGTCTTTTCTAGTGAGTCACAACATCTCTAATAATAATAATAATAATAATAATTTATTTATATCCCGCCTCTCCCTACAGATCTCATGATGCTCCCAAAGTACGATAACCTCCATTTAGTCATTTTAGCCATGTTTATATTCTGCCTCTCCTTCAGCGAGGTCCCATGTGTGCTCATGCACCAACACTGGAGACATGCACACCAGAGTGACTGTGATGGTGACAACGTCCTGAAGCCACATGTGAAGAGAAAGTGTAACAACTAAAGAGCTTCCATGATGACTCTTCCATCACTTCACCTCCATGATCTAATCTTGGTTCTGCCGGCATGAGTCACTCCCATGGCATGGGGGACAGGTGTCATTGTCATGTGCTGCTTATTCAGATACATTAGAGGCATATGCTGGTGCTGAGTCAACCCTCTTGTGGGAAGGAACGATGAGGCGCCTATCTCACAGGTTGCTAGAGATAATGATCCAGACAAACACACAGCTTGACTTCTCACGATTTACAGAAAAAACTGACATTAAACCCAAACTAATGCTCTCATTCCTACCTTCTCCCTCTTGTTATCCAAAAGCCTAATCCATCACATTATTCTTCTGACAGACATTGCCTTGGAAGAGAGTGGAAAATGTGTTAGGGTCTTGTAGTCCAATCCCATGCATGTTCATTCAGAAATCAGTAAACCAGTGGTGTACAGCCCAGGTAGGGAACCTGTGTCCCTCCATATGTTGTTGAACTACAATTCCCAACATCTGATCATTGGCCATGATGCCTGGCACTGGTAGGACCTGGAGATTCAAAATATCAAGAGGCCCACATGTTCCGCACCAATGATACACAGCATTGGTTATTTCTATTTACTTGAATACAAATTCCAGCAGTATATTCTTTATCCAGCTTCCCTGTAATGTTGTTGGAGGGTGCCTTCAAGTAATTTCTGGCTTATGGCAACCCAAAGGCAACCCTATCATAGAGTTTTCTTGGCAAGTTTAATCAGTGAGGGTTTGTCAGTGCCATCCCCTGAGACTGAGATATTGTGACAGGTTTACATGGCTGAGCTGGGATTCAAACCCTGGTCGCCAGCATCATACTCCAATACTCAGACCACTACATCATGCTGGCTCTCTGTAATATAAATTCTCTAAGTAGTTTACAGAACAAGCAGAATACATTTTTTAAAATAATAATAATCCCACAGAATATAAATGGAGAGGCCCAGGAAGTAAATAAATTACTGTAAAGGTTTGAGTGAAGAAACTCACTCACTCAAAAAACAAAAACAAAAAACCCAACTAATTTGTGCAACAAAAGAAATGTCATTTTTTTAATGAAGAAAACATACAGGTTTGACCAGAAAAAAACAGCAACATGTTTGTATTTTCCACCAAATACACTGTTTCATCTGCAAAGATGTTTTTTACACAGAAACATTTTTTTTCCCTGCACAAAAATGTTTTCTGCACAAACCCCGCATGGTCCAGTCTAATTTGGGGAGGGCAATTAAAGTCCCACAGTGAAATGGTTCTTGTGGCCATTCCCCACTTTCAATGTTTTTTTCTACCCTTTTTCACAGTATTTTTTCCCCCACAATTAAAACAGTTTCATTTAAAACAGTAATAATCCCCTCTGGTTTCCCCCAATCCTTTTTTAAACCTTAGGAGCCATTCCGATGTCTCATGGCACCCCACTTTCAACTCTTTTTCACAGAAGATAATAAAAATTAAAATCTCTGCTGCAGAACTTCATTTTCTGAATCAAAGCGAATAGGAGCTGTTCACTGGAATAGTCTAAACTGTGATCAAAGAGTAATCAAAGCATGAGTACCTGTGGCCAACCAGACTCCATCCAGCTAACACCATAGTAAGCATAACTTCTGAGCAAAAATGTTAGCATCACGATGTGGGAAGGGCTACTGACTGACAAGATCCTGGATCTTAATGACCATCTTCTCGACTGAAATTGAAATCAATAGGTGCCAAATGATGGGTCTGTGCCCTCAGGAAGTGTATAGTTTAAATTTGACAGTAAAGAAGAGAACAGAAGAAGCTGAAACAAGGCTGGGAAGGGATGAAAAGGAGGAAATACACACTTTGGTTGGAAGTCAGGACTAATTCACACATTAGTTGGTATCCTGTGAGTGACATACACAAGCCTGTGTTGTGCAGCACATATGGAATGATTTATTTTCTTTGGCTAAGTTCAATGGTCATAAGCAGCTGACAGTGGTGTAAGCAGGGTTGCATATTTCGGACTGTTGACTGTGCAATAGCATATTCATTTCAACAGGGAGAAATGCAATATACTACACTTAGGGGGCATTCACACTTACCTTTTTGTCCTGAGGAGATCTGAATCTCCACAGTGACGCAATACCGGATCAGTGGTTCCCACTACATTTTCCATTTCCAAATCTCTCCATGGCATTTTAACCCTGTTGCCATTCACATTTGCCACCGTTTCAGTTTAAAATGGTGACGCCTCCTTGTTCGGGAACAATACAGCACAATCCAAATTGATTCAGTAGCTTACTCACATTACCAAAGATGCGGATTGGTGCGATTCTTTAAAAAAAAAGACACACTTAAGGACCCAGTAAAAAATACATCCTTTTGTCTTTTTTTTTCCCCCCCCCCCCCCAATGGTGCCAGTGGCAGTGGGAATGTCACAGAAATAACCCAGTTTCACACCGGGCTATTTCCATAGTGTAAATGGGGCCTTAGGTAGTAAAAATGCAATTCACAGCTACAGGATGAGGGATATCGGGCTTCATGTCAATACATGCAAAAAGAGATCTAGGAGGCTTAGTGGACCACAAATTGATCATGAGGCAGCAGCTAGAAAAGCCAATACAATTCTGGGCTGCATGAATAGGAATATTGTGTCTAGATGGAAGGAAGTGATAGTGCCACTTCATTCTGCTTTAGTCAGAGACCTCACCTGAAATATTGTGTCCAGCTCTTGGCACCAGAATTCAAGAAGGATGTTGAGAAGCTGGAGTCTCTCCAGAGGATAGCAATGAAAATGGTGAAAGGTCTGGAAACCATGCCCTATGAGGAATGAATTAGGGAGCTGGGTATGTTTAGCCTGGGGAAGAGAAGGTTATGAACTAACATGAAAGCCCTGTTTAAATATTTGAAGGATATCGTGTTGAGGATGGAGCAAGCTTGTTTTGTTTTGTTTTTTGCTGGTCCAGAGAACAGGACATGGAGCAGTGGATTCAAACTGAAGAAAAATAGATCCCACCGCAATGTTAGATAGAACTTTCTGATGTAAGAGCTGTTTGATAGTGAACTGCTGCCTCAGACAGTGGTGTTTTCTTGTTTGGAGGTATTTAAGCTGAGGCTAGATGGCCATTTGTTGGAGGTGCTTTCCTGCATGGCAAGGGGTTGGATATGATGGCCCTGGAGGTCTCTTTCAATTCTATGATTCTATATTAAAGTACACAGAGTAGCACATGGATGTGCTTTGCCTCTATGCCCATCCAATCTCTGTTTAAAGACCTCAAAAGAAGGACATGACACATTGCAATTGTGCCTTTCCACATGACATGGACATGGATCATTGACCCATGTATGTTACACTGCATTGGTATTCAATATATAACTTCTGGATGCAAAACATAACTTCTGGCAGATTTCGTTATTAAATTGAAGTGGAGTAGGATCTTGATTGTTGTGTGTACATTACTTGGTCATTCAATACCTGGGGCAAGACTGCTCAAGGGTCATTCTAGCTCAGAGAGATGGTTTTCATGTTTGAATAATAATATTAATAATAATATTATTTATTTATATTCCTCTATTCCTGTGTAGACCATAGCGGTTTCCAACAAAAAAAATACAACAAACAACAATTATAAACAACATATATCCCCAACTATGTGCAAACCACCCAACCATACCAATTAAAAACTATACAACTTCTAAAACCAATTATACAAAACATAAAAACCATAACAAATAGCTGGATTGAACAGTATACATCATCAAGGGGAGATAACAGATAGCATTAAGGCACATGGGGAAAAGCTTGGCGGAATAGGAAGGTCTTCAAATTCCTCTTGAATACATCTAGGGAGGTGACAACGCGGAGCTCATCGGGCAGGGAGTTCCAAAGCTGTGGGACTGAGATGGAAAATGCCCTCCGATACGAAGTATATCTTGCTTTAGGAACTCTTAATAAATGTTTTCCGCCCGATCTGAGAGTGCAAGGTGGACTATATGGGGAGAGGCGGTCCTCCAAGTACCCTGGGCCCAAGCCATTTAGGGCTTTATAGGTAATAACCAACACCTTGTATTGCACTGTAGCTTCAGCACCGCAATCATCCAGTGCCAATTCAAAATAATTTTAACCTCCAATGCAGATAGGCTCGTATACAGTACATCATAGCTACTGACAGTATTGTTCTTGTTGTTTTGTTATTGTTATTGTTATTATTTTGTTATTATTATTGTTGTTTGTATTATTATTATTATTCATGTCTATGCCGCCTTTCTCCCAGAAATGAACTCAAGATCAAGGGAGAAATTTATTCAAGAAGGGACTTGTGTACTCCCTATAGACAGCTCTGGTTAACAATCCAGTTGCAGTTCTTTGGGCCAACTGAAGTTTCCAAGGAGTCTTCAACGGCATGCCCAAATAGAGCTTGTTACAATAATCCAAAGAGGATTGATGAAACACAGTATAAATGCATTGGCTGTGTCTCCCAATTCCAGTACAGATGCCAATTCTGCTCACATGGCTCTGGCCACCTACAATGAAAATGGGTATAGAACTTAGCTTAATGATAGTACAGGTATTTTGCATTCAGAAAGCTGCAGGGTCAGTCCATGGCCTCTCTAGTTAAAAAGGATCAGATGATGAGCAAGACCTTCTTTGCCTGATACCTTGGAAAGCCATTGCTAGTCACAGCAGACAATTCTAGACAGATGGACAAATGGCTTAAGCTAATATAAACACTTCCTTCCTCCATCTGTCCCAAAATTGAGAGCCAAAGTGGTATAGCCAGTAGAGTATTATATTTGGGCAGAGCGACCAGACATCTTCCTGTTCCTGGATATGTCCTATTTCTGTTCAGGAAGAATTTCAAAATGTCCTCCATTTTGTGCCTGACTAAGAAGTATGAATTTGCATTTATATGAGTGTTTTTAGTTTTTTTTTTTAAATGTACAACACTTTTCTTGAATGCCCAACATTTTGCGATGCCTTGTCCTGAGATGTGGGATATAATAAACAGCACATTTGTAGTGGTGGAATTACCTATTTATTTATCTCCCACCTTTCTCCCAATATTGGGAATCAAGGCAGCTTACAGTTTATAACAGAATGATGAAAAACATACAAAAAGTGAACATTAAAATGAAATGAACCTATATTAAAGTGATTGAAAGCTACACTTAAAAAGATGAAATGTAATTGAAAAGATAAAAAGCAATTAAAACCGTTCAGTTTAAAACAGTAACCATTATCTGTGGTTTTTCCCAATCCTTTTTTAAACCTTAGGAGCCCTTCAGATGTCTCATGGCAATGCCTTCCATGTGTTTATATTGTGCAATGAAATGCTCCCTTCATGTTAATCCTGGATGTACTGTACCTGTGTATTCTTCTGAATTGGCCTGGATATTTGGCAGATAGCTGTTGGAGGATTCTGGAAGTTATATTCCAGGAAGCATAGCTTTTCCGTCTCTCTGTTTTAAATCCGTTTGGAAGTCCATTTCTTGCCATGTCATTAAAATATCTGTAGGGATGGGGTGAGTTTATTTTCTGCTGCTCCACAGACTAGAATGCAACTGAAAGCATTCAAATAACAAGTAAAGAGATTCCTCACGAACATTAGGATTTATTTAATTATTTACTGTAAGAATTGTTTGGTAGTGGAATAGACTGCCTTGACGGGTAATGGACTCTCCTTCTTTCGAGGTCTTTAAACAGAGGTTGATAAACATCTTTCATGAGTGCTTTAGTTATGTATTCCTGCATGGCAGGGGTTGGACGATATGGCCTTAGTGTCACCTTTCAGCTCTAAGATTCTTTTATTCTAAGACACTAAAATATAAAATCAAATGCACAATCAAACATGCATGAGCATCTGTGTACCATACACAATGAGCATGCATGAACTGTCATGTACCATGTGCCTCTGTGGATTTGGCCTGGGGGAAGAAGGAGGATGTCCTCAGCAAGGACATTATGTTTTTTCCACAGAAAAATGTAGCCTTAACACCGGACACCAGTCTCTGAGTTTGATTTTGCCATTCTATATAAGAGATATCATTTTACTATGCTTTTGTATTTAATGGGACCTGAGCATCCACAGATTTGGGTATCCACGGGGGTCCTGGAACCAAATCCTAGTGGAGACTATGGGCCCACTGTATAAGACTAAAAGAAAACACAGTTGAAACATGACACAAGCAGCTCAGATGGGAAATTGTTTGGTTCCACATCAAGTGATATTTCTCCATCAGCTTGGCTAAGACAGGCCCACTTTTTTGTGACAGAGAAACCACAGAGGGTTCAGTGCATCTTTTCTCCTTCTTGCTTGGAAAAGTTCCACCTGCCCATAATCACATGCAAAAGGCTATAATGAGTGGTTTAGTAATAACCAGCTGGTGCCCTGGGGGCTGTTGGCAGTCTGTGGGACAGGAAAGAGGTGCATGCCTCACATGCTTTTAAAAACCAGCCTAACCAGTCTCTCTGAAAGCAGGGTGAGGAATTTTTATTATAATTATTTGGTGTACAAGTACAGGGCAACCCTTCAGGCAAGTGTACAGCCTGGATTTGGAAACCAAGTGAATGACACAACTTCACACTCAACTGGTTTCCGTGAGCAACATCCACCCTTTTTGGAAACAGTAAGTGAGATTATGAAGAACATCTAAGAAAAAGGAAATACAAAACAGAGCATGAAGGAGCGAGTTCTACAGCATTTTCTAAAATCCCGCCTGGGGTCAGTTGGAGGAAGAGAAAAAGAGAGAGAATGACTCAAAAGCAGTATAGTTACAAAAAAACAAAAAAACAAAACCCTCATCATCTCAGTGCACAGAATCTGCTATAGCCTATATGGCATGTTATTAGTGAATGTATTTTTCTAGTATAGATCCAGATGTCTGAAAACAGCACTGCTCTCACACAAGGAGGTATGGGGGCAACCCTAAAGTTTGCCAAAATTGTTGTTATGTGCCTTTTTGACTTATGGCAACCCTAACGCAAACCTATCATGGGGTTTTCTTGGCAAATTTCTTAAGAGAGGGTTTGCCATTGTCATCCTCTGTGGCTGAGAGAGTGTGACTTGTCCAAGGTCACCCAGTGGGTTTCCTTCGCTGAGCTGGATTCAAACCCTGGTCTGCAGAGTCCAGCGCTCAAACCACTACACCACACTGGCTCTCTTTTTGCAAAAGTACATTACTGTATATACTCATGTATGAGTCTAGAAATCATAGTCAAAAAATTAACCCCAAAAACCTGACTTGACTTATCCATGGGTCAATGTAAATACTGGACTTTAACTCTTATTTTTTTTAAGGAACCATTCCCTGGTGAAAGGTAAGAGTGTAAGATACTCTGGAAGCACTGACTCCTCATATTCTCTCATCCAACCAGCCTTTAGGATGAGCACAGTTATGCCTGCTGGAATTTTGTAAGTTTTTTGGCATTGTTTTCCTTTGTCCATCCTTTAGATTCTTTGTTACATGCCCCTATGTTTTACCCTTGACTTATCCACGAACCATATCAAAAATCCATAATTTTGGCCACAAACCTGCCTTCAACTTATACATGAGGTCAACGTATGTTGTTATTGTGTGCCTTTAAGTCACTTCCGACTTATATGGTGACATAAAGCGGACCTATCATGAGTTTTTTTTTGGCAGGATTTGACCAGAGGAGTCATTGCTATCCTCTGAAGATGAGAAAGTGTGGCTTGCCCAAAGTCATTCAGTGGGTTTTATGGCTGACCAGGGATTTGAACCCTGGTGTCCAGAGTCGTCCAACGCTCAAACCACTACACTATGCTGGCTCTCAATTGGCCTATAGTCAAGTATTATATATGTGTGTGTGTGTGTGTGTGTGTATACATATACACACATACACATACTCTCTCTCTCTCTCTCTCTCTCTCTCTCTCTCTCTCTATATATATATATATATATATATATATATATATATATACACACACACACACACATACACACACACACACCCCAAGAGGGAGGGAAAATCCCAAAACAGGCCAAGAAAAACTGATGTCCAGTGGCCACAATTTTTTTTGTCTTACCCTTTATGTGGAAGAAAAAAATGAAAATAAAGTGGCAGATGGTATGGAATGGAGTGTTCTGTAAAAGAACATGGGTGCCTAGCTGTAGGCCCCCATGCCAATGGGGCAGTGAATCCATTCCAGGTTTTTTGTATGTAACTTCAAAGGAGCTATCCATGCTACTGACATTATTTGGGGAAAGAGAATGACACCTTGGTATGCTCTTTAGATTCACACTGAAACCCCAAGTGAAAGTGTATTCGCCCCAACAATTGGATGGAGGCTACTGCTGGTTTGAATTTCCGACAAGAGTGTTTCATATTGTAATGCTTTCCTGCACATCCCACATATGAGATGCAAGTCCTATTCAGTTGTTGGTTCATTGGTAAGCAGAGCTACATCTGGCTCTTCTAACTTTTGTACAATCAGGAGAATATTCTGGGGGGCATCCGATGTGTCTGTGTGCCTGCTTGCACGAAGCACCCACTGCCAACACCAATAGACTTGCTTTAATTTTAACCAAACAAATGACCTAAGAGGACTAGTGTCCTGTGAAATTAAAGATTTCATTCATTCCAAAGGAATGAATGACTGAAATGGGTAATTGAGCACGCATAATGTGTAGCGATTGTCCCTAAACTTTCAGTCAAGATTCAAAGAGCTACTTTAGACTACACCCAGAGTGTTTGGCTTTTATTCAAGCCAGCTGGCAAACCGTGTCATAAACTGGCCATATAGCAAAGGACCATGACATCCAAAATCCACAAAACAGTAATACCTTTATCTGACCAAGCAAAATGCACAAAATACATGTCACAAGCTTTTGAAGGTCCACTGGCTTCTTCACCAAGTTTTGAGTTTTGAAAGTTTGCATTGTGTATTTTGTGCATTTTGCTTGGCTGAATAAAGGTACCATTGCTTTGTGGATGTTCAACCTATGTTGATTCCATAGGTTCATTCATAACAACATAAACTATGCATCTGAGGAAGTAGGCTCAAGTCTACAAAAGCTCATGCTACCAACTTTTTTCTTTCAGTTAGTCTCAAAGATGCTACCAAATCCCCTTGCATATTGGATTTCCAGACTAACACGGCTATGTCTTTGAATTCTACATTAACTATGTTTATTTTGATATCACTTTAAATAATAAGAGTCTTGGGATCTATAGTCTGGTAAATTCTCTGCCAGGGAGGTCTAGTGTTTCACAAAACTACATATCCCAGGATCCCATAGTTTGCATCCATGACATTTGAAGTCGTACTGAAGCACTTTAAGTGTGTAGTATGACAGAGATGGATGTCTTGTAACATCAGTACCTTTTTTTAAAAAAAAGTGCACCACATTAACTGTACATGTCATCCTCAAATATTGCTGCTTGGGTGGATTTTTGGCTTTTAAAAAATAAAATAAAACAGTTTAAAAGCACCTGAACACATGACTATGCTGACATGTTGAAGCGACACACCACCAACTGCTCAATGGTAGGATGATGCTCCGGTACCCAGAGCATTGTCCTACCACTGACCAGTTTCAGGTGGCTTCACCTTGTCAATCTACTCATTTGTTTTTCATCAAAATGACTTTCCAAGTAGTAGTTTAAAAAGTCTTTGCCCACTCCCAGTGATGTCTGGTAGTTCCTATGTCAATGGGGTAGTGAATCTACTCTGGGTTTTAGTCCAAATTTTAAAGGAGTTAGGTAAGTGTTGAACCTATTTCAACTATGGATCAGCACCTTGTACAACTCTCATAAAGTTTGGCCAAACAGTGTCATCCATTACTCCATTGACATGGGAGTCACCAGTTTTTATGGCAGAGGGAAAAGCTGATGTTTGCTAGCTGTTTTCAAGGAAATCCCTGTTTTTGTTTTGCTTTTTAATGCTGGATGTATTAATGTTTCCTTTTTCGTTTTTTCTTCCAGAGAAAGAGGAAATAGTGACATGCTGAAATTTCTAGCTTTGCTTCCATTTCTGCCCCTCTTTTCCCAGAAGAAGAGGATCCATCCAGAGCTGGGTCTAAATATAGATTCCATGCATAAGCTTCTCATGAGGAGCCAAATGGCATAATAATTGGATTTGGCACTTTTATTAATTGATGTCAGCTTTTTCATCAAAGTGGCCTTTGTGAGAGCAGCTTAACCAGTGGAGGAATGTGGAAGAATTCATACATTCCTCCATTATCTTAAAGTAATAGACCACGTTGTTTCCAATGGAAGCTAATATTATCTGCTATTCTTCCCTGCCCCCAAACAAACAAACCACACACACACATACACACATGTTGGAGGTCCTTCCTATGGAGGCTAGTGTGGCTCCCATGAGAATGTAGTGCCGATCTGCTCTGGGTTTTAGTCCAAACTTTAAAGTAGGTGTGCTGAAGGTGCTCAAATGTATCCCACTAGTGAGTCAAGCAGCTTGGATAGTTTCTTAAGAATTTGTACTAAAACCAGTTTAGCACCCAACCTGGTTGAAAATAAAGAGATTTAAAGTCAGAGCTCAGAACTCAAAGTCCTCAGCCTTGATGGATGAATTTGTCAGGTTTGGATTTTTTTTCCCTCAGTCATTTTTAAATTTGGACTCTGAAGTGCTTTCTGCCCCAAAAATGAAGAATTTTTCAAATTTGGGTGAAATCTCATCCAAACCAATCCAAAACATACAAACAATTTTTTTTGACACCTTGCCTGATGAAGAAGCCAATGGAACTTGGAAAGCTTGGAACACGTAATTGTGCATTTTGGTTGGTCCAATAAAGGTACCATTGTTTGGTGGATTTTTGATTTGCTCTATGGCCAATATGGCTATTCCTGAATGTTTTTTTAATACAGACAAAATGTATCCCTACTTCCTGGACCACAACTCCTAGAAACTTCCATCCAAGCCATGGGGATTTTTGGAGCTGTAGTTCAAAAAAGGTAACTTTCCCTAGCTTTAGTATGATACAGTATAATGCAGTTCTTTATCACCGCTGGTCACATCATTTCACTCTCATCACTTCTAGGCCAGAAACTAACAAACTATGTTATTCTGCTTGTCGGTTAAGAGACACAGCACAATGAGATGCTTACAGTCTGGGATTCAGGAGATCCAAGTTTAAGTTCCCACTGGGTCATCAAACTCATTGGGTGACCTGGAGCCAGTCCCTTTCTTCAGCCTCACCTACCTGTCTACTTCCATCTATCCTATTGTGAAGATAATGTGAAGAAAAGAAGAAACATGTATGCTGGCTTCAGGTCTACGGGAGGAAGAAAGGAAAGTAGGGCGATAGGTAGGTTTTTAAAGCTTCTGATAGGTAAATTTGTGGCCTGACTTCTATCTATTCTATTCTATTCTATTCTTATCCTGCCCTTCTCCCATCGTCACATTCAAGGCAGCATCATACGCTGATCTGAGTGTTGAACTAGGACTCTGGGAGACCAGGGTTCGAATCCCTGCTCAGCCATGGAAACCCACTGCATGCCCTTGGGTGAGTCCTATTTCAGCTTCAGAAGGCGGCAATGACAAACTTCCTCTGAATACATCTTGCCAAACTTAGGATAGGATGGCCATAGGTCAGAGCTGATTTGAAAGCAAAGCTGCAACAATAAGAAGAGCAACAGTATTCAGTTGGCAGTTGCAGAACATTCCAACCTTCCTGGAACTACAATACAGGATTTATAAGTCACAGTCCTCAAACAAGGAAACTACAAAGAAGGACTAGAAAAAGAAACTTTTCACAAATTCACAAAGAAATTTGTATTTGTGAATCATATCCAATCCATTAGCAGAGGTATGAACAAAGATAATGGTTTCATGATGCACTACATACAGTATATTAAATCATGACTGCTCACTGCTGCACATATAAGAAAAGGAATATTCTCTGGGAAGGTTTTGACCCTGAGGGAACTGATCTTTGGTAAGCAGATTTGTTGCTTTCAATAGTAACAGACCATTGTAAAGATCTGAAAGACCTGTATCACTCTACACAGCTGCACATAGTGTGGGAGTCACAATATGCACCTTTCTGGATCCTTTACTATTCTGTCCCATTCCCTCATCTATATAAATATGCTTAATAACCGGAGGCTTTAGTATCACTCTATATTACTTCTGAAGAAGTGGATTAATATCTATGAAAACTCGTGCAAAAATACAAATCACTCTTGAAAGTGCTGCTAGATCTCCCCCGCCTCTTCTCCCTGGGTGCATCTATATGGTAGAAATACTGCAGTTTGACACCACTTTAAGTGCTATAGTTCCATCCTATGTAATCCTGGGATTTGGAGTTTTATATGATATTTAACAAAGAGTGCTGGTGCCATGCAAAACTATATATCCCAGGATTCTGTAGGATAGAGCCATGGCAGTTAACATGGTGTCACACTGTATTATTTCTACAGTGTAGATTCACACCATTACTCTCTTTTTATGTTGCAATAGACTAACAAGGCTACTTCTTTGGAAACTTTCTGTTAGTTAGCCCCAAGCATAGTAAACCCATTGAACCAATTGCTGGATGATGAATCAGCACATAGGTAAATCCCACTGATTCAAAGAATCTACTCTAGTTAGGACTAACAATAGTATTTGGTCCGAAGTGTGTTATTTTCCATAGAGGCCAAATAGTTGGAGGGAAAAAACCTCTCAGTATCCCACAAATGCCCACAATAGCTGTGAGTCTGAATGATGATGGGTTTACCTCTGCCTGGAAGCGGATTAGCAGCAATTCTTTCCATCCTTCTCTTGGTCTCCCTCCCTCCATCACACTTTGGAATATAACTACAGATTACAACATGGAAACTGCCGTCTTTGTGGATTTTTGGTTCCTTAATTGTTTAATGGAGTATTCACTTTGTGTAAGTGGCGGCAGTGTCAGGAGTAGCACTAGTGGCCAGTCACACAGCTGCCTAATGCTCTCTAAGCTGCCCTTTCTAAGCATTGCTTGTTCTCAGGCTAAGGGCAGGCACGGTTCTCGTTCAGTACAAACATGGGTGGGTCAGTAAACACCGGGGTTTCTTTGGTCTGCAGAGACAGCTTTTTAGAGGAAAGGAATGCGGTGGAAACAGAGCTTGGTGCCTTTCTCTTTGCTTCTTAGTGTCTTATCAGGATGGGATGGGAGTGCCACTCATGTTAATCATCCTTGCTAAAGAGCCCAAAGGCCATGCAGGAGGTTCTCTAACAGGTTATTTCCTACTTAAATATTTTAATGACTTACTCCACACAGGAGAAGAACAAGTTGGACCTGCAACAAACTCTTGTAGTATTGGACGGCTGTTCTCTTTTGGATTCCAGCCATTGCTTTCAATTCCCCTCGTTTCTAGTGCCTTCTTTCCCCTCCTTACTTTCTTTCCCCCACAACGTAAAGCACTGTGTAAAGCCTACAGTGCTCTATAAAATAATAATAATAATAATAATAATAATAATAATAATAATAATAATAATAATAATAATAATGTAGTCCATCAGGATTCCATACCCCATATGGGAACTTCATTTTCACTGAGTTATTTTTGGGCTTAATTCCCCTTCCCCTGCCTTGCAGACCTTGGTGTCTTCCCCAACAATGGCTTTCTCTTGTGCATGCCATTTTGGCTACATAATTATCAGTAACTCAACAGAATTATAGAGTTGGAAGAGACCACAAGGGTCATCTAGTCCAACCCCCTGGCATGCAGGAACTCTCAGTCAAAGCATCCCGAACAGATGGCCATCCAACCTCTGTTTAAAAACCTCCAACGAAGGAGACATCATCACTCTCCAAGGGAGTGTGTTCCATGGTTGAACAGTTCTCATTCTCAAGAAGTTCTTCCTCCTAATGTTTAGGTGGCATCTCTTTTCCTGTAGTCTGAATCCATTGCTCTGTGTCCCATTTTCTAGAACTGCAGCAAACCAGTTTCAGTTCTCAGTATGCCATCCCTTCTAATACCTAAACAGGGCTATCATGTCACTCCTTAGCCATCTCTTTTCCAGGCTAAGGATACCCAGCTCTCTAAGTCATTTCCAGATGGTTCACCATTTTGGATGCCCTCCTCTGGATGCATTCCATTTTGTCAACATCCTTCTCAAATTGAGGTGACAAGGTGACTTGAAGGCAAATGCACACCCAATGGTTTTAAATTATTTTAAACTGTTTTACCTGGTTTTAAATTTAAGGATTAAATTGTTTAATATGTTTTTAGCCCTTTAAAGCTATTATTTTTCTTTTAAGCTGTTCTAAACTGATTTAATTGTATCACTCAGAAATTCTCAGATACAGTTGGCTCTTGCCATCTGCAGGCTTGCAATCTGCGGATTTGAGCATCCATGGATAGCCTGTCCCATTCAACCCAGTGGCAGTGTGTGCACGAACCTGTGCCAGCATGGTTATGAGCATGGTGTGCCACCATTGGGAACAATGGGACTTGAGGTCCTGTGTTTTTTGTTATCATTGGTGGTGGTCCAAAAAGGAACCCTGTGGATATGAAGGGATGACTGTATATGGTTAAATATAAAGTTTTTAATAAATAAATAAATAACTATGAAGTTGCATTGTATTCTTTCTGTATTAAGGAAGATATTGCCATGTGTTCTAATTTGAAGTGTGGGAAAGATAGATTTTTTGTGCCTAGAGTACAAAAAAACTAACGTTCTCAACTTCTGGAAGGCAGGAAAGAGATGGAGTGGGTAGGTAAGAGATGGAGGGGATTTATGGTCACAAAAGGCACTGGAGAAGACAAACAAGAGGCAATCTAGTTATTTGGGGAGCCATGTGCTGCTTCTTTTTTGAGATACATAGTTTGGTGGGAGAGCTCATGTGCTGTATAAATGAGATCAGACTTACTACTTCTAACCTGTGGCTCTCCAGATGTTTTTTTGAACTCCAGCTTCCATCATCCCTGGCCACTGGTCATGGAAATCAGGTTGATGGGGGTTAGAGTTGAACATTTGGAGGCTCAGAGGTCCTATATCCATTATCACAGCTAAATCTGCTGATGCAATATCCCAGCCAGAGTATTTTGAAAAAGTTGAATTTGTATTTTAAAGAAGCAATAACAAATATCCAGGTGTGTGTTTTTTAATGAAAAAACCCCATCTATCACAAGTCCATGTGGCACCCAATGCCCGCCATTTGTTTGAACAGAACTTTCAATTATAGTTTTTTTAATGTGCTATCTTTAGTTATCAGCTTCTTTTTCTGCACCAAAACAAACATTACCGTGGCAAGAGATTGACTAAACTTGAACAACAGCAAACCGCACCTTTATTTTCCAAAGAATTGATTTATTGAAAGCTTGGCATCTTAGGGTATTTGAATACAACATAATGCACAGCTTAGGGAAATGGGATACCTACGTTTTCTTTTATAACCTCAGGAATCACTCTGGTGAACTGCAGCATTCTTGGGCTGAAACCAAATGAGGCTCCTGGTGGAGCATAAAACTACACAAGTGCTGGGTGTGTAGTGGGTAGTAACAGCTTCTTTTTCTTTCTCAGATGCTCCTCTGCAACCAACCAATCAGTAACTAGGAGTATCTGGAAAGAAAGACATTGCTCAAAGAGGGGTTGGATACCTCTTGCCACAGCACCTTTACCAAGCTGTTACACTACGCATAGGATTTGGCTTTGGTTTTGAAGCAGAGGTTTTTTTAAATTGACATACAGAACATGCCTGGAATTTGTAGTTTGGTAAGGTACTTAGAATTTTCTGCTCAAGATCTCCAGTTGTTTTCCCTAATTACAAAATTAGAGAAATTCTAGAAAAGGATTTCAAGTACTTCCCCAAAATACTAGAAATGCCAAATGGGAAGCTGGGAGAGAAAACATAATGGCCAGATAGGGAGATTATTAAATTTGACAGTCTTTTTTTTCTTAGAGCAAAATCTTCAGTGTCTTGGGTGGCAGTATCCACATCTAAAATGGTGGCTGGCATCCAGTGTGTGACATACACAGCTGTAAGTTGTGCTATGTGGATTGATTTTTTGGGGACAAATGCAACAGATATATCTAGCTGACAGTGGCATAAGTGGAGTAGTGCATGTAGAACCATTCTAACTCTGAAATCTCCCTGGAAGCCAAGATGATAAATTTGAGATTGTCGTACTTTGGTCACATCATTGAAGGAATGACTCACTGGAAAAGTCAATAATGCTAGGAAAGGTGGAGGGATGTAGAAAGAGAGGAGGGCCCCATAATAGACGGATGGACTTTAATAAGGAGATCATGCACCTTAATTTGCAGGAAATGAGCAAAGCAGTAGAAGATAGGGAGTCTTGGAGATGTCTCATCCATAGGGTCACCATGAGTTGGATAGACTCAAGAGTGGTTAACAACAACAAATATTCAGTAGCACATTGAAGTACATAGAGTTAATACAGTATTGTATCCTTATTTCTCTTTCTTTTTCAGTTTATCATGTCATACTTTGTAATTTGAAATAAAATATCAATCTGGAGTCGAAGGTTTTCATGGCTGGCATCCATAGTTTTTGTGGGGGTTTCGGGCTATGTGGCCATGTTCTAGAAGAGTTTCTTCCTGATGTTTCACCAGCACCTGTGGCTGGCATCTTCAGAGAATAAATATCGTTACCACCATTGTTACGATCAGTTGTTACCACCGTTGCATTCAGGCTCAGGGAATTCAGTGCATAGCCTCCCCTGAAATGCCATTTTCTTCTAGAATCACCCTGCCACAGTCTTGTGTTAGCAGCCCTGTAGAGGAGTTGTACATACTCCATTTAAAACATTCGTTGGACCACCAATGTTCTTATGCAACTTTAATCCAATATTAATGGTTCAAAAGCCAATCAAAGAATCTGGTTAGTGTTTGTTTATGGTACATAAGGAAAGAAGTTCCGGCTTAGATTTGGAGATATCGAAGTGCATATTGTTTTATCTGCAGCAACCAGATGATTGCAAATACAGGTTGTAGCAAATTTTCCACCTGCCCAGCAGACCAGAGGGTGACTCTGCAGAAAATGTGAATCACAAACCAAGCATTGTTCCTTCTTGATCTAATGATAGGATGGGAAGGGAAAGAGAATGAGCTAAGTGCATTTTGGCTTCTCCAGTAAGATGTTCAGGGATAGTTTATCTGCTGCTCTCTAAGGAAGCAATTTTAATTGAAGAATTGTTGCTATGAATACATGTCCAAAGGATGCCCAAGATGGCAAGGGGTCTGGTAACCAAGCCTTATGAGAAATGGCTTAAGGAGCTAAGTATATTTAGCTTGGAGAAGAGGAGATTGAAGTGGGTACGATAGCTTTAAATATTGTTAGAGTTGTCATGTAGAAGATGGACGGAGATTGTTTTCTGTGGCTCCAGTTCATGAATGCATGGATTCAAACTATAAGAGAAAAAAATTACCTAAAAATTAGAAGACCTTTCTGATGGTAAGAGTAGTTCAATAGTGGAACAGACAGCCTTGGATGATGGTTTCTTCCCCTTTGGAGAAGTTTTAAACAGGACTGGATAGTAACCTTTTTGGAAGTGCTTTAGTTGTGTATCCCTGAATGGCAGGGGGTTGACTTAATGGCTCTTGTGATCCTTTTCAACTCTATGATTCTGTCACTACAAGAGTTCAATAAGATGTTTGTATTCTCAGGTGCCTCATCTAGGTTTAATGGGACAAGCCTGAGGTAACAATTTTTGGATGTGTAGCCATGTTAGCCTGCCACTGGGGAAAAAATTATCGACTTGAGAAACTCAGGCTGGGATCCTATTGGATGCTGGCAGAGTATAACGTCCTGTCCCCCCCCCCCCCCCCCCCCCCGGTATATACACTGGAGACTCAGAGGATGAAGAATCTCACTTTTTTCCTTGCTTGTGTGTTGACAGCCAGACAACAGCAGGGCACAATCCTGTAGCAATTAGAGACTAGGCAGAGGTATGTACAGGTGCCAACCACTTGCTACTATCCAGTCAGGAGAAATGCACTGTGAAAGGAGGTGCTGGATACCTTCTGATCCAGTGGTTAAGAAATTACTCACACTGGCATAATCCCCCTCCCTCCACAGTCATGCCAGTGTAAGTCACCAAGGACTAAACTAAATACACAACATCTATGACATGGGCATTCATGATACTGTACTTCTTGACAGTAGTCATAGAATCAAAGCCAATGTCAAAGCATGTTATCCTTACTGGTAAAGATGGCTAAATACCAGCTGAGCCAATGCAGCTGTAATGAATGTATTCCTCAGATGAGGAATGGTTGAAATCATTTAGGATTACTGATTTTGGCCTTAGTGTCAGCCTTGTAACTGATTCCCTGGGTGTGAGGAAGTTTCAGTCTGGCATAACTTGACTCCTTCCTTTTCAGCTCCCTTTTTGGGTTCTTCTTCTGGCAAATCTTAGCTAGTAGAACAGCTCTGTTGGGAGATTGCTCTGTTGGTATATCTCTGAGATCATCTGGCAAAAGAGACTTGTCTAATCCTAACTACTCCACACAAAGGTGGTCAGTGCACAACCAATAGCCAGTAATGTTGTTGCAAGGGAGTTATCTCTTCTCTAAAACCAGTCCCAGTCAGGAATCTAGCTACAGCCACATTCTAGAAATAACAGGGTTTTTTTTTTACATCCAACAATCACATTAAAAGTATATTTTCATTATTTTATGGGCTCACAATAAAGCTGATGAAGCTGTACAACAGGGGGTGGGTGGGTAGGTAGTCAGTCAGGATCTAGATTGGGTCTCTGTGTGAATAGATCGGCAAAGATTCTAACTTCTAGCTGTTCATCAATAGCAACAATATACTTGAGCCCACCTTGGGTGCAGAATTCCTAAATGTGGATACTAACATGAAATGGACAAACTCTAATAAGGAGGCCACAGGTATGAAATTACCAGTGGAGGCCAGGGTGTCTTAGAGATGTCTCATCCACGGGGTCACTATGGGTTGAGATCAACTCAAAGGTGGTTAACAACAACAAACATGACAAAAGTCAGAGTGGTTTTTTTTTAATATGTGAAAGTTCTACAGACCCAGTTCTGTTCCTTAATCGTAAGTGTTTGAGTTCCTACTTTCCATTTTGTTCTTGACCATAGGTGTATGATCTCCCAGCTACCATTATGCACCAGACTTTGACTGGTCAATCCTGTGGCTTTGGTAAAAATGAGACATTGGTGAAAGGTTGTGGTGTGCCACCCAGTGTGTATAAGACACAAAAAGATAGTGCGCACTTAGACATGGATATGTATTGCCCTCTCGTGGTTATATGCAGAATAGCTCAGTTTATTTGCCTAGCACAAAGCAGTCCACTATGTATGGTTGTGAAAGCTGGATGGGGAAGAAGGCTGACAGGGAAAGAATCAACTCATTTGAGATGTGGTGCTGGAGGAGAGTTCAGTGGCTATCATGGACTCCTCAAAAGACAAATAAATGGGTCCAAGAGCAAATCAGGCCGTTGTACTCACTGGAAGCCAAGATAACTAAACTGAGGCTGCCATACTTTGACCATATCATGGGAAGACTACTAGAAAAGACAATAATGCTTGGCAAGGTGGGAGGTAGTAGGAGAAGAGGAAGACCACATTGCAGATGGATAGACTCAGTCAAGGAAGCCTGTGGATAATAGAGTGACGTCCATAGAATGAAGCCATGAAAATTAAAGTGATACCTAACAGCATTAATTTTGCAGTGTAACAGCAGCCTGTTCACTGTGCCTTCTTTATGTCTTTCTGAAATGACAGTGAGTTTTCCCCTTTAGCTGAAACATAGGCTTACAGAAAGGTTAGCTACAGAAATAACCTTGTGGAGGAGATTGGTATCTTTGGATGAATTGCTGGGAAAATTTGGTGCACTTGAGTGGTCAGAAAGACTACATCTAGGAGAAACTACTGGTAGTCAATGTTACCTGGTAGTTCATCCAACATCTAGGCAAGAGATGGCTCACCACCTCATAACTGCTTCACTTTTCAAAAATCCCTTTGCAAATAATTTTCAGAGCCCTGCCCTTCTGCGGATATTGCTGGATAGGTTTCTTGCTGAAAATGCAAAGTCTTTGGCTCATTTGTCACTGCTTTATTGACTGAGATCTACCCTGCAATATTCCTTTACACCACATGAGACTTCCTTGGAAGCGTTTTGAGACTTCAGCTGGTTCAGAAAGATGCAGCCTTCTGAACCAGATTGTCAACCAGCACACTTCCCTGTTACAACAGCTCCACTGGCTCCATTTCTAGGCACAATTCAAAGTGCTGGTTTGACCTATAAAGCCCTGTAGATGGACTCTGTCTCCCTAGATGAGCCTCTCTGTAGTTTGAAATCTTCTGTGGATGCTTTTTTTTCTGTCCTACCACCCTCATAGATACATCTGGCAGGAACACATGAGAGGCCATCATAATATACATGTCATATGCCATATCAGCACAGGCACTATTAAACACCTGGAAGGGACCAAATGCAAGAATAGCATCAAAAGAATGAATGATGATTCTGCTGATGGCAGCTGCCAGAGTAATAGCTGAAAGGTGGAAAACTGCAAACCTTTTAACACTGAAATGATATATGGGGCTTTAACAATAGCCATGGGAGAAAAATGGATACATCAACTTTAATTAGCTGAAGTCAAACCAAAACAATTTGATTCTTACACAATGTATCATAATTTTATTTTACCCAGAAATTAAGGATCTATGTAGTGATCTCAGTCTGAGATTGGGAGGGGGGGTTCAACTCAATTTGTGGAAAATCTCCAAACTGCCAATAGATAATGTTCATATTTTTAACATTTCAAGAAAAGGAAGAAAAATATTAATATAAGGGCACAAAATTATGCCCATAAGCATCACGTAAAGGCTGCCTCCTTTTATTTTGTTTGAAGGTTTCTTATTTTATATTAATTTTGAATTTTAAGTGTGGAAAAAGAAAGGGAAGCTGCAATCAGTCAAGACAGACAAACAATCTGGCTTGTTATAAAGGCCATTCTTTACATATTCATATTTAATCAGCAATTAATACAGAATCAAATTCAGCCAACATGAGTACCTGCTTTATTTTGTGATATCTTAATAGGCAATGCATAGGGGCCAGCATGCTGTAATAGTCTAAGCATTGGACTAGGACACAGGGAGACTAGAGTTCGAATCCCAGCTCGGCCATAGAAACCCACTGTGACGTTGGGCAAATCACACTCTCTCAGTCTCAGATGGCAATGGCAAACTGCCTGTGAAGAAACTTGCCAAGAAAATGCTATGATAGGATCGCCTTAGGGTCACCGTAAGTCAGAAACAACTTGAAGGCACATAACAATAACAACAATTGGCAATGTTTTCCTGAACATTGCATGTGAGGTTGCTAGAATGAAAACTAGAGAGGACTTCTGTTCTTTGAATGGTCTTGTAGAAGAAGGAATTTTAGCAAGTGTTCCTTGTCACACAAATGGGTTGAAAGCAACACTTGCTGAAATTCCATCTTCTACAAAACCATTCAGGGGATAGGAGCCCTCTCCAGTTTTCACTCTGGCAGACCTATACTCTGTGCAGGCAAAAGAGGAGCACTAAGCACCCATTGTATGAAAGAGGAATTACTCCAAAGAAAGTCCACAGTCCATGTGATTTTCAGACAGAGAATCCATCAAGATCATCATTTGGTATGGCTTATAAAGGTAGAGGATGGGAAACTCAGCTTCAGGAATGTGACCAGCTAGGCTTGCGTTTAGAGATGAAGGCCTCAATCCCTTCCCGACCATCCTTCATGGCAAGATTATCCACCATGACCTGCGAGGTCATTCTGTAGGCTGTATTAGTGTCCTGCTCAATCTGTTTATAAAAGGTGGCTTTCCCCAGGGCCAAGACAGTCCGACTGCTCTCACAGATTCTGTGTGCAATTCTCAAGGTCTCATCTTCCAATTTGTCCTCTGGTACCACTCGACTGATGAGCCCATATAGAAGCGCATCCTGGGCAGTCATGGGTTCTCCTGTCAAGAGCATCTCTAGTGCAACCTGGAAAAAAAGGATTATGTGAAACTGACTCACTTCAGGCCAATGGCTTTCACATCAGTAGGCTGGTGTGAATTCTGGGTTCCATTCTGGGTTTCAGTGACCCAAGGCGGTGGACCTATTTAGGGGACAGGGTCGCTAGACATTTTATTTGCTGTTGTTGTTGTAGTGTGCCTTCAAGTCATTTCCAGTTTATGGTGACCCTAAGGTGAACTTTTCATGGGGCTTCGTTTAGAGGAGGTTTGCCATTGCCTTTCCCTGAGGCTGAAAGCATGTGGATTGCCCAAGATCACCCAGTGAGTTCATGGGTGAGCTGTGAGTTGTAGTCCAACACTCAAACCATTAAATTCAGAGAAAAATCTGGGACCAATTCAGTGCCCCACTGACAATGTATTGAACCATATATATACACACACACACACACACACACACACACACACACACGGATATATGTGTCCAAGAACGGCTTGCCCACTTTAAGAGCTAGGAGCCGTATCAAGCAAAGCTAGTTTGTTCAGATGACAATTAGTGTGCAAGGAAGAGGACATTTCTGCTCTATTCCTCCCAGCAAGTGAGACTCAAACAGAACTTGTGACAGGGGACCTGCTTTCTATTGTCGCAGTCTTGCTCACTGGTGAGAGTGGAAACATCACTCTTTTTGATGCCCAATTGAAAGGTGAATCAGCCTTCACCTGATCCAGCTGCTGATTCTTAAGGTGGGCTGAGAGGACATTTATATAGTCTTACAAATAAAACTAGAGAGCCAGCGTGGCATAGTGGTTTGAGTGTTGGACTACAACTCTGGAGAGCAGGATTCGATTCCCAGCTCAGTCATGAAACTTGGCCAAGTCACATGCTTTCTGCTCAGGGGAATGCAGTGGCAAGCTTCCTCTAAACAAATCATGCCAAGGGTCGCCTTAGGGTTGCCAAGTTGAGAATGACTTGAAGGTACACAACACATGTACATAGTAAAACTACATAGTTTTATTGGATACAGAGCAGTTATGGATCTGTAACTCTAAGCTATGAATCCATAACTGCAATACTTAATGCCAACCAATGTTCTATGTGGGATTTTTTTTGTAAACAGCATGTGGCACATATGCTGATCATGCTCTCAAAGCATTAGTGTTAAAGGGGTAGGCAGCTTCTGAATAAGGTATGGGGGCTCATCCTCCTTCTGCTGTGAACTTACCTTTCTAGGAAGCGATCTCCCCACAGCCACTGCAGGAGTCGAGCAGAACAACCCAACATTCACTCCAGGAGTGGCAAACTTCGATTTCTCACTGGCCACAGCAATATCACAGCTGGCCACAAGCTGGCAACCAGCTGCAGTGGCAAGGCCATTTACTTTAGCAATCACTGGCACAGGTAGCTTTGGAAGCAAAGTCATGATCTATAAGAAAGTGTTTGGAAAAAAGAAAGAATTTTTTTAAAAGGAAGAAAGCAACACTTACACGCTGGTAAAAACAAGTGTGCTATAGCATCTTGCACTGTAACTATGGCTCAAGAGAGCAAGAAATAGAGAAATTAAGCCACTCCAGGGTCATGCACAAATGGTTTGTAACAGCAGAAATGTGATCAATGCAGTTTAGGGTCTGAGAATGAAAATCAGTCTGAACAGGATTAAAAACAGGGAGAAATGAAGGCCATAGTCCAAGAGGAAGCCTAAGTGCAGAAAACAAGAGAACAGCAAATGTCAAACAGTGTCAAATGGAACTAGCAGAGATGTTTTGTAGCAAAGAGACTGTCTTGGATGTACAAGTTGAGTCTCTTTGATCCGAAATACTTAAGACCAGAAGTGTTTTGGATTTCAGAATAATTTGGATTTTAGAATACCTATATTTCCATATATGGACATAATGATACATCTTTGAGATGAAATCCACGTCAAGACACAAAATCCATTTATGATTCATATACACCTTATACACATAGCTTGAAGGTAATTTTACACACAATGTTTTTAATAATTTTGGGTACAAAACAAAGTTTGTGCACACTGAACATCTGAAAGCAAAAGTGTCACAACCTCAGCCACCCATGAAAAAAGTTTTGGTTTTTAGAACATTTTGGATTTCAGAATTCCAGATAAGGAAGACTAATTTATAGCCTAGGTGGCCTTATTATCTCAGTGTATCCTTCTTTAAAGCACACCACAGTGTTTCCAGCTCTTCTGTTCCTCCCAGTTTAGTCCCTGTCATTCTGAAGGGTGCAATGGCTTTGATATTTATCTTTCAGGGCCTTCGTGGGATGGTCCTGACTCTGCTTTCAGGGCACCACTACCAATTATTGTTCTTACTAATCAGAGTCCTCCTCCAGGCAGGACATGATAGCCACTTTCTCCCATTCCATATACAAATGCTGACTGGACTTGCAGTTGAATATTTTCTCAACACTGTTGAATGGCAGGATGCTTGCTTAGGGAACATATGGAACAGACTGTGCAACACCCTTCTCCAATATTTTGTTTTGTTGCTGTGTGCCTTCAAGTTATCTCTGACTTATGGAAACCCTAAGGCGACCCTATCATGGGGTTTTCTTGGCAGGTTTCTGCAGCAGAAGGGTCTACCATTGCCATCCTCTGAGGCTGAGAGTGTGTGACTCGCCCAAGGTTGACAGTGGGTTTCCATGGCCAAGCTGAGATTCAGACCCTGGTCTCCAGAGTCATAGTCCAACACTCAAATCACTGCAGCATGCTGGGTCTCAATACTTTGGTGCCACCTCCCAGCATCTGGGGTAACTATATTTCATGCTGTCTACATGTAGGGTTGGCTGACTGATACACTACTCATCTGATGCAGAAAGCCTTGCAAAACAATTTGCCACAGCCCAGAAAAAATGCATCATTTAGAATGAAAATAAGAACTAGGAAAAATGTCTCTAAAATTTACATAAAACCATCTGAGTAAATCTAAAACCAAAGCCTAGGGTAATAAAACTTTATGAGAGCCAGTGTGGCATAGTGATTTGAGAGATGGACTACGACTCTGGAGACCGGGGTTCGATTCCCAGCTCGGCCATGAAACCCACTGAGTGACACTCTCTCAGCCTCAAGGGAAAGCAATGGCAAACCTCCTCTGAACATCTGGCCAAGAAAGCCCCGTGATAGGCTTGCCATAAGTCGGAAACCACTGGAACGCACACATCAGTAACAACAAAACCATGACCTGATACCAAAAGGGTAGCACCAACAGATGAGATGCATCTTTGAAAATCAGGGAACAGAGACATTTTCCCAAGGACTGGTGATGGCAGAGGGATCTTGAATGAGGATAACAGGACAACAGAGTTGGAAGGCACCTTGAAAGTAATCCAGTTGATCCTCCTGTTCAATGCGGGATTTGCAAAGCAGACTACAACCACAGGAGGATCCCCAGCTATTGAGCCTCTGGTGAATATCCCCAGCAAAGGAAACCACACTACCTCCCAAGGCAAAATGCTGAATATCCATTCATTTCCTAACATTTAACTGAGACCACTTTCCTGAGCTTCCACTCCCTGGTTCTTGACCTGGAGGAACAGAGAACAAGACTGACTACTTTTCTCCATCACAACCCTCCAAATATTTGGAGATGGCTATTATCAAGTTTCCATTTAAATCTTGCAATATCCTGGTGTTAAGCTGCCTTATACTGAATCAGACCATTGGTCCCCAGCATCAGTGACTGTGGCTCTTGAGGATCACAAGCGGATCATTCCGTGGATTAAGTGCCCCAAATCCTATTAACTGGAGCTCCTGAAGACTGACCTTGGGACCATCTGCAGGCAGAGCATTTCTCTGCCACCCAGATACAGCCTCCAATGAATTTACCAGAAGGAATATATTCTTTGGTGAATCTGTTCATGTTTAGGACTCTAGTTCTATTCTGGGATGGAGCTCAGCTGGCAGTTCTACTTCGGGGAGGAGCGTGTGTATATTTCATGTGATTTTATAATAATATCATAATTACAACATATTTTATATTGTGTATATTTTATGTGTTAATATTAAATTTTATATTGTGTATATTTCATGTGATTTTATATTATATTTTATATTGTGTATATTTTATGTGATTTTATATATAGATGTTTTAATTGTTTGAATTTTATAACAATTTTAAAGGTTTTATCTGTGAGCCACATTGGGTTCCTCCAGGGAGAAAGACAGGATATAAATGGAAATAAGTACATAAATAGCTGCTATTCTATTCTGGGGTGGAGCTTAGCTGGTATTCTATTTTCATATGTGTTTAGGGAAAGGGCAGCAGTGCTCTTTTGGGGTGGAGTTACCCCTTTCCTTTAATTTGCAAACATTTTGCCGTATGTAATTCCTTCTATTCCAGTTTCCTAAGACTCTTGCAGAAAGCATGAGATGCAATCTGTTAATCAATTAATATTTGGGAATATAATCAAACAATTTATAAAGAGTGAGGCAACACCTTCTGCCCGGAGAGAATGGTGGGGGGACTCACCTGGGCACAGGTCTCAAAGACTTCCATGTGGTGGTCCTCACCTTCCTTGTGAGTCAGTTCCTTTAAGTCATGTCCGGAGGAGAAAACAGGCCCTTCACCTTTGAGGATATTTGTTCAGGAAAACAAGGGAAACACACAGAGTATTACACATTCAATGCGAAAGACATAAATGCCAACATCCTTCGAAGATGCCAGCCACAGATGCAGGTGTAATGTCAGGAATAAACTCTTCTAGAACATGGCCACATTGCCCAAAAAACCCTTCGACTTCACAGTATTAGTACCCTTTTCAGACTGAATACTATGGACTGCAAAAAAGACAAATAAATGGGTCCTAGAATAAATCAGCGCTGGATTCTCCTGAGAGCCCAAGATAACTAAACGGAGGCTGCCATACTTTGGCCATATCTGGAGAAGACATGGCTCATGAGAAAAGAGAATAATGCTAGGAAAGGTCAAGAAGCAGGAGAAAAAGAAGGCCAGCTGGATAGAGTCAGCTAAGGAAACCACAGCCCTGAGTCTGTAATACCTAGCAGGGCTCTTGAGGTTGGGGTGACTGAGAGGACTCACGTTGATAGGGTCACCGTAAGCCTAGGGCTGTAGAAATAATCCGGGTTGAAACCACATTAACTGCCACGGCTCAATGCTATGGAATTCTGGGAATGGTAGTTTGTTGTGGCACTAGTCGACTTGCAGGCAGCCAACAATAACAGTTGCTATGTTCACTTTAGGAACATAAACGCCACTATATATAACTTGGTTAGGCATAAAATTATCATGCTTGATATATTTAAAGTACACTTTATTCAGAAAATACTACAATTTACTTTTTAACCTTTCACACACACACACACACACACACACACACACACAGTGTACATGAAGTGACAAGGTTCTCGAAGGAATGCTTTTTACCCAGTTGTGTGGAGCAGGTATAACCCACTCATTCCTTTACAAAGAACTGAGAAAACGAAACCAAGACTAGGAAGTGCTACATTTCAAGATAAAGTACAAAGTCTTCCTTTACAATCTACCTGCTATATTATTTTCCTAATGTAAATGTATGACTCCTATGTCTTAAAATATTTTTTCCTCACAATCCATTTTTTTTCCAGGAAGGAAGGATCATTCAGAAAAAATAAAGGGGAAAAAAAAATTTTTGTCTCTGAAATGTTTCTAGACTTTCATTTCTCCAGGCTTTTGGTGGAGAGGATGGTTATGCTTACAACGGCGAACCTGCTGAACAATGTTGCTGTTGTGTGTCTTCAAATCTTTTCCAACTCATGGCAACCCTGAGGTCTATCACAGGGTTTTCTGGGGCTGAGAGTATGTGACAACCCAGTGGGTTTCAATGGCCAAGCAGGGAATTGAAACCTAGTCTTCAGAGTTATAGTCCTATGCGCAAACCACTACACCATGCCGGCTCCACCAGTCCATATAAAGATCACTTTGAGGTCCAATCAATGGAGAGAACTTGAAAAGGAAAGGGGCAAAATAGTAGTAATTCCCCTGTTCCTTTGGGGTGGCGAGGGATGCTGCAATGGAAGGAGCTTTGAGATCTGAAGAAACAGGAGTAAACTAGGGCAAGAAACCCTTGCACAGCAGGTCACTCAACTAGTTTATAATGCTCATAAGAACGTCTGATGCTACCTACTCAAAGTGTGACTGCAACCCAGCATTCTGTTGCTGTTGTGTGCCTTCAAGTTATTTCTGATTTATGGTGAAGATGAACCTACCACAGGGTTTTCTTGGCAGGTTTCTTCAGAGGGGGTTTGCCATTGCTATCATCTGAGCCTGAGAGAGTGCGACATGCCCAGACTCACCCAGTGGGTCGCATGGCCTCCCAGACTCCCCCTAGACAGCATTGGTGCTTTCTGGCCTCTCCATACAGTAGCCCTAATTTGCAAAGTCGGTTTTGGACTACAGCTCCCAGAATCCCCCAGCCACACAGCAGCATTCTGCTTTCCCTTGAGTCACTCCATCTAAAGGGCAGAGCCTGGGAAGTTCCTTTATTGCACTACAACTCCCAGAATCCCCAGCCAGCATAGCTGCATTCTGGCCTCCCTTATTTAGTTTTTTGCTGTGGTGCCTTCAAGTTCTTTCTCGACTTATGGCAACCCTAAGGTGAACCTGTCATGGGATTTTCGTGGCAGATTTATGCAGAGTGGTCTCCCATTGCCCACCTCTGAGCTGAGAGAGTGTGACTTGCTAACTCTCTCTAATTAGCAGAGCCAGGAAAGTTCCCTTTTTTGGACTACACTCCCAGAATTCCCCACCAAGCCTGGCTGCTCTCTGGAACTGTCTCAGTATACAAGACTGGCCTTAATTCACAAAGTCCTTTTTTGAACTGCGACTCTTGTTGAAACTGGAGGTAACCCAAATTCCTCATCTCTCCCATTGCCCTTTGCCTTGTCAATGTTCCCAAATATTTCCCTTTCTGGGTGGTGCAACCTTGACTATTGCCACGTTACTTTTTTTATTCCTTTAGCTCAGTATTCTAAAATCCGAGAGGATTCTTCCGCAACGCAGCCTACGTGAAAAGAAGAACAAAAACAGATGGATACAGATACGTGGCTTCTTGAAACAAACTGTTAGAATGTGGCCCAAGGCAATGTTTGCCCACCTTTTGAATCCTTAGGTGTATTAAACTCCAGTTTCCAGAATCACAGACCATTGGGCATGCTGGCTTTGGCTTCTGGGATCGGATGTCCAACAACATTTGGAGAGGATCTGGGCTGAGGTCCTTACCTTCAGCACATTACTCTATGCACTCATGGGTTTCCAGTGATCTGGATCTGCCCTCCAAGGCTGCATCTACACTGGAGAAATAACCCAGTTGGCACCGCTTTAACTTTATCTGGCTCAAGGCTATGGAATTCTGGGCGTTGGAGTTTGTTGTGGGGCCCAGAGCAGAGCTCTGCTCCACTCTGGGCCCACAACAAATCCCAACGCCCAGAATTCCATAGCCTTGAGCCAGATAAAGTTAAGCGGTGCCAAACCGGGTTATTTCTCCATGTGGATGCAGCCAAGTCATTGCAATATGCGATGCTATATGGAAATATCAAAAATTCCAAGCCAAGACTGTTAGGTCTAGCTTTAAAACAGCGAGATAGCCGAATGTGCACTTTTTGTCTAACGCGCTTCCCTAAAACGAGACCGACTCCAAAAACAACACAATCACTTGAAGTCAAACAAAAGTACTAGTGGCTTTAATCCATCAGTGGACCCTGAGTGCTGGTTTGGTTCCAAGATCCCCGTGTATAACAAATCCGTGTATGCTCAAGTCCCTACAGTGTGCCTCGGGTTACGAAATATTCGTAACGCGGGCCGCTTCGTAACCCGAAGCCTTCGTAGCCGATTGCATAGGCGCCTAATGGAAAACCTGTTCCGTCGAAGCCAAAAGCACATTCGAACCCACATCGTCCCGAAATTTCCCTTTGGGATTTTTTCGTATCCCGAAAATTTCGTTAACTGTGGTATTCGTATTTCCTAGGTTACACTGTAACATATAATGACATAGCAAAATGGTGGTCCTTAGAAAAAAATGAAAATCAAGGTAAATTTATACTTTTTTGGAACTTTTCAATCCGTGTATGCTTAAATCCATGTATAAAAAATCCTGTAAAGAAGGGCCGACTGTATTTACATAAAGGGCTGTATCCCTAATCTAGCTAGTGAATAATAGTTCAGGTAAAAAGAAATCTTCATCTCACATCTTCCCAAAGAAAGCTGATAGAGGAGACAGATGGAAAGGAAAAGTTCATTTGAAAATCTTGGGGAGAGAAGTCTGTTATCCCAAATGAGGGAGTGACCTAAACACAGATGGTTCGTTTGAATGAGAGAGAGAGAGAGGAGTTTGCTGCAGGAATCCCTATACATCTAAGTGTCTGTGTATTGCTACTCTTGCAGACAATTTTAGAGAGGAATTTAAACGAGAAACATTAGTTTTAGCTATGAAATTTAACATTTTACTTCCTCCCCGTATTTATTTTGGGGGCATTACATAGCAACTGTTAGACATCTGTATTCAGTTTTTATGAATTTTAGCTGTTTTGTGTGTTGTTGTATGCATTTTTATCTATTTTATTTTACCTTTGGTCTATGGCCGCAAATAAATGAATAAAACGAAAGTGGAACTATACCCTGATTGTGGCCAAGTGTGAATAGTATTTTTTTTATTCGTCTCTTTTATTTATGTCGCCTTTCTCCCCAGTGGGACCCAGGTTGCTCACAGAAGGAAAGTTACATGCCATGTATTGTAAAATGATTCCAAACACCCCAAGACGGGAGACTGGTGCCTAGAGTACTGTAATGCTATCTGGAACGCATATCGATAGATAATATTGTGGTGTAGTGGTTTGAGTGTTGGATTATAACTCTGGCCAACCAGGGTTCAAATTCCCATTTTGCCTTGGAAAGCTAGTGGGCTGATTTTGGGCAAGTCACACACTCTTGGCATCAGACAAGGCAAAGGCAACCCCCCCTTTGAACAAAATCTTGCCAAGAAAACCCAGTGATGGGTTCCATTCGTTGGGTTGGCATAAGATGGAAATGACTCTGAAGGCACACAACAACAGTCCCTTGCACCTTGTATCGGAAGTGGTGTGTAATACAAGTTGCCCTGTATCCATAAATCTTTGCCATTTGATTTGACTAGCGTAATTGGATTCCTCAGCCCCAAGTCATCTCTTGTCATTCCAGGAACATCGTTTGAATAACCCTCGGAAAAGAAATGCTCTGTCGCTTTCCATGCTGAGATCTCTCCGTGCGGATATTCTGCATGATATTGAAAACACCAATCTGCGTGTCATCATCATTTCAGGTACTGTTTTCTGCCATCTTGACCTCTATTTGTAGTCTGTCATTATCATTATATCTTTTCTTCAAGAGGAGATTTGATGGTGGCTAACACATACTTAAAAACAATACAGACCAAACGGCTGTTTCTCTCTGACAAAAATAACAAGGAAATCTGGTGCTACCGACTGCTAAAATGTAACAGTTATGTATTCACTCTAGGAGTACACCTGTTCCCAAATATAAATAAGTAATAATCCATCTGAACAATATACAGTGGTACCCCGGATACGAAAGCACCGCCTTACGAAATTTCGGATACGAAAAAATCCCATAGGAAAAACGTTCCGGGTTACGGGTTTTTTCGGTACGAAAAAAATTTTGGTGCTTTCGGCGCTTTTCGCACAAAACCGCTTTCCAGCGCTAGCCTATGGCTTTTTCGGGTTACGAAAAAACGGTTACGAACGCCGCGGCGGAACGAATTAATTTCGTAACCCGAGGACACGTATTCTGTTATCTGTCAAGACAAAACGTATAATAAATAACTCATAGTCAGTGACAAGACAAGCCATACCTCGTATTGGATTTCTATTTATAATTGACACCACTATATGATTGTTTTCGATTGGTGTATTCTGAACCTTAAGGATTTCATTATGCCTTGCGTTATTGATTTCAAGTCATTGTTATGTGTATTTTTCTTTGACGGAATAAAGAAATATATTGTTCCACTTGGATTCTTGTTTTTATTTGAGAACGGGTGTAGTTTATAAGGGTTAACGCTTAATTGTAGCATAGTGGTATGAGCATTAGACTATGACCCTGGAGACCAGGGTTCAGATCCCGTCTCGGCCATGCGACCCACTGGGTGAGTCTGGGCATGTCGCACTCTCTCAGGCTCAGATGATAGCAATGGCAAACCCCCTCTGAAGAAACCTGCCAAGAAAACCCTGTGGTAGGTTCATCTTCACTGTAAATCAGAAATAACTTGAAGGCACACAACAGCAACAGAATGCTGGGTTGCAGTCACACTTTGAGTAGTAGCATCAGACGTTCTTATGAGCATTATAAACTAGTTGAGTGACCTGCTGTGCTAGGGTTTCTTGCCCTAGTTTACTCCTGTTTCTTCAGATCTCAAAGCTCCTTCCATTGCAGCATCCCTCGCCACCCCAAAGGAACAGGGGAATTACTACTATTTTGCCCCTTTCCTTTTCAAGTTCTCTCCATTGATTGGACCTCACAGTGATCTTTATATGGACTGGTGGAGCCGGCATGGTGTAGTGGTTGCGCATAGGACTATAACTCTGAAGACTAGGTTTCAATTCCCTGCTTGGCCATAGAAACCCACTGGGTTGTCACATACTCTCAGCCCCAGAAAACCTGTGATAGACCTCAGGGTTTGCCATGAGTTGGAAAAGATTTGAAGACACACACAGCAACATTGTTCAGCAGGTTCGCCATTTAAGCATAACCATCCTCTCCACCAAAAGCCTGGAGAAATGAAAGTCTGAGAACATTTCAGAGACAAATGTTTTTTTTTTCCTTTATTTTTTCTGAATGATCCTTCCTTCCTGGAAAAAAAAAGGATGTGAGGAAAAAATATTTAATACATAGGAGTCATACATTTACATTAGGAAAATAATATAGGCAGGTAGATGTAAAGGAAGACTTTGTACTTTATCTTGAAATGTAGCACTTCCTGGTCTTGGTTTGTTTTCTCAGTTCTTGTAAAGGAATGAGTGGGTTATACCTGCTCCACACAACTGGGTAAAAAGCATTCCTTCGAGAACCTTGTCACTTCATGTACACTGTGTGTGTGTGTTTTGTGTGTGGTGTGTGTGTGGTGTGTGTGAAAGGTTAAAAAGTAAATTGTAGTATTTCTGAATAAAGTGTACTTTAAATATCAAGCATGATAATTTTATGCCTAACCAAGTTATATATAGTGGCGTTTATGTTCCTAAATGAACATAGCAACTGTTATTGTTGGCTGCCTGCAAGTCGACTGTGCCACAACAACTACCATTCCCAGAATTCCATAGCATTGAGCCGTGGCAGTTATGTGGTTTCAACCCGGATTATTTCTACAGCCCTAGGCTTACGGTGACCCTATCAACGTGAGTCCTCCCAGTCACCCCAACCTCAAGAGCCTGCTGGTATTACAGACTCAGGGCTGTGGCTTCCTTGGCTGACTCTATCCAGCTGGCCTTCCTTTTCTCCTGCTTTTGACCTTTCCTAGCATTATCTCTTTTCTCATGAGCCATGTCTCTCTAGATATGGCCAAAGTATGGCAGCCTCCGTTTAGTTTATCTTGGGCTCTCAGGAGAATCCAGCGCTGATTTATTCTAGGACCCATTTATTTGTCTTTTTTGCAGTCCATAGTATTCAGTCTGAAAAGGGTACTAATACTGTGAAGTCGAAGGGTTTTTTGGGCAATGTGGCCATGTTCTAGAAGAGTTTTTATTCCTGACATTACACCTGCATCTGTGGCTGCATCTTCGAAGGATGTTGGCATTTATGTCTTTCCATTGAATGTGTAATACTCTGTGTGTTTCCCTTGTTTTCCTGAACAAATATCCTCAAAGGTGAAGGGCCTGTTTTCTCCTCCGGACATGACTTAAAGGAACTGACTCACAAGGAAGGTGAGGACCACCACATGGAAGTCTTTGAGACCTGTGCCCAGGTGAGTCCCCCCACCATCTCTCTCGGGCGGAAGGTGTTGCCTCACTCTTTATAATTGTTTGATTATATTCCCAAATATTAATGATTAACAGATTGCATCTCATGTTTTCTGCAAGAGTCTTAGGAAACTGGAATAGAAGGAATTACATACTGCGAAATGTTTGCAAATTAAAGGAAAGGGGTAACTCCACCCAAAAGAGCACTGCTGCCCTTTCCCTAAACACATATGAAAATAGAATACCAGCTAAGCTCCACCCCAGAATAGAATAGCAGCTATTTATGTACTTATTTCCATTATGTCCTGCCTTTCTCCCTGGAGGAACCCAATGTGGCTCACAGATAAAACCTTTAAAATTGTTTATAAATTCAAACAATTAAACATCTATATATAAAATCACATAAAATATACACATAAAATATAAATAAAATCACATGAAATATAACACAATATAAATTTAATATTAACACATAAATATACACAATATAAAATATGTTGTAATTATGATATTATTATAAATCACATGAAATATACACATGCTGCCTCCCGAAAGCAAACTGCCAGCTGAGCTCCATCCCAGAATAGAACTAGAGTCCTAAACATAACAGATTCACCAAAGAATATATTCCTTCTGGTAAATTCATTGGAGGCTGTATCTGGGTGGCAGATAAATGCTCTGCCTGCAGATGGTCCCAAGGTCAGTCTTCAGGAGCTCCAGTTAATAGGATTTGGGGCACTTAATCCATGGAATGATCCGCTTGTGATCCTCAAGAGCCACAGTCACTGATGCTGGGGACCAATGGTCTGATTCAGTATAAGGCAGCTTTAACACCAGGATATTGCAAGATTTAAATGGAAACTTGATAATAGCCATCTCCAAATATGGTGGAGGGTTGTGATGGAGAAAAGTAGTCAGTCTTGTTCTCTGTTCCTCCAGGGCAAGACCAGGGAGTGGAAGCTCAGGAAAGTGGTCTCAGTTAAATGTTAGGAAATGATGGATATTCAGCATTTTGCCTTGGGAGGTAGTGGGTTTCCTTTGCTGGGGATATTCACCAGAGGCTCAATAGCTGGGGATCCTCCTGTGGTTGTAGTCTGCTTTGCAATCCCGCATTGAACAGGAGGATCAACTAGATTACTTTTAAGTGCCTTCCAACTCTGTTGTCCTGTTATCCTCATTCAAGATCCCTCTGCCATCACCAGTCCTTGGGAAATGTCTCTGTTCCTGATTTTCAAAGATGTACTCATCTGTTGGTGCTACCCTTTTGGTATCAGGTCATGGTTTTGTTGTTTACTGATGTGTGCGTTCCAGTGGTTTCCGACTTATGGCAAGCCTATCACAGGCTTTCTTGGCCAGATGTTCAGAGGAGGTTTGCCATTGCTTTCCCTTGAGACTGAAAGAGTGTCACTCAGTGGGTTCATGGCCGAGTTGGGAATCGAACCCCGGTCTCCAAGTCGTAGTCCATCTCTCAAATCACTATGCCACACTGGCCTCATAAAGTTTTATTACCCTAGGCTTTGGTTTAGATTTACTCAGATGGTTTTATGAATTTAGAGACATTTTTCCTAGTTTTTATTTCATTCTAAATGATGCATTTTTTCTGGGCTGTGGCAAATTGCTTTGCAAGGCTTTCTGCATCAGATGAGTAGTGTATCAGTCAGCCAACCCAAATGTAGACAGCATGAAATATAGTTACCCCAGATGCTGGGAGGTGGCACCAAAGTATTGAGACCCAGCATGCTGCAGTGATTTGAGTGTTGGACTATGACTCTGGGGACCAGGGTCTGAATCTCAGCTTGGCCATGGAAACCACTGTCAACCTTGGGCGAGTCACACACTCTCAGCCTCAGAGGATGGCAATGGTAGACCCTTCCGCTGCAGAAACCTGCCAGAAAACCCATGATAGGGTCGCCTTAGGGTTTCCATAAGTCAGAGACAACTTGAAGGCACACAGCAACAAAACAAAATATGGAGAAGGGTGTTGCACAGTCTGTTCCAATTTCCCTAAGCAAGCATCCTGCCATCAACATGTTGAGAAAATATTCAACTGCAATTCCAGTCAGCATTTGTATATGGAATGGGAGAAAGTGGCTATCATGTCCTGCCTGGAGGAGGACTCGATTAGTAAGAACAATAATTGGTAGTGGTGCCCTGAAAGCAGAGTCAGGACCATCCCACGAAGGCCTGAAAGATAAATATCAAAGCCATTGCACCCTTCAGAATGACAGGGACTAAACTGGGAGGAACAGAAGAGCTGGAAACACTGGTGGTGTGCTTTAAAGAAGGATACATGAGATAATAGGCCACCTAGGCTATAAATTAGTCTTCCTTATCTGGAATTCTGAAATCCAAAATGTTCTAAAACCAAAACTTTTTTCATGGGTGGCTGAGGTTGTGACACTTTTGCTTTCAGATGTTCAGTGTGCACAAACTTTGTTTTGTACCCAAAATTATTAAAAACATTGTGTGTAAAATTACTTCAAGCTATGTGTATAAGCTGTATATGAATCATAAATGGATTTGTGTCTTGACGTGGATCTCATCTCAAAGAGTTCATATGTCCATATATGGAAATATAGGTATTCCAAATCCAAATTATTCTGAAATCCAAAACACTTCTGGTCTTAAGTATTTCGGATCAGAGAGAGACTCAACTTGTACATCCAAGACAGTCTCTTTGCTACAAACATCTCTGCTAGTTCATTTGACACTGTTGACATTTGCTGTTCTCTTGTTTTCTGCACTTAGGCTTCCTCTTGGACTATGGCTTCATTTCTCCCTGTTTTTAATCCTGTTCAGACTGATTTTCATACTCAGACCCTAAACTGCATTGATCACATTTCTGCTGTTACAAACCATTTGTGCATGACCCTGGAGTGGCTTAATTTCTCTATTTCTTGCCTCTTGAGCCATAGTTACAGAGCAAGATGCTATAGCACACTTTTGTTTTACCAGCGTGTAAGTGTTGCTTTCTTCCTTTTAAAAAAATCTTTCTTTTTTCCAAACACTTTCTTATAGATCATGACTTTGCTTCCAAAGCTACCTGTGCCAGTGATTGCTAAAGTAAATGGCCTTGCCACTGCGCTGTTGCCAGCTTGGTGCCAGCTGTGATAGTGCTGTGGCCAGTGAGAAATCAAAGTTTGCCACTCCTGGAGTGAATGTTGGGTTGTTCTGCTCGACTCCTGCAGTGGCTGTGGGGAGATCGCTTCCTAGAAAGGTAAGTTCACAGCAGAAGGAGAGAGCCCCCATACCTTATTCAGAAGCTGCCTACCCCTTTAACACTAATGCTTTGAGAGCATGATCAGCATGTGTGCCACATGCTGTTTACAAAAAAATCCCACATAGAACATTGGTTGGCATTAAGTATTGCAGTTATGGGTTCATAGCTTAGAGTTACAGATCCATAACTGCTCTGTATCCATAAAACTATGTAGTTTTACTATGTACATGTGTTGTGTACCTCAAGTCATTCTCAACTTGGCAACCCTAAGGCGATCCTTGGCATGTTGTTTAGAGAAGCTTGCCACTGCATTCCCCTGAGCAGAAGCATGTGACTGGCCAAGTTTCATGACTGAGCTGGGAATCGAATCCTGCTCTCCAGAGTTGTAGTCCAACACTCAAACCACTATGCCACACTGGCTCTCCTAGTTTTATTTGTAAGACTATATAAATGTCCTCTCAGCCCACCTTAGAATCAGCAGCTGGATCAGGTGAAGGCTGATTCACCTTTCAATTGGGCATCAAAAAGAGTGATGTTTCCACTCTCACCAGTGAGCAAGACTGCGACAATAGAAAGCAGGTCCCCTGTCACACTTCTGTTTGAGTCTCACTTGCTGGGAGAATAGAGCAGAAATGTCCTCTTCCTTGCACGCTAATTGTCATCTGAACCAACTAGCTTTGCTTATACGGCTCCTAGCTCTTAAGTGGCAAGCCGTTCTTGGACACATATATCCATATGTGGTGTGTGTGTGTGTGTGTTGTGTGTGTATATGGTTCAATACATTTCAGTGGGGCACTGAATTGGTCCCAGATTTTTCTCTGAATTTAATGGTTTGAGTGTTGGACTACAACTCACAGCTCACCCATGAAACTCACTGGGTGATCTTGGGCAATCCACATGCTTTCAGCCTCAGGGAAAGGCCATGGCAAACCTCCTCAAACGAAGCCCCATGGAAAGTTCACCTTAGGGTCCACCATAAACTGGAAATGACTGAAGGCACACTACAACAACAACAGCAATAAAATGTCTAGCGACCCTGTCCCCTAAATAGGTCCACCGCCTTGGGTCATGAAACCCAGAATGGAACCCAGAATTCACACCAGCCTACTGATGTGAAGCCATTGGCCTGAGTGAGTCAGTTTCACACATAATCCTTTTTTCCAGGTTGCACTAGAGATGCTCTTGACGGGAGAACCCATGACTGCCCAGGATGCGCTTCCTATTGGGCTCATCAGTCGAGTGGTACCAGAGGACAAATTGGAGATGAGACCTTGAGAATTGCACACAGAATCTGTGAGAGCAGTCGGACTGTCTTGGCCCTGGGGAAAGCCACCTTTTAAAACAGATGAGCAGGACACTATACAGCCTACAGATGACCTCGCAGGTCATGGTGGATATCTTGCCCATGAAGGATGGTCGGGAAGGGATTGAGGCCTTCATCTCTAAACGCAAGCCTAGCTGGCACATTCCTGAAGCTGAGTTTCCCATCCTCTACCTTATAAGCCATACCAAATGATGATCTTGATGGATTCTCTGTCGAAAATCACATGGACTGTGGACTTTCTTTGGAGTAATTCCTCTTTCATACAATGGATGCTTAGGCTCCTCTTTTGCCGCACAGAGTTAGGTCTGCCAGAGTGAAAACTGGAGAGGGCTCCTATCCCCTGAATGGTTTTGTAGAGATGGAATTATCAACAAGTGTTGCTTTCAACCCATTTGTGTGACAAGGAACACTTGCTAAAATTCCTTCTTCTACAAGACCATTCAAAGAACAGAAGTCCTCTCTAGTTTTCATTCCTAGCAACCCATATGCAATGTTCAGGAAAACATTGCCAATTGTTGTTATTGTTGTGTGCCTTCAAGTGTTTTCTGACTTACGGTGACCCTAAGGCGATCCTATCATAGCATTTTCTTGGCAAGTTTCTTCACAGGCAGTTTGCCATTTGCCATCTGAGACTGAGAGAGTGTGTTTGCCCAACTCAAGTGGGTTTTCTATGGCCGAGCTGGGATCGAACTCTAGTCTCCCTGTGTCCTAGTCCAATGCTTAGACTATTACAGCATGCTGGCCCTCTGCATTGCCTATTAAGATATCACAAAATAAAGCAGGTACTCATGTTGGCTGAATTTGATTCTGTATTAATTGCTGATTAAATGAATATGTAAAGAATGGCCTTTAAACAAGCCAGATTGTTTGTCTGTCTTGACTGATTGCAGCTTCCCTTTCTTTTTCCACACTTAAAATCAAATTAATATAAATAAGAAACCTTCAAACAAAATAAAAGGAGGCAGCCTTTACATGTATGCTTATGGGCATAATTTTGTGCCCTTATATTAATATTTTTTCTTCCTTTTCTTGAAATTAAAAATGACATTATCTGCATTGGAGTTTTCCACAAATGAGTTGGCCAATATACCCCCCTCCCAATCTCAGATGCGTACTACATAGCTCCTTAATTTCTGGGTAAAATAAAATTATGATACATGTGTAAGAATCAAATCGTTTTGGTTTGACTTCAGCTAATTAAGTTGATGTATCCAAATGTGGTTCTATCGGGTAGATCGTCAAGGGCGCTATGTGCATCTATTGTAATGGGGGACAAAAAAGCACCCCAGATAGAGCAGCAATCGATAAAATATTATAAGACAGAGTAGGTTGCAGATTAATAACTACCGACCTTCAATCTGGTCACCTGTCATGGCAGCTTCATTCAGCATCATTCATCACTCTAACATAAGGAGGTGGCTGTTATGATGCTAAGACTGGTGCATCATTCTAGGTGTAAATGTGAACCCGTATCCAGGTAGGTTTAATATATATAAGTCAGCCTTGGATGCTGTAGATTCGTGAATAATTTCGTGTGAGCGTATAGTAAGATTTATGATGGCCCAGCGTAGATCTTCAGTACAGTGAGTATCCTACACAAAGTAAGGTGTTATACGCACAGTGAGTTTGTTAAGTTGAACAGAGTTAAATAACACTACACAGAAAGATATGTAGAAACAACAGACAGCAGTCTGTCACTATGGTGTGTAATGGCTGGGGATCCATCGAATAGGGCGGGTTGTAGAAGTTCGCTAGACAAAAACCAGTCTGGGACCATTCGAGATAAAAAGTGTGAAGAAATTTTGTCAGCATTATAGAAATTTGATGGCACAGATGATGTAGTCGTGTGCCTATAAGTCACGTGAGATAGTGGGCTTTGCTTACTTTGTCATTCGGTGGATGATCAACTGCGGCCGCATTCGTAGTCTTGGTCCCAGCGTAGCTAGAACATCGGACACATAGAACGCCGTTTGCACTATGAGTGTAAGGTCATCGAGTAGAATGTAGTATAAAGGAATACGTGCCATTTATCAGAAGTGCTCTACGAGGTCTGAGATAAATGCAGGTACACATCTGGATAGTGTGAGGCAAATTGACCGTTTGCACTACTACACAACATAAGGAAGCTAGTGCCCGAACAGATGGCGCTACAATAATCGGTAGGCTCATGGTGCACAGAATGAAGGAGTGAATCATAGGGATTTCGTGAAAAGTGGGCGCCATATGTATGGAGGCGTGTAGTGAGTTCCAGGCTACGTACCGAAGTGAATGAGGGCTTAGTTGTATGCCGACGGAGGGCTTACCGATAGTAAAACTAACACAAATAGGTTTGCGGCCTTGTAGATGAGGTTCTGTCGTGACCTCAAGTGGCATACACAAAATGTGTAATAGGCACCAGTGCCATGCTCTGATGACAAAGAGACCAAGCGGCCGCCACAGGGGAGGCGGGACGAAACTGGCCGGGAAGCCATGGGGGAAAGCTAAAGAGGAAACTGCAACTGTACAGTTTTCAGAAGACAGAAAAAGAAGGAACAGATGAACAGGGGGGCCCTGCCGGGTACAACGGCAAAAGGAATGCGGTTAGGCAGCACGTTAGTTTCATGGCGGCAGTCGAGGGACGCACGCTATTATTATCACAGCGTCCGTGACGGAGGTCGAATCCATCTGCAGTGGGGTCTGCTCTGCGCCGACTACCGTCCCACCTTGCCAAGCCAGTATTGTCTTTTCGAGGTAGTTCCCATGATATGGTCAAAGGAAGGGCAGCCTCAGTTATAGTTATCGTGGCTTCCATGAGTTAAAACGGCCTGATTTTGCTCGTGGGAGCCATGTATTTGTCCTTGTGAGGAGTCCAGGATAGCCACTTGAACTTTCCTCCAGCACACCAGCAACATCTCAAATTGAGTTTGATGTCTTGTCCCTGTCAGCCCTTCTTCAGCATCCAGCTTTCATCACAACCATACTAGTGGACTGCTTTTGGTGCTAGGCAATAAACTGAGCTATTATTCTGCAATATAACCACGAGAGGGCAATACATAATC